>NC_085991.1:7518121-7854996 GCF_030014385.1 Trichomycterus rosablanca
ATTGATCCTCCTCCTATAGGAGAGCAGCAGTTGCCTATAGATTACCATGTACAGACCCCCCCTCAGCATTTCGGTCTGGGCCAGGAGGGTTAGCAGTAAGATCAGAAAAGATTTGTGTCTTCGCAATCAAATATCACTCTGACCATAACAGCATGAGCAGCTGGCGTGTCAAATGTTGAGCTTTGAGGAGATCTACGCTGCCAAAACGATGCCTCATCCGAAGACGCGTTCCTGCATGACGACTTGCGCAGCTGTCCATCATCGCATTGCCCACGCTATCTATTTTATAACTGTGGTGTTATGCACAGAGCATCCCAAATGTGACGAATTTTGAAGAACGCCTGATGAGAAAAGCTTAGAGTGGTCAACAGGAGAATACACCGATCAGGCATATCATTATGATCACCTCCTTGTTTCTACACTCACTGTCCATTTTATCAGCTCCACTTACCATATAGATGCTTTCACCCTGTTCTTCAATGGTCAGAATCCCCAAAGGACCACTACAGGTATTATTTAGGTGGTGGGTCATTCTCAGCACTGCAGTGTGTGTTGTGCTGGTATGAGTGGATACGACACTGTCACTGCTGGACTGAGAATAGTCTACCAACCAAAAAAATCCAGCCCGAAGTCTAGAAGATGACCAACTCAAACGGCAGCAATAGATGAGCGATCGTCTCTGACTTTACATCTCAAGGTGGACCAACTAGTTAGGAGTGTCTAATAGAGTGGACAGTGAGTGGACACGGTATTTAAAAACTCCAGCAGCGCTGCTGTGTCTGATCCACTCATACCAGCACAACACACACTAACACACCACCACCATGTCAGTGTCACTGCAGTGCTGAGAATCATCCACCACCCAAAAAATACCTACTCTGGGGTGGTCCTGTGGGGCTCCTTACTATTGAAGAAAAAAATGCAGAGAAACAGATGGACTACAGTCAGTAATTGTAGAACTACAAAGTGCTTCTATATGGTAAGTGGAGCTGATAAAATGGACAGTGAGCGTAGAAACAAGAAGGTGGTTTTAACGTTATGGCTGATCGGTGTATTCCAGTGCCCATTATTACATTTACGACAGTATGCAATCTAAGCAACTGAGGGTTAAGGGTCTTGCTCCAGAGCCCAACAGTGGCAACCTGGCAGTGATGGGGCTTGAACTCGCAACCTTCCGATTACTAGCCCAGTACCTTAACCTCTAAGCTACAATGGTGCTGCAATAGAAACTCCAGTCTGACTAAGGTGTTGGTACTAGGGGCAGTGGTAGCCTAATGTGTACAGCTTTAAGCTATCAATCAAAAGGTTGAGAGTTTGAATCCCAGCTTTGCCATTCAGCCACAGTTGGGATTTTGAAAAAGGCTCCCTGTTGGCTCCAGGGTGCCATACAACTACCGACCCTGCGCTTTGACCCTAGCAATACTGAACCCCTGTATATGTATCTATGCCAAATAAAGGCATTCCATTCTATTTTAGAAGCAGGTGCAAGGGCCAGAGGATTTGGAACAGGGAACTGGAAATGACTAAGGATGCAGGTTTAACCTGTTTTAACAGGATTTTATGCAGACGGTCCTAATGTTTCGGCTCATTGGTGAATACACACAGAGTGCAGCCCTAATTGATCAAAATTGCCCAATTTTGGTCAATACTATGTGGACATCTGTCCATCCCATTCCAAATCCATGGCCCTTATATGAGGTTGCCCTATGCAGCTATAACAGCCTTCGCTCTTCTGGAAAGACTTTCTGTTCTGCTCATTCACTCAAAAGAACATTAGTGAGGTCAGCCCTGGATCACCATTGACTTTCCAATTCACCCCAAATGTATTTAATGGGGTTGAGGACAGGATTCTGTGCAGGCCACTGGAGTTCCTTCATGTGACGGATTAAAGAAACAGCCAACATCAAGTTATATATTGTCCTTTAAGTCCTAGAATGATCCTCCGACAATGAAAGTGGTGGAGAGTGGTAATCATGGGCCATCATTTCCAATAAATGTTCCACTGGTTGAAGATCAGTTGACCACAATGTACATAAAATACAAAATGACTGCCCTTATACTTAAAAGTATTCAGTGTCCCCTGAATTCATTAGGTGATTAGTCTGAATAACTTTAGATTTGCAGTAGCCATTACATCTAAATGGACAAATAAAACAGGACGTTACACTGGACATGCTTACAGCATGGGTTAAAAGTTCAGGGCTGCATTATTCTCTTGGTGTAACCCACACATGCACTCAATAAATATGGTTAGGGATCGCTAATTGGTCCGTATTACATTCACATCTGGTTTAATCACCAAAACTCAATTGTCCACCAAACGTATTTTGTTGATGTTTATGTTAGTTTGGGGGTTTTGTTGTTTATTCCTTAAATCTAACCCGATCAGCCTTAACATTAAAACCACCTCCTTGTTTCTACACTCACTGTGCATTTTACCAGCTCCACTTACCATACAGAAGCACTTTGTAGTTCTACAATTACTGACTGTAGTCCATCTTTCACTGCATACCTTTTTAACCTGCTTTCACCCTGTTCTTCAATGGTCAGGACTAGGGCTGTCGCGCTAACCGCAATTTTGAAATATCGCGGTATAGACCAGCCAACCGCAGGGCATGCTGGACAACCGCAACACCGCGATATTCACGTTTTTTCTTTCTTTCTTCTCCTTTTTTTTATTGTTGCAGGTCCATCTTGTTTTATACGCTTACATTCGTGCGTAATAAATGTTAAATAAATTCATAATGAAAATGAGCTAGGAGCGACATTTTCCCGCAACCTGTTCTCATGCGTTGCTGCTGAGTGTCAGGCTTTGTGTTTTAAAATGTAAACAATCGCAACAGGAATTATAGGCAAGTTTATTAATGATTAAATTGAGTTCACACTCAATAAATACTTGTAATTTAGACTATATTTAAACAGCCTTGGCGTACTAAAACACTTAATGACGGTTAATATGGCATTGCAGCCTGCAGATTCTCTCTTGCTGGCTTGCTGGAATGATTTAAATGCATTTTTTCGTTGAATAAAAATGTATTGAAACGAATAATAACTTGAAATGTAGTATATATTGTTATGTTAATTATATCTACTAAATAGATGGTTAATAGTGGCGCGATAACCAGGCTAGACTTTCTCTGATCTCTAAAGTCGCATGCAGGTTCAGTACATCTACAGTGTATTAATGCAACGAGCACCATCAGAGAGAGTTTTAGTACCGAGGGGAACATCGCTACCCCACTCAGATCCAGGTGAACATGTTGGTTCGTCTAGCGCGCATGATAACGCAGGTTTAAACTCTTACAGACTTTATTCTTTATTCTATTTTTTTACCATATTTTGATTAGATGTGCATTTAAAATATTTAGCCTAAACACTTTTTTTTTGTTTCACAGTGTATATCTAACCTAGGCTAGAAGCTAATTTAAACCTTTTTTTAATAGAGAAAAGACGCGCATCCCTGCTCTGTTCTGTATTTAACAATAGCCTAAACACGCATTTCATTGGTCTTAAAGCCGTCTCATCTTTGTCATTATAAAGCAATAATATACCGAATCATAGCCTAACAATAAAGCTTGTTTATATAGCTCTAAAATCCAGATCAATTAAGTAATTTTCAAAAACAACAAAAAAAATGGCGATATAACCGCATACCGCGATATTGAGACAGGCTGAATACCGCAAGGGGAAATTCTGTCACCGCGACAGCCCTAGTCAGGACTCTCCCAGGACCACTACAGAGCAGGTATTATTTAGGTGGTGGGTCATTCTCAGCACTGCAGTGACACTGACATGGTGGTGGTGTGTTAGTGTGTGTTGTGCTGGTATGAGTGGATCAGACACAGCAGCACTGCTGGAGTTTTTAAACACCTCACTGTGACTGCTGGACTGAGATTAGTCCACCAACCAAAAATATCCAGCCAACAGCGCCCCGTGGGCAGCGTCCTGTGCCCACAGATGAAGGTCTAGAAGATGACCGACTCAAACAGCAGCAATAGATGAGCGATCGTCTCTGGCTTTACATCTCAAGGTGGACCAACTAGGTAAGAGTGGACAGTAAGTGGACACGGTATTTAAGAACTCCAGAAGCGCTGCTGTGTCTGATCCACTCATACCAGCACAACACACACTAACACACCACCACCATGTCAGTGTCAATGCAGTGCTGAGAATGATCCACCATTTAAATAATACCTGCTCTGTGGTGGTCCTGTGGGTCCTGACCATTGAAGAACAGCATGAAAGGGGGCTAACAAAGCATGTCAGTAATTGTAGAACTACAAAGTGCTTCTATATGGTAAGTGGAGCTGATAAAATGGACAGTGAGTGTAGAAACAAGGAGGTGGTTTTAATGTTATGGCTGATCGGTGTATGGAGACAATAGTGACATGTGCGACAAGTATTTTCAGATATATTTTAAGACATACACACACATATATGTGCATACATTTATGCACACACATACTTATAGAGATGCAGTCGGTATACTTAAGGTCTTCCTGGCAAAATTAGTGTATTTTTACCTTTACGCTTGAGCATGATGCAAAATATCCACATCATTTTGTTAACAAAAAAAGTTTAGCATGGTGTCACACTCCGGTTTCCTTTTTTTTTAAGTGTATGATTAATTTATACATACATAACACATAAAAAAGTTTTCCAAATGAGCTATAATTTTCAAATGTCAATGTGCTCTGTTCCACAATTCAATTCAAACACGAGCTGTTGAAAATAAGGGGTAAAAAAGTAAGGCCACATCCCTATGTGCCAGCAGCAAACAGCCCACAAGCTGTAGGTGAAAAACCACCGGCTTACTCAATGTTATTCAGGACATCGGAACTGGCGGATCGTGTCTACTTGCAAATTTGCTCTGCAGCGTCCTTTTCATTTCAATGAGGAGCTCTGTTGGATCCGAAACCGTCGAGGTGCAGCGAACTCTGAGGCAGAGGTTCGGCTAAGCTCAACTTTATGTAAATGAGAGTGTCTGGTACAAAGAGTCTGACAGTCGGCAGAGAGCCATAGGAAGCCCAGCAGCGGCGTGGAGAGAGATAGCTGGTGCGACATGCTGTGGTTTTAATGATGGTATACCGACCAGTGTGTATAGTTACATACACTATATACATATTCAAGGTCATTCTACTTATTTAAAATACTGGTTACCATGACGACCGTTTGTGTTTACGATCAACAACAGCAAACAATATTAAAAGACAAGATAAAATGTATTGTACCACTGAGGACAGAACTTATACACTAATCAGCCATAACATTATAACCACCTCCTTGTTTCTACACACACTGTCAATTTTATCAGCTCCACTTACTATATAGAAGCACTTTGAAGCTCTACAATTACTGAATGTAGTCCATCTGTTTCTCTGCATACTTCGTTAACCTCCTTTTACTCTGTTATTCAATGGTCAGGACCCCCACCACAGAGTATTAGGTATGAGTGGATCAGACACAGCACGACTGATGGAGTTTCTAAACACCCCACTGTCACTGCTGGACTGAGAATAGTCCACCAACCAAAAAAAAAACAACCAACAGCGCCCCATGAGCAGCGTCCTGTGACCACTGATGAAGGTCTAAAAGATGACCAACTCAAACAGCAGCAATAGATGATCGATTGTCTCTGACTTCACATCTACGAGGTGGACCAACTAGGTAGGAGTGTCTAATAGAGTGAGTGGACACGTATTTAAAACCTCCAGCAGCGCTGCTGTGTCTGATCCACTCATACCAGCACAACACACACTAACACACCACCACCATGTCAGTGTCACTGCAGTGCTGAGAATCATCCACCACCCAATTAATACCTCCTCTGCCGATTAAAGAACAGCATGAAAGGGGGCAAACAAAGCACGCACAGAAACAGATGGACTACAGTCAGTAATTGTATAACTACAAAGTGCTCCTATATGGTAAGTGGAGCTAATAAAATGGACAGTGAGTGTAGAAACAAGGAGGTAGTTTTAATGTTATGGCTGATTGGTGTATATATACAGCCGAGATTCAAACCCACAACCTTTCAGTTGGTAACACACTGTTCTATCCACTAGGTTACTATATTGATACTCTTATGCATTTAATATATTTAATAATACTACTGTAAAAACAGTATTTAAAATCAAACAATATTCTTGGACACTGCTGCAATTTGAATTCGGATCCCAGTGGTGCTATCAGCCAGCCGGGCATCAACACATACATGACTGAATGTCTGAGGATGGATGGCCGAAGCCCTGCAATTGACCATAGGTATTCCTGTCTAATGCAAATAGTGCTGGCAGTAGAAGTGGGTGTCACACATCAGCAAGGTTCTTGGAAGCTGGGTTTAAACCATCCCTGATGTCACGATATGTGACAGGTGCCCAGTTGAGTTTGTGGTATGGTTTTCACCCAGTGGGTGAGTAAGTGAGTGAGTAAGTAAGTGAGAGACTGAGTGAATGAGAGATTGACAGAGTAAACAGATGGGATTGATCCATGAAAGAATAGACACATTGACATTTGGAACACAGCCAGTCTTTTTGTTCCTTACTGGTTGTGTTAAGCAGTGGTAGCTCAGTAAAGGTATAAGACCAGTAACTGGAAGATCGCTGGGTCAAGCCCATATCTGCCAAGTGGCCATTATCGGGCCCTTTAGTAAGGTTAAACTGTAAATACGAAAACGTGTACACAAACAAAGTGGCCAGATTATTGGACCAATAGAAAATCTGATCACGGTCTTATTCCAATTGAAGGTATCGATGTGTGATGTTCACCACAGCGCTGAAATAATCAAATGCCTGCCAAAAACGGACGCTAGTCAGATAAATGTACACACCGTCTCCACTCTACGGACAACCTCTCCAACAACTACTTGCTTGCATGTGCAGTTGTGTCTCCACGAATTGATTTGTGCCCTGTACTGGTGGCTAGGTGTTCCGATAATAAGTACCGACAGGCGCAGTGGGATTGCTCGGGTCTCCATGCAAATGCGGTAATGGGTGAGGACAGATGAGGCGCAGAAATACTGCCAAGGCCACCGAGGATCTCCAGAAGTCAATAAATCCGGCGAAAGGTCCATTATGCTCCAGCGCCCCGTGAAACCCCGGTTAAAGATCGTTGTTTAAAAGAGCCTGACCCTTAGCCCCATTTATCAGACTTTTACTGAATGCAGAAGCAGAACCGCGCTGTCGGTGCCAGGGTGAAACACGAACAGCGTTTAATAGCCAAGAAGTCAACCGGCCATGCGCGGACTACAGATTCCATCACATTTGAGTATAAAATAAATACCATTAGGTTTGAGTGGAACAGCGGTGAATCAAGCTAGCTCAATTCTACTGGTGGGATCCAGGGTTTAGATTCCCAGCAGTGCTAGCAAACGGTCAGGCAGCTGGTTGACTATGTCTGATGGGGACGGCCAAAGCCCTGCAACGGATTGGCGCCCTGTCCAAGGAATTTCTGCCTTGCGCCAAGTGTTTCCCAGTGTTACCAGCAAAAGACAATGCATTAAACTAAACAACAGCTACAACATATAAAAGGGAGATGGCAGAGGACTCGAGATGAGTTGGCGTCTTGTCTGGGGTGTTTTAAACCTTTATAGATGGTCATTATACTTTCATCCAACAAAATGTAGTATGACACTGTCCAAAAAGAGATAAAGAGAAAAGCAGTAGTGCACATTATAAAATGTGCACAATGTACCAGATGACAGTCTATCAGAGCAATCCAGGTCCTTTCTGTGTGGAGTTTGCATGTTCTCCCTGTGTCTGCATGGGTGACCTCCCACAAGTCCGAACACACGCAGTCAGGTTATTTGAGGATACCAAAATTGCCCTAGGTGTGCGTGCGTGCCCTGTGAATAACTGGCAACCTATCCAGGTTGTTTCCTACCTTTTGCCCAGTAAATCATACCTACCGCAACCCTTAATAGAACACAGCAGTGGTAAAACAGATAATGAATGAATAAATATTATAATAGCTGTTAGTCACAGTACACAAATCCTAGCATATTAAGTAGCATGTGTTTTATTTAAAAAAATATATATAGAGAGAGGAAATGTAGTGATATGTATAACACAATTAAACTTACTAACATGCATTAAATAGTTGTAACACACCAACAAAATGTAACGAAGAAAATTTAATAGTAATTTTTTACCTTTTAAGATTAAAATTTAAGAAAAGAAACAACACTATGTAACTGTGATAAATATAGTCACATAGGCTCAGGGGTAGGACTCTGATCATGTTCAAGATTCTTCTATTAGATTATTATAATGACCCCCTTTCAATTCTTTATTTATTTATTTATTTATTTATATTTCTTCATTATTATAATTGTTTCTTTTCTTTTTCTCTTTATTTTCTTTCTCTTTTTCGTTCTAATGTTTCTTTCTTTTCTTTTTCTCTTTATTTTCTTTCCTTTCTTTTAATTATGTATTTCATTTCTCTTTTCTTTCTTTCTTTTATTTATTTATTTATTTATTTATATGTTTTCTTTCTTATATTTCTTTTTTTTTCCTTTTTTTTTTTCTTTATTTTCTTTCTCTTTTTTCTTTTCTATCCTTCTAATATATGTTTTTTTCTTTGTTTTAGTTATGTATTTCTTTCTTTCTTATATTTCTCTTTTCTTTCTTATATTTCTTTCTTTTCTTATTGTCTTTCTTTATTTTCTTTCTATTTTTTCTTTATTTACTTCTCTTCTTCTTTTTCATATTTCCTATATTTATTTTTTTAAATTATTTATTTTATGTATTTCTTTCTATCATTTATGTATTTTATGTATTTATTTATGTATTTATTCATTTTATTAATGTATTTTCTTTCTTTCCTTTTTTATTTATTTCTTTCTTCATGCAACTGTAATAAATATAGCTATGTGGGCTCGGGAGTATTTCTTTATTTATTTACTTTTTCCTCTTTTGTATTTTGTATTTATTTTGTATTGTGTTCTTTATTTCTATCCTTATTATACTTCTTTCTTTCCTTTCTTACATTTATGTATTTTATGTATTTATTTATTTTATTTATTTATTTTCTTTTTTTTTATAATTTCTTTCTTTTATTTCTTTCTTTTATTTCATGCTTTCATTCATTCCTTCTTTCCTTTATTCCTTTCCTTATTCCTTTCTTCATTCCTGTCTTTATTTATTTTTTCCTTCAATTATTTCTTAATTCATTTAATTCCATAATTTCTCAATTCGTTCCCTCATTAATTCCTTTCTTTGTGATGTCCCACATCACACCAATATAGTGCTGAGTACAGCTAAAGCGAATGTGTGCAGATGAGCATGATAGCACATTGGGAGTGTAGTTTATTTAGGACTACATCGTGTCCATCTGCACTCCGGCTGAAAGAAGCCGTGGAAACAGATAAACCTGTTACAATTACCACCCAGTGTAGAAATATGACATCATAATACAGTATATCATAGCAATGAGCCGATCAGGAATGTTCTATTGCTCTGCTACATTGATGCATGTGTTTTGAAGTCTTTTGCACCCTGGAGTTTTTTCCAAGACATTATTCTGTCCTATGGGTTGTTTGAAAAGTCGCTGATGTGAAAAATAACATTCGGGGGTAGAGTGTGTAAGCATCCATGTGTGTGTTTGGCTGAGTTAATATGAGTCGCTGCAACTCCTCAAGCCTTGAAATTAATCAGCGGACCGGTCGGCTCTGCGCTGAAATATAAAACACTCCGCGGTTCAAGGTTAGCTGCTGAGGTGCTCGTTTATAAAGTTTAGTGAATAATAACTCAGACATCGTTATCAGAACGGTTTCTGGAGCTCGGAATAGTCACTGCATTGTGCGAGCTGGCAGAAAGGAAGGGATGAGGAATGGAAAACTCATAAAATTTTCAATTCTATTTCATCTGTTGTGCGATTTATTAACAGTCGGTCTAAACAATTCCCTGTGCTAGCTTTGAGACATATCCTCATAGGAAACAGCCCCGATCTGCTCCTATCCCATTCACACTGTTGCCAAATTAGCTTTCTATATTTCAACAAGGGTGAGAGTGTGTGAATGTATGGGGGGTGTCTGCTAGAGCCTATAGGAAAACCTTAACCAGAATAATACATTATGGAAAAGTTTGAAGATACAGTAGCTTTCTCATTCTGTAGTGGCTTACTGTATTTAAGTCCACTTATTATTGGTTAAAAGGGTACAAATAGGTACAAAGTAGGGCTGGGCGATTTTCACTATTAATTCGGTTGATTCGCATGAACGTTTTCACCTGATGTTAGAATGTGACAATCGCGATTGTTTATATACTTTATCTTTTAATTAAAATACCAACATGTCACGAAGCAGAAACTGACCAGACGCTCGCGGAATATAAATCAGGGAAAGTTTAATATACAAAGGGCGAAAACAGTGTACAAAATCCAAAACCAGCGAAAACCAAAACAGTAAACGAAAGACAACAAGGATTATACACGGTAACGGTTAGATTCAATAATAAGGAGCGCAAACACGATCAGCAAAACGAGTTTAATTAAGATTCACTGAATCAAACACCGCCAAACTGAATCAAAATACGGAACCGATGAGCGCGATCACGATTGGAATTACATTTATTCGTGTTACTGTAATTGAGTCGTTTTTTTTGTGTACTTGTACTTTTTAAAGTAGATTTTACAGCCTGTAATTTTACTTTTACTTAAGTAAGTTTTGTACTAAGAATTTAAATTCGCTACATTTTAAGTCACATCCGTTACTGAGTAAAAAAATCGCGTCTGGGAAACTGCTGCAGTGAATTCTGCGATGGGGAGTCGGATCTTTTGTCTCGGTTCCTTTTAAAGAGCTGTATGTATGTAACGACTCTCAAATGCGCGAATCGGTTCCTTTATTCTGGCTTAAAGGGCCGTTCAATAGAATCGAATCATTCTACGACACATCACTAGTGGTTATATAGTTTGAAAGTTTTATGGGACTAAAATGACACATTACACATCCTTAAATGTTTAAAATGTTGTATCCACCCCCCCAAATCACAAGAGGACAAAATCAAAGCTGAGCTGAGTGATCACTTGATGCCCCCCCCCCCAATGTAGATACTGATACAGACTCACTCAGTGGTGGAAACAGCACAGTACAGGCTCGTGTTCCTTTTAAGAAACCTGTAAAGAACTTTTTGTAGTTTTTTTCCTAATGTAAGGAGGTTCTGCTGAACATTATTTAAAATAAAAGTTGTTTGTGAGCTATTCTTAGATATAGATAGATAAGGATATAGATAATTTAGATCTATTTTGTTTTAATTATTGTTAATTATTGTGATATCATTATTGTTATAAAGTTTGAGTCCCTTAAAAGGATAATTATAGGTGGTGCTGTTACTATTTTTGCACTTCTGCAGCCTTTAATTACAATGCAAAAAAAGAAATTTGAGTCTTATTTTAATTGCATTATACAAGAACAAAAAAAATCGTAATCGACAATCGGGTATAATTTTAAAATAATTGAGATTTTTTTTTTTTTTTTTGCAAAATTGCCCAGCCCTAGTACAAAGTGCAATTTTTTAAAGAAATATGTAGTTATTAAACCTCTGATTAACTCTGTCTGCACAGAAGGATCACAGTGAAAAAGTCTCACATAGAAACTCTTTGAATGTGATGACAGAAAGAAAATAATCACCCTTTATACTCCCATCAGTGACCTTGTACGACAGCGTAAGATTCCCTAGTCAACAAAGATTCCCTAGCTAGAACAGGAACTGTTCTAAACCAGCTAGAACTGGCTTAAGCTGAATGCCAGTGATCTTCCATCCCTCAGAATGCACTCAGCAATGGGTGGGTGAGGTGAATACATGGGCGAGGGAATACTTTGGCAAACCTTTGTCAAGCTCTACAACACAGAGTTACATGCACAAATGCTACTTAAAACTTTACTGTACAAAAAAAAAAGCTTTATGTTAACCATGTCAAGAAGCGGCGTGGACTTCTATGGGCTCTGAGGCATCTAGGATGGACCATCACACAGTAGAAACGTGTATTGTGGTCTTTTTTGGAAAAAATGGACACCATGTGCTCCAGACCAAAGACGAAAAACAACCATCCAGACTGTTATCAGTAACAAGTCCAAAAGCCAGGGTCTGTCATGGTATGGGGCTGTGTCAGTGCCCTTGGCAAAGGTCATTTACACTTCTGTGATGCAGCATTAATGCAGAAAAGTACATCGAGATCTTAGAGCAACATGTGCTGCCTTCAAGACGTCATCTTTTCCAGGGACGTCCAGCATTTTTCAACAAGACAATGTAAAACCACATGCTGCACACATTACAAAGGCATGGCTGTGGAAGAAGAGGGTACGGGTACTGGACCGGCCTGCCTGCAGTCCTGACCTGTCTCCAATAGAGAATGTGTGGAGAATTTTGACACGAAGAATGCGACAACGATCCCGTACTGCTGCACATCTTAGGACGTGTTTGCAAGAAGAATGGGACAAAATAATCTATCTTGTTCTATTAGATCTTAGTGCAGCGTTTGTTACTATACATCCTAAATTGTTACTAGACAGGCTAGAAAATACAGAATTGCATTGCTCCTGGCTTAAATCCTACCTGACTGACCGCTACCAGTTTGTCCATGTAAATAATAAATGCTCGGAAACTGCAAAAGTGAAGTATGGTGTTCCACAGGGGTTGGTATTAGGTCCACTAAAATTTACACTTTACATGCTTTACAATTGTAAACATGGCATCAATATCCAGTAATACAGACATGTAGTTGTACATATCAGCCAAACCCAACAACATCCACACAATCACAAACACACTAGATGTATTACTTATCAGATCTAAAACCTTAAGGGACAAGTTGTCTAACCTGGTGCTGAACCTCAATGCTTTCTGTTACACCCAGCTCAGATGTAAAAAGACATGGGGTCAATACTGATTCTGACCTCTCCTTTGATCCACATATTAGTAATATTTCTATACTAGAGCTGCTTTCTTTCATCTCTCTGATAGTAAAACTGATCAATGCGTTTAGAACTTCAAGGATAGATTATTGAAATGGCCTTCTCACTGAGTGCTGTAGTAGATCCATAAACAAGGTCAAGTTGGTTAGAAGTGCAGGGGCTCGAGTGCTAACCAGAACTAGAAAATTGGATCATGTTAGTTTTAATCCATCATCTTTGCAGGGGATGCCAATTTAATTCTGCATTCATTCCCAAATACTTTTATTAACCTTATTGAGTCAAGTCAAATTTATTTGTATGGCGCTTTTTACAATAGACATAGACAGCATTCAGGACCAACAGACCAAAAACCCATGTTGAGCAAGCCAAGGGTGACAGTGGCAAGGAAAAACTCCCTCAATTGTTCCTAAACTGTTTTAAGCCATAACATTAAAACCACCTCCTTGTTTCTACACACACTGTCCATTTTATCAGCTCCACTTACCATATAGAAGCACTTTGTAGTTCTACAATTACTGACTGTAGTCCATCTGTTTCTCTGCATGCTTTGTTAGCCCCCTTTCATGCTGTTCTTCAATGGTCAGGACTATTCCAGGACCCCCACAGAGCAGGTATTATTTGGGTGGTGGATCATTCTCAGCACTGCAGTGACACTGACATGGTGGTGGTGTGTTAGCGTGTGTTGTGCTGGTATGAGTGGAGTTTTTAAACACCTCACTGTCACTGCCGGACTAAGAATAGTCCACCAACCAAAAATATATCCAGCCAACAGCGCCACGTGGGCAGCGTCCTGTGACCACTGATGAAGGTCTAGAAGATGACCAACTCAAACAGCAGCAATAGGTGAGCGATCGTCTCTGACTTTACATCTACAAGGTGGACCAACTAGGCAGGAGTGTCTAATAAAGTGGACAGTGAGTGGACATGGTATTTAAAAACTCATACCAGCACAACACACACTAACACACCACCACCATGTCAGTGTCACTGCAGTGCTGAGAATAATCTACTACCTAAATAATTCCTACTCTGTGGGGGTCCTGACCACTGAAGAACAGGGTGAAAGGGGGCTTAGAAAGCATGCAAAGAAACAGATGGACTACAGTCAGTAATTGTGAGTGTAGAAACAAGGATCTTGTACTATTATGCTATAGAGCAGATAGATGTGCTAAAAAAAGAGGGCTGTTTACGATCTCTCCAACAGCATAACATCTACCAGTTCCTTCGGGGTTAGAACTTGGAACAGAAATGCGATCTCTCCGTGAGCTCCTGCTTCTGCTGTTTAAATTGGCTGATGCTTTTATTCTATTTTATTCCACCCCTCGGGTGCCCACGGCCCGCCTGCGGAGCGAGTAAAGATGCTGGATTTGGGTTACTTGTGAACTGTAGTCTGCTGAGTAAATTCTCGCGGGTGGTCTGTAGGCTCGGTTGCGTGTACGTAAAGTACAATAACATAACAGCTCGAGCCAGGAAAAGTTAGGGAAAGTGGGTACAATTTGCTTACACTGCTTGCCTTTTTTTGGGGGTAGAGTTGCTAAATAAATCCCGGAGCGTGTATGAATAACGGGAGCCGTGCGACAAAAGAATTCCTCTGTGCAGGAGTGTAAAGTGGCTGCGAGCATTGGCGCGTTGTGATGGCTGGAGTGGGTAGTGCTTCAGGCTCTTTATAGATAAATGTTGTTTTCAGTTGCATAGAGATCGCTTCATTAAGGTCAATGAACACTAATGGACTCTGAAAAACACAAAAAGCCACAAACAATGGAAGGACAAATCAGATCACAGACATTAGCGTGAAGCCTGGAGGGAATGCAGCCCGAAGCTTTATCAGACAGTAGTGGTTTTCATGAAGAGGTAGAGCTGTGTAATTACCAACGTGGTATTCTCTGGGGTGGTGGAGTGGCACAGCAGTATAATGTGCTGGCCCACCACCACAAAGACCCGGGTTTGAGTGCTAGCGGTGAGGACTGTGGTTCTCTATGGGTGCCAAGGCTATCTGTGGGAATTTGCCATGGGCCAATTTAAA
Source organism: Trichomycterus rosablanca (assembly GCF_030014385.1). NCBI lineage: Eukaryota > Metazoa > Chordata > Actinopteri > Siluriformes > Trichomycteridae > Trichomycterus > Trichomycterus rosablanca. The sequence goes on from NC_085991.1 coordinate 7,533,055, forward strand.
GAAGTGGATATTGACTTCACACATCAAGGTGCTAGTCTGCAGCCCTCCTCTGTCAGTGTGGGTGTGAGGCTCTATCTATCTATCTATCTATCTATCTATCTATCTATCTATCTATCTATCTATCTATCTATCTATCTATCTATCCATCCTTCTATCTATCCATCAATCCATTCATCTGTCTGTCTGTCTATCCATCCATATATCTATCTATTCATCTATCTATCCATCCATCCATATATCTATATCCATCCATCCATACATACATACATATATCTATCTATATCCATCCATCCATCCATCCATATACTGTATCTATCTATATCCATCCATCCATCTATCTAAATCCATTCATACATATATCTATCTATATCCATCCATCCATTCATATATCTATCTATATCCATCCATCCATCCATATATCTATCTATATCCATCTATCCATCCATCTATATCCATCCATCCATCCATCCATATACTGTATCTATCTATATCCATCCATCCATCTATCTATATCCATCCATACATATATCTATCTATATCCATCCATCCATCTATCTATATCTCTATCCATCCATCTATCCATCCATCTATCCATCCATCTATCCATCCATCTATCCATCCATCTATCCATCCATCCATCCATCCATCCATCTATCCATCCATCCATCCTTCTATCTACATTATCCATCAATCTATCCATATCCATCCATCCATCCATCCATCCATCCATCCACCCATTTGTTAATTGTTCGTTTACACATCTAAAACAATTTACACTCTATGAACACTCTAAAGAAAACACTTATTTTTCATTACCCAGTTAAGGTTACATCTTTACATACACATGTAAGAAAGGTCACATAGTATTGCTTTTTACTTATTTTTCCATTTTCATCAAACGTTTAATCTCGGTCAGGCTTGAAGCAGGTCCAGATTTCGTCAGAAGACACTGGACAAAAGATAGAAACACCATGGAGCAAACACCAATCTACAAGCATTCTTCAAAAAGTTTCTGCACTCTTTTTAACGCTATTTATTAAGAATTCCAAAAAACAAATGACATCACTTTTCTACATAGTCACCTTTAGATGCATTTTTACCAACTTTTTCATGCCATCAGCAAAAAATGTTTTGGGTTGAGCATGTAGCCACTGATGCACTGCTGCTTTCACGTCATCATCACATGAAAATCTTCTTCGCCTTAAAGCTTCTAAAGCGTCCAAAAAGGTGGAAATCAGATGGAGCTAAATCCGGACTATAAGCTCTCTCTCTCTAGTCTCTCAGACATGACCAATTACTACTCCTCCCACCCTCACAGTTTCCAATCAAACTATGAAAGTGCGGAAGACCCCTTGTATCCCAGGCGCTGCTGACTGATGACACAACTAAGATTCGAACATGTTACTTTCAATATAACAACATTTGCTGGGTGCAAATATACACATGCATCTATTTCTGGCTATGCCGCTTTTGACAGCCAACAACATGCTCCTGGCACAACTCTTGTTGGATCTTTGGCCATCTACTTAGCAGTGTACTTGATGTGCACCCCAATTAGTTGGGTGTTTTTTGACTTTGACTTTTAAGTTCAGGACAGGGCAGGACATTGCAAAGGTCACCTTAAAAGCTTAATTGGAGTGTGGATTTAGCCATTTTACAACCAGTTTTATGTGTGTTTTGGGTTTTGTCCTGTTGGAACATTCAACTGTGTCCACTTTTTGCAGTATCACTGGCAGAACAGCAGCCCTAATAATTAGTCTGGCATTAAAGCGCCTGTGGTGATGTTTGTTTGTTTGTTTATTAGGATTTTGACGTCATGTTTTACACTCTTTGGTTACATTCATGACAGGAACAGTAGTTAATCGATACACAAGGTTTATCAGTTCACGAGGTTATATCGAACACAGTCATGGACAATTTAGTGTCTCTATAGTTCACCTCACTTGCATGTCTTTGGACTGTGGGAGGAAACCGGAGCACCCGGAGTAAACCCACGCAGACACGGGGAGGACATGCAAACTCCACACAGAAAGGACCCGGACCGCCCCACCTGGAGATCGAACCCAGGACCTTCTTGCTGTGAGGCGACAGTGCTACCCACTTAGCCACCGTGCCGCCCCCTGTGGTGATGTAAAGCTTGCTTGAGTGTAAACAGTGGCATCTGTGATCCAGAAGCATCTGATTTACACCAGTTAGACATGTTTTGGTGTGTTTCTGAATCAGGAATTTGATTTGTTTTGTATTCCATTAAATATTTATTGACCAATTTGTTCAGAGCATTATGATTAACAATATCTAAGCATTTTAAACTGTGATAAATCCTGTGATCATTTCCTTTAGATTTATGGTGATAAAGGAGCAAAAATACAGCAAACCAGAGGAGTACTACTTACGTGGAACAGGCAGGTATGAGTGCTTTTAGTGATCGAGTACAGAACAGAAAACCTATATGCATCGAGTGCATTATAGTGCTTTTATGTGTGTGCCGTGTTTTGCTTAGATCTGCTTCATGTGAGCTTGTTTCTGTGAAATGATATGGAACAACTCCAGCCAGGTATGGGTAAATGGAAACAGCTATAGTGATTGAGTACCAGGGGAGAGAGGCTGGTAAAATCCACAGGGTAACAGCGCCATGCCAACCGCCCTCACGTGCCAATCTATGACATGTGCACAGCCTTGAGAGACACGGGCAATCAAAACAAACGCAAGCATGCTATTATTTAAGACACAAGGGCTTCCGTGCTTGTAATCCACATGTAGAACTCTTGAGGGTTTGTTTTGCTAGGACGTGCAGTCAGATCTTAAAAAGAATGCAACAGCTAAGCCTTTAAATAAACAAGTCTACCTTCATCACAGCCAGTTCATTTAATACCATATTGCCAAAAGTATTCGCTCATCCGCCTTCACACGCATATGAACTTGAGTGACATCACTTTCTAAATCCACAGGGTTTAATATGATGTCGGCCCACCCTTTGCAGCTATAACAGCTTCAACTCTTCCGGGAAGGCTTTCCACAAGGGTTAGGAGTGTGTTGACCATTCTTCCAGAGGCGCATTTGTGAGGTCAGACACAGATGTTGGACGAGAAGGCCTGGCTCACAGTCTCCACTCTAATTCATCCCAAAGGTGTTCTATCAGGTTGAGGTCAGGACTTTATGCACTGGTGCGCAGTCATGTTGGAACAGGAAGGGGCCATCCCCAAACTGTTCCCACAAAGTTGGGAGCATGAAATTGTCTAAAATCTATTGGTATGCTGAAGCATTAAGAGTTCCTTTCACTGGAACTAAGGGGCCGAGCCCAACTCCTGAAAAACGACCCCACACCATAATCCCCCCTCCACCAAACTTTACACTCGGCACAATGCAGTCAGACAAGTACCGTTCTCCTGGCAACCGCCAGACCCAGACTCGTCCATCGGATTGCCAGACGGAGAAGCGTGATTCGTCACTCCAGAGAACACGTCTCCACCGCTCTAGAGTCCAGTGGCGGCGTGCTTTACACCACTGCATCCGACGCTTTGCATTGTGCTTGGTGATGTAAGGCTTGGATGCAGCTGCTCAGCCATGGAGTCCCCATTCTTGAGCTAATCTGAAGGCCACATGAAGTTTGGAGGTCTGTAGTGATTGACTCTGCAGAAAGTTGGTGACCTCTGCGCACTATGCACCTCAGCATCCGCTGACCCCGCTCTGTCATTTTACGTGGCTACCACTTCGTGGCCGAGTTCCTGTCGTCCCCAATTGCTTCCACTTTGTTATAATACCACTGACAGCTGAGTGTGGAATATTTAGTAGTGAGGAAATTTCACAACTGGACTTGTTGCACAGGTGGCATCCTATCACGGTACCACGCTGTAATTCACTGAGCTCCTGAGAGCGACCCATTCTTTCACTAATGTTTGTAGAAGCAGTCAGCATGCCTAGGTGCTTGGTTTTATACACCTGTGGCCATGGAAGTGATTGGAACACCTGAATTCAATGATTTGGATGGGTGAGTGAATACTTTTGGCATTATAGTGTATATCCCTCGTTTCTGTTATGGGTGAAAGTACCACGGGTAGAAATGTCTTCCCAGGGGCGGATGGGATCTTCACACAAGACAATGCGATAGCTAGAAACATCCAACATTGGTTGGAAGAGAATGACCAAGACTTCCAAGTACTACCCTGGCTCCCTAATTCCCCAGACTTGAACTTAATTGAGCATCTGTGGGACCACCTCGATCGTCATGTTCACTCTATGGATCCTCCCCAGTGCCACCTCCAGCAGCTGTGGGACGCACTGCAGTCAGCATGGCTCCAGATACCTGTGATACTTACCAGAAGGCTGTTACTCTGGATATTAGCTGGTGGTCATAATAATGTGACTCGACTGTGTATTAATAAAACTACTGCCTACTTTTATGCTACAGCTCAAGCGACAAGGGGAAAGGTGCTACCTGCCTCCTTATGTAGTGTTTATATGAGAGTACAGATGGCCTAGTTTGCTAGTGTCACTTCTGATGGATGGTCAACTTCTGGCCACAGATGGCTATGCCATCACCAGGGATCAAACAGTGTCTCCAATTGACAGGTTACTTTGTTGCTCTTTTATCAACCATATAGATATATACAGTATATACACCTCATTTCTACACTCACTGTCCATTTTATCAGCTCCACTTACCATATAGAAGAACTTCAGTAGTTCTACAATTACTGACTGTAGTCCATCTGTTTTTCTACATACCTTTTTAACCTGCTTTCACCCTATTCTTCAATGGTCAGGACCCCCACAGGACCACCACAGAGCAGGTATTATTTAGGTGGTAGATCATTCTCAGCACTGCAGCGCTGATGGAGTTTTTAAATACCGTGTCCACTCACTGTCCACTCTATTAGACACTCCTACCTAATTGGTCCACCTTGTAGATGTAAAGTCAGAGACGATCGCTCATCTATTGCTGCTGTTTGAGTTGGTCATCTTCTAGACCTTCATCAGTGGTCACAGGACGCTGCCCACGGGGCGCTGTTGGCTGGGTGTTTTTGTCCAGCAGTGACAGTGAGGTGTCTGATCCACTCATACCACCACAACACACACTAACACACCACCACTATGTCAGTGTCACTGCAGTGCTGAGAATAATCCATCACCTAAATAATACCTACTCTGCAGTGGTCCTGTGGGGGTCCTGACCATTGAAGACCAGGGTGAAAGCAGGCTAAAAAGGTATGTAGAGAAACAGATGGACTACAGTCAGTAATTGTAGAACTACAAAGTGCTTCTATAAGGTAAGTGAAGCTGATAAAATGGACAGTGAGTGTAAAAACAAGGAGGTGGTTTTAATATTATGGAATATCAACAATATGCAATTGAGATGTAGAATGCCACACTTCACCCATTCTAGCCCAGTCGACGACATCTCTTTCCAGAATAGCGACAAGTGGTGTCAAATTGTCTAAAAACAAATGACGTTCATTTTCATTTGGAACAAACCAGAATGTAAAGGTTCCTTTGGCGTCCAGAAGCAGGTAGTTTACTCATCCGGCACTCATTTAAAAGTAAGCATTGACACAAATACAGCGGAGTCATTAAGGAGCACTTTGGGTAGTATTGCTGATGCTATCTAGTCCCTGGCTTTCAGTTGGAGACAGGACAGTCATTATTTACCCACGGCTTCCTGTCCATAACACCCACAGCAGCACGAGGTAGATGTTTTCATGCTAGCATTTCATTGCGGAGCCTTGCATCACCTTGCATCACAGATATTTTCAGATGACTTCTAGTTAGCCGCATAGATACAATCCCATTGGTGCGTCTGGGTTCTGCAGGTTGCCATCGTGAAATTCTGCACCACTGTAAATTTGGGATGTTCTTTGTAGTATGTGAATTAAAGCAGACTTCCCTGACCACCATTTTTCAAATTCTGACACCTTATTACGCGTTCCGTCGAGCCATCGACGTTGCGGGTTAGGAAAGGGGCGCGCTGGCATGTCTTCAATGCTTTCAAGTTGGCACATGGTGGACTGGCTTCCAGACAAACATTTCATGAGCTCTGCCTGGTTTGCCTCATGCCAACTGATATTTGAAGCCAAGCCTTCCGGAGGCTTGTTGGATTAGCTGAAAAACATCCACTAGAAAACACTCGTCTGTAGTTCTTGGTAACAAAAACAAGCTTTCAGAGTTTTGTGTTCTCTTTTTGTTTGTTAGTTCTTATGTATGACCCAGAGATAAATCTGGGGGTGTGGGCACTGTGGGGTCAGAGCAGTTTTATGCAATATTAGCAATTTGGTACACGCTTATATTCAGTATACACTGATCAGCCATAACATTAAAACCACCTCCTTGTTTCTACACACATTGTCCATTTTATCAGCTCCACTTACCATATAGAAGTACTTTGTAGTTCTACAAATACTGACTGTAGTCCGTCTATTTCTATGCATGTAGGTATTATGTAGGTGGTGGATCATTCTCAGCACTGCAGTGACACTGACATGGTGGTGGTGTGTTAGTGTGTGTTGTGCTGGTATGAGTGGATCAGACACAGCAATGCTGATGGAGTTTTTAAACACATCACTGTCACTGCTGGACTGAGAATAGTCCACCAAACCAAAAACACCCAGCCGAAAGCGCCCCGTGGTTAGCGTCCTGTCATCACTGATAAAGATCTAGAAGATGACCAACTCAAACAGCAGCAATAGATGAGCGATCATCTCTGACTCTACATCTACAAGGTGGACCAAATAGGTAGAAGTGGCTAATAGAATGTACAGTAAGTGAACACAGTATTTATAAACTCCAGCAGCACTGCTGTGTCTGATCCACTCATACCAGTACAACACACACTAACACACCACCACCATGTCAGTGTCTCTGCAATGCTGAGAATGATCCACCACCCAAAAAATACCTGTTTCACTTTTAAACTTGTGTTATAGCTCGGGGTGCTGAGAAATTGTAAGAATCAGCCTTTCCCAGAGAGTCTAAAACGCTTAAAAAAAGCTTAATGTGACTTAATGTATTCAAAGAACGACGCGGGAACACTAAACCTCTCTTAATTATTACTGCTCATAATTCCTCGCTCATTGTTTTAGTACAATAAGTCACGTTAAACTTTGTGTGGTACAGCCAGTGCAAAAGCGGTTTTGCTGCTTCTCATGTAAATGTGCCTTTACTGAACGGAATACGGTATTCCAAGATCAAGCATCTCCTCAATTAAGAAGCATAAGGAAACAATAAAGAAGTAAAGGTAAAGTGCAGGTTTTATTGTATTTAACTGTTATTTAACTGTATTTCAGTGTTTTTTATATTGTATTTGTGTTGTTTTCAGTGTACATCCCATTATTTTACATTAGCCTAAAATATATGCAGTTCCACGGGACCATGGAACGCATTAAGAGGTTTCCCATACATCCTTAGGGAAAAAAATACTTTTAAACTCAACGCCTTTTAAACTCAACGTCACTCCCAGAACCAGCTGACGTCGAGTTTCAAGGTACAGCTGTATTAAGAAATACAATCAAGTTGGTCAGCCAAACAAGAGAATAAACAAACCCCAGATTTTTCTTTTTATTGCAAAATGTCACAACTAATTACTATTATTATTATTATTATTATTATAGGCAGCCTGAAGAGTGCAAACAGGCATGCCGTGCTTGTTGACTCGAAGCACCGTGGGAGACCTGGAGGCACCACGGTGTATTTACAAGTGGTAAATGGTGTATTGAAGTGAGAGCCCTTAATTCCACAGGGTAAAAGAGCATGTTCAGCAGTGAGCAGGTAAAGTGAATTGATTTGGGGTGGATGGGGGTGTGATGTTGCTGACAAAGTACCCCAGAGCGATGGAGAAGTCTATACGTCAATATCAGGCCGCTTCATCTGTCTATCTCGCTTAGCCAAACGCTAAAGCTAGTCATGCGGCTAACACCGAATCTGATGGACTGGCAGGAGGAGATGAGCTGTGTTGCTGAGGTTGGGTAGAGGGCTGGGTGAAGCATTATTTTCAATTTGAGATGTTAATAGTGGTCAAAGAAAAGTTGACCATTGTGTTATTTGTAACGTTGACCATTGGGATTTTTGTCCGTGGACATTGGAATACATTAACGAGGATCAGTATCAAGAATGGCTGGTCTAGAAATACCTCAAATGTCAAAAAAATCTATTGGGTGCTCTAAAGATGCCTGACAATTTGCATCTTACAATACTTAATACAATAAAATATATGGTCAAAAGTATGTGGACACTTGACCATAAGCTTGTTGGACATTCCATTCATAAATCAGTATCAAGCCACCTGATAGGGCTGCACGATATATCGTTTCAGCATCGTCATCGCGATGTGTGCATGCGCAATAGTCACATCGCAGGACGTGCGATGTCACTTAATGCAAATTAAATGAAATACGTCATGCTACAACTTTTTTGCTGCTTGACACAAAACGAAAATTCACACCGTTCTCATTTTCCATGACATCTACCAGTGTGTTGGAAAACCTAGGGAGCTGCCTCGCTGTCTTACTGCCTACATATGCAGCTGCCTCAGTAGAGAGGATTCTAATAAGTCATTAACTTTTATAAGGCAGGTTATTCGAACGCGCTACTTAGCGATTCCATCGGGTTTCGTGTTTAGCATTTAGCATCTTGCCATTAAAACCAATGGAATGAGGTGGGACAGCGCTAACATGTCAATATAACGTCTCGATTCGTGTACAGAAAACGGTTACATTTGCTGACAAGCCCAAACTTGCAAATAAAAACTCGTTAAAAATCAATAATTATTTATTTAAGTTTGAAAATAACTTTGTCCGCACCGTCAGCCATGTTTATTTTTCTGTGAGAGAAGAGATGCCGCAATGAATTCTGGGATTGCCTTCATCACTAAGGACGCTTCTAATTCTCACTCGTTCTTAAGTCAAAATAACATTGAAATATTAAGATGCCTCAGTAGTGAGCTTAGTAAGGCATCTCGGATTTCGAACAGGTGTATAGCTGCTCTTTTGTTTGTAAAGTTTTTTTAAAAATAATGTTTACTACTTGAAGAGGTTTTGATTGTGAAATGAAATATGAAATGACCCATTTTGTCAATCCTGTTAATTCCCTCATGTGATATTGAAGCTTTCTTAGTTTAATGCTCAGTTTCAACCGAGTACAAAGATGTAGCTTGTCATAATCTTTTGTATCTCTTGTAGGCACCACCCTTTTTTACAGATGAGCCCCTTATTTAGAGTAAGATACATGCATTATTAATATTATTAATAATGGGGTGAAAATTCCTGCATTTTTTAATATCGCAATACATATCGCAGGGAAAAAAAATCGCAATGTCAGTTTTTTCCAATATCGTGCAGCCCTACCACCTGACGTGGGAATATATTGTTTGATTTCTCTTAACTAACACTGAACCCTAAACCTAACCCTAAGCCTGAACCCTAACCCTAACCCTAACCCTAAAAGCCAATAAATGCCTTATTACTAAAGTGGTTGTTGCCCAGCTGTTTATAAGTAAGTAAAGGGGCAAAGTAGTAATAAATTGTATTGGCATTCATTCAACCTAAGGTGGGGCGGAAAGGGGGCGGGTGCTGTGATTAGTGGAGCGAGGCAGGCCAGAGCACAACAAGGTCTATAAACTCTAACACCTCGTCTTAGGGATTCCGTTTCCCCTAAGAGAAAGATGGGAGTGTTTCTAATTATTACAGATTCTTCCACACAGATTTGCCAGCTCATCTGTTGGCAATCTGCTTTCTTTGGAACCAAGATGCCAGGCTCGTTCAGCTCTGGTTTTTATCTCAACCATTCTGGCATCTCTTTGTCAGTGGAAAAGAAGTATCTCAGTGCTGGTTCCGAGCCCGTCAGGAAGGTCATCCGGCACGAAAACCGTGACAAATCAGGTATGTGGGCCAGAATGATAAGCTGTAGCTTCGCGCAAAATACGGCGACGCCTATTATATCAATCAATACACACACACCGCACTAAGACCTGATGTATTATCTGTATCTAATGGCCAAAACTACATTTCATTCCCGACTATAATAACTTCATATAAGCGCATACATTGGAGCTGCTACCCTATCTGCCACAAGCAGCCATGAAAGCAGAACAAAAGCGAGGCGTTCCGTGTTATTACTCACAATAATAAAAGAGAGATATGATATTATTCTCTGTGTTATCTGGGAAAAAGTCAAAATTTCAGTGACCTTTCTCTCTTTGCTAATCTGTAAATGTAAAGAGCGCTGTGACCTTTCAAAAGTCTGCGTTTAAAATTTTACATTGACAAATTGCGGTCTTCTTCACCGCCCTGCATGTCAGCAAGAAAGTACTGGAAATGCTAAAATAAATGCAATATGATCTGGTCATATTTAACATCCAACTTATTCATCAGAATAAACAGCACTATATAGCCGAAAGTATTTGGACACTTGACCATGAGCTGGTTGGACGTCCCATTTCGGTATTAAACGGTACCTACAACAGCTATAACAACAGCCACTGTTCAGAGAAGGCTTCTCATGGGGAAAGGGGCTTCCCTAAACTGTTGCTACAAAGTTTAAAGCATGTAATTTGCTTTATATAATTGATTTATTGCATCTGTTGGCAATTGTTAGGGCTGAATTTTGCCAACTTTGGCATAAGAATGTGAGCTGGTGTGGCATAATGGCATAATGGTAAGAGCCACACTGCTGATAGCACCAATGACTGAGATCCAGGGGTTCGAATCCTGGCCTGGCTTCACAGAGCACATATCAGTGCACCCTTAGTGCCGGTCCCAAGCCCGGACAAGTAGGAGAAATTGTGTCAGGAAGTGCATCCGGCCTAGAAACTGTGATAAATCATACATGTTGATGAATGACCCGCTGTGGCAACCCCTATTTACATTTACATTTGTGGCATTTAGCAGATGCTGTTATCCAAAGCGATTTAATACAACTTGAGCACTTGAGGGTTAAGGGACTTGCTCAGGGACCCAACAGTGGCAACTTGGCAGTGATGGGGCTTGAACTGGCAACCTTCTTATTACTAGTCCAGTATCTTGACCGCTAAGCTACCCCTGCTACACTGCTTCATTATTACAATGGAAATGTTCAATCATCTTAATTAGCTAATTAAACAGAAGAACTTTGTTCTGATTTGCATTGACTTTCCTTTATAAGAACAATTCGTTATTAGAATGTTTAATTAGTCCTCTACCGTTCTCTTGGTGTACTCCACACATGCAATAAAACACAAGACAACAGCTAGGCAAGCAACCCAACACAGCGTTACAAAGAGGTCACAATCAAACATCATGGATGATGACATGTCAATGAGAAAAAGGCTGTGTTTAAATTCAACCAAGGCTCACTAGGAAGGGAAACTCTTCATAATCAATTTGGCACCAGGATAGACTGTAGGATGATTCACTTTGCTCGCCCAGAAGTTGGTAATGGACCAGTTGGTAATGTCTTGGTACCCGAGCACTTACCTAGGGCCCAGTGAGCGGCGTTGGAATGAACTTGAAAATCAATTGAGGCTTTCTTGACGAGTCATACAAATGCTCTTTTGAGAGAATGGGCAAATTCCCACAGACAAACTTTGAAACCCTGTGAGGAGCCTTCTCAGATCACATAAAGGTCAGTCTGTTCTAATAGAATTAGTTTTGAAACCCGGATGTCCGACAAGCTCATGGTCAGATGAGAAAGCACCAATTTCATAAAGATGTGACACAAAAGTTACCACAGTCACTTAATCTCCTTCACATTCTACTTAAAGTCGGCTGGACTGATTTACGCCCGTAGCAGTCGCACAAGAGGTACCATGAGTCATTTACCCGAGCTTCACACAGGGGTAAGAAATGAAGGCCGCGCACATTATTTTCAACCACAGAAAAAGACGCGGACTCCTGCCGAACGAGTCGATTCTCACGTAGCCCGTTACTGTCTGAGCGCTAGCATGACAAATGAGCAGAGACAGGGGTCCTATACTTATACATCAAATCATCCAGTCACCACTCATGACTTATCTGGCTGAGCTCTGTATCGCTCCGGCGCTGTCCTCTGCTATCAGCGGTACAGAATCGGGTATAAAGGTGGGCATTAAATCATCTGTGAATCATCTGTGACGAACGTCTATTAAAGAAAGACAAATCTTAGTCCTGTGTGGATCAGTGCCCTGTCCGTGTGGACTAGTGCAGTCCATTCCTGCTTCACAGAGTCTTACATTAGTCCTGTCAGGTTATTTAATATCACACACTACACCGATCAGCCATAAAATTAAAACCACCTCCTAGTTTCTACACACATTGTCCATTTTATCAGCTCCACTTACCATATAGAAGCACTTTGTAGCTCTAAAATGACTGACTGTAGTCCATCTGTGTCTCTGCATGCTTTGTTAGCCCCCTTTCATGCTGTTCTTCAATGGTCAGGACCCCCACAGGACCACTACAGGGTAGTTATTATTTAGGTGGTGGATCATTCTCAACACTGCAGTGACACTGACATTGTGGTTGTGTGTTAGTGTGTGTTGTGCTTGTATGAGTGGATCAGACACAGCAATCCTGATGGAGTTTTTAAACACCTCACTGTCACTGCTGGACTGAGAATAGTCCACCAACTAAAAATATCCAGCCAACAGCTCCCTCTGGGCAGCGTCCTGTGACCACTGATGAAGGTCTAGAAGATGACCAACTCAAACAGCAGCAATAGATGAGCGATTGATATTGTCTAATAGAATGGACAGTGAGTGGACACAGTATTTAAAAACTGGGGCTCCTGACCATTGAAGAACAGGGTGAAAGGGGGCTAACAAAGCCAGACTACAGTCAGTAATTGTAGAACTTCAAAGTGCTGATAAAATGGACAGTGAGTGTAGAAACAAGGAGGTGGTTTTAATGTTATAGCTGATCAGTGTATATTGTGATATCATAATTGGTAACATTTACCATTCAGGATTATTATAATTATAAAGACACCAGGACTGAATTCTGATAAAAATGCATTTAGCCTTGAGTCACTGCATCAAACTGAGCTACAAGAGAAAGGCGGAGATACTGACATCAGTAAAAGAATCACTTTAATAGTCAGAGCAGAGCAGATGTCTGTGCTGAAGGGCATATAATCAGCATCAGCAAAGAGTTTCCATACCGGTTCATTCATAACCTCACGTATATTACTTTTAAGCCTGCACTTTCTTTTTCCTCAGGAATTTCAATAACAGAGAACTTTGATGACCCTCTGTGTCCTCCAGAAGATCATCACGTCCTCCCTGACAGGTAATGAAACCTTAAGAAACTCAGAGCCTTTGAGATGAGTATGTCTGCTTTTGTCTGTGTTTGTCTGTAGTTTGTTCAAGGATACAGAGGTGATGCAGTTAATTCAGACCCCATATAAATCTTATTTTTAAACACAGAATACGGTACAACAGCATCATGTACCTTTCTAATGTAATAAATATTAGCCGAGCATTTACCACTGCATAACGTCAGGTATGTCATATTGATTACATTATGTCACCCAGGTGCTCGGGTTAGAATCTCAGCAGGTGCTATCAGCCAGCCAAACATGATGGGATTATGTCTAGGGAAGGACTGCCAAGGATTAGTGATCTGCCTTTGGTCTGTTTCTGCCTTGCACCCAGTGTTTCCCATAATAAAAGCGTGCCCCTGACCAGTATAAAGCAGTATAATTTACGTTACCCATGACCCCTGCATTACTTTACTCTGACACACCCTTAGTTTATCTGGATTCAATTTGTGACTTTCTGAATGATCATAACCCTAACCCTAACCCTAACACTAGGATCAACAAAGTATTCTTAATAAAGAGGTAATGACTCTCACTGTGGTTTTCTGGAGTCCCAGAGCATTAGAGTTGGCATTGTAACCCCATGCATACTGATATACAAATATATTTATATTTCAATATAAATTGAAACCATGGCTCTGCCACTTGTGGACCCAAATTACCACCCTGCTGCACCACAGTGTCACCCCGCCAATAAGTATCAACAGTAAAAAAAAATCTGTTATAGTGGCAAATCAATAAAGATGCATCTTGCTATTTCAACAACTTCCAATCCTCAGGGGTAAAGTACGCCAGCCCACTACTACTGAGATCTAGGGATCCAGGGTTCAACTCTCAGCAGTGCTATTGGCCAGTCAAGTGTCTGCACGGACGTGATTGACTAATGCCCGTGTGGGAGGGTGGTGGCCAAAACAGCCTAGCCATTGGGGCTCTGTATCAGGAACAGTATCCGTACAGTCATTTATTCACTTATTAATACCTAGGGAACAATTTAGAGTCGCCAATCCACCTACCACATACAATAATCCACATATTCACCTATGCTAATGGAGGTTAAACTGTAGTATACCTGGAAAGACTGCAACAAGATGCAAGGATCCAACCCAGAGCCCCATGACCCCTACTGTGCCAGCAGCCCCACCATGCTGACCCAAGAGAAACTGAATAATAATCGTGTGGCTAATTGCCCGAATTTTATTTCCAACCGAAACCAGGTATCACTTTACCGGGAACGAAGGGACGTAAAGTGGCGGACTAAAATAACACCCAACCTGACATTTCCCCATCTCCTTTGTGTCATGAAACAAAATGCGGTACAACAAACAATAATGTAGCCGTCCTGCTTGCCCTTTTCAAAATCCAACCTATGAACAGAAAGGACAGTAGCAATTATGTAACAGATAAAATAACATACCAAGATAACATACCTGTTCAGTATGTAACAGATAAAAGCCAAAGGGTCAGGAGTGCAATGCAGGATTTTCTCATTTCGACAACTTCAGATCTAAGAATGTGATTAATTTACTTATTTTCAACAAGGTGCTTGGGTGGTGAAGCGGTAAAGTACGCTAACCCACGGCCGTTCAGGTGGCGCAGTGGTAAAAACACACCCTGGAACCAGAGCTGGGATCTCGAATACATCGTATCGAATCTCAGCTCTGCCTGCCGGCTAAGGCTGAGCGGCCACATGAACAACGAGTGGCCTGTTGTCCAGATTTGGGCGGGACTAAGCCGGATGGGGTCTGTCTCCCATGACTGGTGCAATTACGACCTCTGCTGGCTGATTGATGGCGCCTGCACAGAGATGAGAAAAGAGTGCTGTCAGGGTGTGTCTCTCCATAGACAACGCTGACCTGCACTGCACTCGTCAAAGTGCAGGTGATAAAATGCATACGGCTGCTGCCCACGTGTCGGAGGGGGCGTGGGTTAGCTTCGTTCTCCTCAATCAGAGCAGGGATCGGCATTGGTAGAGAGGAAGCATGACACAATCGGGCAATTGGACGCGCTAAAAAGGGAGAAAAAGGGGAGAAAATGCATAAACAAAATATATATGTATATATACTGTATATATATATATATATATATATATATATATATAAAAATGTGCATGATAAAAATTATACATGAAGTGTATAATACTGTTTTGTTTTTCCCATTAAAGGTGAAGAAAAATTGATGGAAATACATTTGCACAATCCAGATACGCAAATAGGACACGCCCTCTCAGACACAGGTCCAATCTGCAGCATCTGCAGCCGCTTCTTATCACCTACCAGCGTAAGATTCTCACCCGGACCAGTCCTGGAGATCACATTTCTGTGGGATGTCGCAGTGGCAACAACAAGAGACCCCGTCCAACCTTCCCTCCTTCAAACACGCCCAATTGATACTTATTGCCTGGGTGGCACTGTGGTCACGTGACAGCTACCAAACAGGAAATGGGAAGCCTAGCATATGCTTCCTTAGAGATAAAGCATGTTAAACCAGCTGTGGCTCATGCAACACACCTACTGTATATGAGAAAATAACTGCCCATATTCATCCCATACATGTGGTCCTATTAAATTAGTCATCTGATTCCTTTCAACTCTCAGATTTATATGCAAGCAAAGGAAGCTGGGTGTTGGCTAGCTAAAATAGCATACCTAGCAGAAACAGGGCACAACATGAGCCAACAGATGCCAGAAATTAGCAAGTACATAACCAATTGCAGGACTCCAATCAAAGAGCAGTGCCAATCAGCTTCCAGCCATAGATGGTCTACAGTACCGCTGGTATTGCCAATGTTTTATAGAAATCAAGAAGTACAATCACAGACTTCTATAGTCGTATTGCACCCACCCAAATAGTAAAAAAACAAAAAAAAAAAACGTAAGATCCTGATGGGAGTTATTCTACTTTATAACTCAGGGGTTTCACAATCCAGTTTTAAAGGGCCACAGCAGTGCAGAATTTAGCATTTCCTACCTCATTTAACACACCTAATCCAACTGATTGATGAGCTAATTAGCAAGGCATCGATGGGCAGGTATGGGCCGTTAGACGAAGGAAAACACAAAGTTCTGGAGTAAAGTGACCCTTCAGAAACTGAAGCTTGACACTTCTGCTATCACAGAAGCTAGAAGAAATGCTAAGATGAAATAAATGAATGCTATTTCAAATAAATGAATGAATTAATACATTAATTAAAGGGAATTTCCAGTCAGCACAATGTTGGGGTGGTACAACGGGTACTGTTTAATCCTAGTCTCTAGTCATGATGACACAGTTGGTAGATTAGATGTCGCACAGCAACACGGGTCTCAAAGACCTGGGTTCAATATGTGGAAATGTCACTTTCTCCCAGGGTCCAAGTCTAATCCCCTTCATCTCCCAACAATATGCACAAGGTAGATTGACTAGATGTCAGTAAATGTTTGTTTGTGTTTGTTGCTTTATAATCAACTGATATATGCCTAAAATAATGTGGACACCCAAAAAGGAGGACTGGTATTTCGTGATCCAGCCTCTGTACACAAAGCACGTTCCTTAAAGACATAGTTTGGGGAGTTTGGTTTGGAGGAACTTCACCTTAACCCCCAATAAATACCTTTAGTACATTTAGTATTTATCTTTAGACCTTGCAAATTGGGTAAAAACTCCTACACACCCAATCTCTAACATAGTGTGGAAAGCCTTATCAAACAGTGGATACCCTACATGGCTAACATTTAAAAAACCATGGACATTGAACAAAAGTGAGGTCAGATACTGATGTTGGACAGACAGGCCTGGCTGGATGTTAGGGGTGGGCGATATAATATCGTTCACGATAATACCGGTATAGTTGTAAATTTGATATGATTTTTGCCATATCACGATATTGTTAGCAAACGCGCGTAACAGTGAAATAATGGCGACCAATGCAGAGAGTCGTACCGGAGTTAGCACTGAGGACGAACTAGTCCCTAAAAGGGGAGCTACATCACTAGTGTGGAAGTTTTTCGGATACAGAAGGTCAGACTCCAAACAAACGACTGTAATTTGCAAAACGTGCAAAAATATTGTGACGACAAAAGGTGGCAACAAATCAAATTAATTTCACCACCTAAAGCAAAGTACGAGGAGTGTCGTTCACTGCGTGAGTCAGAGAATGATGTGAGGCCAAAAACTGTGTCAGTGAACGAACATAGAATACACAGGTTAATACACAGGTAACCATACAGGTTACCACACAGGTTACCATCTGAGAACGTTCAAAACACAGAAACGCTAAGCGGAGCGCTTTCCTTCGCGTCAATGAGTCAGAAACGACTCTTTTCAGATGAATTATTCATTGGAATCAAATCAGAAAACTGTACTCTTATCTGTGGTAAAGATTCATTCATTTTGCTCACTCTGTGGGCAAAACAACTCCAGTTCAAGAGATTCAGATGTATGAACCAATCAGAGCTTCGAATTTAGATTTTGGGCGGAATCTCTCTCTTCATTGGTTGTTGTATAAATGACAGATAAGTGAACGAATTACAGTGCCTTGCAAAAGTATTCGGCCCTCTTGAACTTTTCAACCTTTTGCCACATTTCAGGCTTCAAACATAACGATATGAAATTGTAATTTTTTGTGAAGAATCAACAACAAGTGGGACACAATCGTGAAGTGGAACGAAATTTATTGGATATTTTAAACTTTTTTTAGAAATAAAAAACTAAAAAGTGGGGCGTGCAATATTATTCGGCCCCTTTACTTTCAGTGCAGCAAACTCACTCCAGAAGTTCAGTGAGGATCTCTGAATGATCCAATGTTGACCTAAATGACTGATGGTGATAAATAGAATCCACCTGTGTGTAATCAAGTCTCCGTATAAATGCACCTGCTCTGTGACAGTCTCAGAGTTCTGTTTAAAGCGCAGAGAGCATCATGAAGACCAAGGAACACACCAGGCAGGTCCGAGATACTGTTGTGGAGAAGTTTAAAGCCGGATTTGGATACAAAAAGATTTCCCAAGCTTTAAACATCTCAAGGAGCACTGTGCAAGCGATCATATTGAAATGGAAGGAGTATCAGACCACTGCAAATCTACCAAGACCCGGCCGTCCCTCTAAACTTTCAGCTCAAACAAGGAGAAGACTGATCAGAGATGCAGCCAAGAGGCCCATGATCACTCTGAATGAACTGCAGAGATCTACAGCTGAGGTGGGAGACTCTGTCCATAGGACACAATCAGTCGTACACTGCACAAATCTGGCCTTTATGGAAGAGTGGCAAGAAGAAAGCCATTTCTCAAAGATATCCATAAAAAGTCACCTGGGAGACACACCAAACATGTGGAAGAAGGTGCTCTGGTCAGATGAAACCAAAATCGAACTTTTTGGCCACAATGCAAAACGTTATGTTTGGCGTAAAAGCAACACAGCTCATCACCCTGAACACACCATCCCCACTGTCAAACATGGTGGTGGCAGCATCATGGTTTGGGCCTGCTTTTCTTCAGCAGGGACAGGGAAGATGGTTAAAATTGATGGGAAGATGGATGGAGCCAAATACAGGACCATTCTGGAAGAAAACCTGTTGCAGTCTGCAAAAGACCTGAGACTGGGACGGAGATTTATCTTCCAACAAGACAATGATCCAAAACATAAAGCAAAATCTACAATGGAATGGTTCACAAATAAACGTATCCAGGTGTTAGAATGGCCAAGTCAAAGTCCAGACCTGAATCCCATCGAGAATCTGTGGAAAGAGCTGAAAACTGCTGTTCACAAACGCTCTCCATCCAACCTCACTGAGCTCGAGCTGTTTTGCAAGGAAGAATGGGCAAAAATTTCTGTTTCTCGATGTGCAAAACTGATAGAGACATACCCCAAGCGACTTGCAGCTGTAATCGCAGCAAAAGGTGGCGCTACAAAGTATTAACGCAAGGGGGCTGAATAATATTGCACGCCCCACTTTTCAGTTTTTTATTTCTAAAAAAAGTTTAAAATATCCAATAAATTTCGTTCCACTTCAGGATTGTGTCCCACTTGTTGTTGATTCTTCACAAAAAATTACAATTTCATATCGTTATGTTTGAAGCCTGAAATGTGGCAAAAGGTTGAAAAGTTCAAGGGGGCCGAATACTTTTGCAAGGCACTGTACCAGTTTCAGCTTTCAACCGCGACAGCCGAGAGAATAAATTAGGTTAAATTATCTAAGACGGTTTTCATTAGTTAGGTGGATAAACACAGTTAAATATGAATTTTTATATTCTGGAAATATTCTGGAAATATACAAGATGGCCTCCAAGGTACACAGCGGTTATTATTTTATACTGCTGTGTGGTTGATCTGGGTCGCAGTGTTGCTGTTTATCGTGCGCTTTCATTTTGCAATAATAGCAAAGCATCAAATATTAAACGTTTTCGGGATTTTTTCAATGCTCATTTACGGACAACATAAATGTGATTGTGAGATTCTGCTGGTTTGTTTAATATAAATGTTGTCAATATGAATACAAATACAGCCTTATAATAATACAAAATATGAACACTGTAATTAAGTTTACATTATATCGTATCGTATCGTATATCGCCACTTCTCAAAAGTATATCAAGATATGAGTTTTTTAGCCATATCGTCCAGCCCTACTGGACATCCCGATTATTCTATTCATTTTCATTGGAGATGCAGGCCACTGGTGCTTCTCCACTCTAAATAGATACACTACATGGCTAACAGTTAAACAAAATATGAGTTTGTTGGACATTTCATTTCAAAACCATGGACATTAAACAAAAGTGAGGTCAGATACTCATGTTGGACAGACAGGCCTGGCTGGGCGTCCCAATTCTTCCATTTATTTTCATTGGTGTAGGATGCAGGCCAGTGGTGCTTCTCCACACTAAACATATACACTTCATGGCTAACAGTTAAAAATGTGAGTTTGTTAGACATTGCATTTCAATTTCAACCATGGACATTTGGAAGATCAGACACTGATGATCGACAGACAAGACAGGCTGGACGTCCCAATTCTTCCATTTATCTTTACTGTGTTAAAAACTACAGGCAAATGGTGCTTCTCCACACTAAACACATACACTACATGGCTAACAGTTAGAAATGTGAGTTTGTTGGACACTGCATTTCAAAACCATGGACATTAAACAAAAGTAAGGTCAGATACTGATGTTGGAAAGACAGGCCTGGTTGGATGTCCCAATTCTTCCATTCATTTTGATTGGAGATGTCAATGTCTTTACAGACCCCAAGAGCAATTTAGCAATAATTATGTCCACATACTTCTGACCTCACATTCTACAGAGCAGAATTAAAATCCACATGTAACCTTGTAGTGAGCAGGCAGTACAAGGTCTGACGCCATCACCGCACGTAACAGCTTCCAGCTCATGTTGTGTTGCCTGGCCCACAGCAGCCAATTAAATTTAAAAGAAAAGGCCCCGCTGTTCAACTTGATTGGTGCGGGCTCCCCCTGCGATCGACCACTCGTCCTGTTCGACTCTTTGTCAAACATTTTCTTTGGCCCTTGACCACAGCTGGTAGGGAAGCTTCATACAGCGTAATGCCCCATCAGCGAGCGTCCGTTTCTGCACGTACCGGATATCCCACTGTCACCGTGAAGAAAAAGAGCTGAGCGCAGAACTTCTCAGCCATATTGAATTTACCCCCTATAATGCAGCCATGCATCAGCAATTACAGCCTCAAAGCAAAGGCAGAACAAAAGATCTAACACATTTACAGCATAACACCATAAAAAATTCATCCAAAATCACTACAGCGTATCAGAGTCAGCACTGGACGCATCAGATTTGACATTTGTTCTGATCGTATTCATTGAAATTCCACAAAAAATAGTTCCCATAAAGAAAAAACGACACTCGGGTGCTGACACCTCAAACTGAGTTCAAATCTCAGCTCTGCTACCTATACGGACAATGATTTGTCCTTAAAAAAAAGGTGGGAAAGCTGCAATTATGACCTCTGCCGGTTGGCCGATGGTGACTGCACACAGGGATAATGGAAACTCTCTGTGCGCTATACGTATCTCACAATGAATCAGCACTGTGCGGCCATTTGTAGCACACGTGTTAGAGAGGGCTAGTCGTAACAATTTAGTCATATCACATTTCGCTTCTACTGCTGCAAATCTCCTGTTACTGCTACTAGTGTACTGCTGGGTAGCCCACTACTGCTTTGTATCTCTAGCGGTGCTATCAGCCAGTCAGATGTCTATATACATATGTGATTGGATATGTTTAATGGGAGGAAAAGGTGGCCGAAGTCCAATGATGGATTTGCGTCCTGTTTAGGGCAAGTTACTGCATTGCGTTCGGTGAAAACCGGTCCCACTGCACCCCTCACCAGGATAATAATAATAATAACAAAATAATAATAATAATCACCAAAAACAATAAAAATTATAATAATTAAAATAAAAATTATAAATAATAATAATAGCAAAACAACTAATAATATTAAGACCGTAATAATAAAAAATAACAAAACAACCACAAATAATAATATTAATAATAATAATAAAATAATAATAATACTAATAGCAATTTAATACTACTACTACTAATAACAATAATAATAAACAGTAGTAATAAAAATAACAAAACAACCACCAGTAATAATATTAACAATAATAATAACATTAATAATAACAAGCAGTAATAATAAAAATAACAAGACAATCACAAAAAATAATATTAATAATATTAATATTATTATTATTATTATTATTATTATTAATAACAAAACAACAACAAATGATACAAAATAATAAAAGTAATGACAAAACAACCACAAATAATATTTTATTAATAATAATAATAATAGCAATATAATAATAAAAATACTAATAACTAAACAACAACAAATGATACAAAAAGTAAAAGTTATAACAATATAATAATAATAATAATAATAATAATAATAATAAAATAAATAATAATAATAATAATAAAACAAATAATAATAAATGAACAAAACTATAAAAAAAACGACTTTTATTGTATACTGATTGCAACCATCGGTAGTCGAGTTAGGAACACTGCCGTTACATCTCAGCCAGTCAACTTCAATATTAAACATTTCTGATCCGAAATCAAACTGCATATTGCTGTAAGTTGAATTAAATGGATGGAATCCATACACAGTATTTTACAAATAATACTAGAACTAGAAGTCACCAGATCCTAAATAGATCCTAAAACTCTTTAAACAGATATTATATACCTGAAAAAAGAACCATATACAGCATCTATCTGAAGTTCCCTTTGTTATTCCTTTCCAGCGAGAGACTCTGAGTAAAGCTGGAAGGCCGCTCATCAAGTATCAAGTACATTAGCGTCATAGCTGAACAGAGCGCTTAATTGATGTGTATTTTTATTACAGTGCATTTATTTGAGCTTGGACGGGGAATTACTCCATCCATTTAAATTAAGAGTCCCCTCTATTAAGGGAATAGGGACCCCCCCCTCCCCTTGAAATTAGATTGCAGGGTACTCAAGCTTATCTAATGAATGGCTTAATACACTATACGATAACCAACATGAAGCCCTTAATTTAATCATCCTGTGCAGTAATTTGACTCTTGCTAGACACACAACCAGCCCATACTAATTGATTCCTTTATTTTCTAAGGTAAGTCGCAATTAAGGTAAGAAAATAAACTCGAAAACATTTCTGGTTGGTAACCAGGCTTTATTAAATGCCTATTAGGTGCTTATACATAAGTCTTCTCTGACCTAAAGGAAGGAAAAAACCACAGCTGCTTATAGAGAGTGCAGTGTGAATCTTGTGCATGCCCTTGGGGAAGTGGATATGTTTAAATTGGCTGTTTGGCATGTGGTTGAACACTAATTAGACCTATCTGAAAAGTGCTTGAGTGTTCAATATTTTTATTAGTTTGTCTAGCTAACATCTTGCCCTTCAGGCCTTCTAATGTACAACAGAGGAAAATAGCAAAATGATCCTGGTCAGGGTCAAGGTGGCAGCCTACCCCAAAAAGAAGTAAGGAATATACCCCCTATTTAAAAGACAATATACTGAATACTATGTAAACAATTGAGGAATCTTAATCAAGGGACAGACAGTGGCAACTTGGCAGTGGGGCTTCAACCAGCAACCTTCTGATTATTAATCCGGGACCTTAAGCACTACTCAGTATCAAAGTGACATGTGTGTTCCAACCAGGGTAGTATTTACCCCTCATGGTAGGGACAGTGGTAGCCTAGTGGGTAGAGCTTTGGGCTGTCAATCGGAAGGTTGCTGAGACTGTTGGGCCCTTGAGCAAGGCCCTTAACCCTGTCTGCTCCAGAGGCACCATACAATGGCTTCCAAACAAGCTGGGAAACACAGAAAAATAATTGCATTGTACTGTATGTATATATGACAAATAAAGGCATTGTTCTTCTATAGTTTATTATGAGTAGTGTTGGGGGGGACTATAAAATACTTTTGTCACTTGAAAGATGAAAAATTTATATTATTTTACTAGGATTGTGAATTGGGATACAGCCCTTTCATCAAACTGTCAGATTAATCTACACTGGTAGAAGGATGCAAGCACATAGAATAACTTTTTCCCTTTTTCTTTAGGTTGCAACAAACACAAACGAAAACGTAATATTTATTTTATTTTTTTTACATTTGGGGTATGTTATTAGGTTCTCATGTTTCATAGATATTCTACTTCATAACCCTCGTTATCCTTACAGTCATGGCATCTTTCCTGACTACTGTTTCACAACTTGATACCTTTAACATCAAGGTATCAGGGCTGGAAGCAACTAGTTTAATAAGATCAACACCTACAGTGTATCAACCAACCATACTCTTACTTATACAATAATACTAATAATAATATTAACTATAATAATATTGTTTAAGTTTGACTGTACCCAAAGCAAGCTCTATAAAGACATGAAGAAAAACTTAGTTTAAAGAAACTCCAGTGACCTCAGCCCCACTAATCAGCTTTGGAATAAACCAGAATGTCAACTCAGGCTTGCCCAACCACACAAAAGCTCTTTTAACTGAATGGGCACAAATTCCCAATTCCACAGACGTGCTTCAAAGTCTTGTAAGAAGTCTTCTCAAAAGAGTAGCTGTTGTTATAGCTGAGTAAATCACTTAGAGGTCACTGTATTTTTAATACCATTTGATTTTGAAATGGGACGTCCAACAAGCTCATGGTCAATGTGTCCAAATATTTTTGGCTATATAGTGCAGGTCTAAAGAATTTTGTAGGTCTAATGTAATTTATAATTTATAAAGTTTACAGTCACTGTTCTATTCGATTACACAGAATGATTTTCCCTTTATAAGGCTGACCATCCCTTATAGTTCTTTATTAATAATGAAAGTATATTAATTCATACTACTTTATAACCAACTATAATAATAATAATAATAATAATAATAATAATAATAAGTATTAAAATACAACAAAAATAATGCTAAAAATAATAATAATAATATTAACAAAACAACAAAAATAAATAATAAAATAATAAAAAATAGCAAATAATAATATTAATAATAACAACAATAATTACAATAACAAAAAAATAATAATAATAATAATAATAACAAAAAATAATAACAATAACAATAATATTAATACAATTATTAAAATATTATTAATAATAGTAGTAATATTTTTAATTAATATTAGCGAAATAATAATAAATAATAACATAATAATAATAATAACAATAATAATAGTATTAAAATTAGGGCTGTCGAAGTTAACGCGATAATAACGCATTAACGCGATCTCAATTTAACGCGATTTTTAAAAATAGTGCCGTTAACGCAAATTCTATTTGGCCCTGCGAGTCATCCGTAGTTCATGTTGAGACTTGATTGTGCACGGCATCTCTCATTAAGGCGGCGTTTCTCAAATGTAACCGAGCGTCGTAGTGATGCACTTTCTTAATAAAGAAATAAATACACGGTATATTCACAAGTTGTCGGGAGCATAACACTTCGCATTGGACTATGGAACTATGGAACTATGGAAGCCCCAAAGGGTCAAAACACACTCACTTCGTGTAGAAACGTCCATCAAACCATTGTCACGATACAACCACAGAAAAGTCTGTTACAATAACTACGCCTTATCCCACCTAAAGCACCGCTGATCTACAATGTTTGCTGATGGAGAAATTTTAACCTACAATCTGACATATATACGAAGTCAAGGGTCTCTGCTGGATAGTATTAATGCCTAGTATGTGAGTGAATAAAACTCCCTTACAGTTTTCTCTTGTCCCAGCAGTTTTTAACATAAGTACATTTAGCATAAAATGTGTTCACCATTTTAATTGTAACATTTCACTTAAAAATCCTTGTTTTCTATAACATTTACACATATTTTTTTATGCGATTAATCGCGATTAACTATATGAAATTCTAATATAATATAATAATATTAATAATATAATAATTATAAAACTACACACCAATCTAATTCTAGAATTATTACAGTAGACAAAGAACATGAATTAAAAATGTACCATTTAACCACAGCTGCTAAAAAAACAACCAACATTAAGCTTTACCCACAAGAAACTGATTTAATTATTATGTACTTAGTGCAATCTAAGTAAGTCTACAGTTTATTCTGTAATGAATTAAAGAACATATTTAAAGCAGTTTAGTTTTTTTTCTGTCCTGCTTTTATCTTCAGAATTGTTTAACAGTCGCACTCAGTTTCTCTCTCTTTCTCTCACATTTTTTCTCCTTTTTGTTTGGCAGATATTAAAAGTGATAGTGATTTATGCATGAGTTTCCACTCCACTGGCTGGAGACAACTTCTTCTCCCAGCACTGATCTCAGTAAAGAACAAAAAAATGCTAAGTTATTCCACAACTGCACGCCATGCTGTGAGGTGCCATCAGAACCCGCACTCTCCCCACAGCTTGCTCGAGTAAGTTCAGAGCGGCTCACGCTGACACACTGCCCCGGGGCTCGGAGGTTAGTGGGATATTTCTTGATGCCCTTTTCATGAATCTAATATTTAATTAGGCGTGTTTTTTTTTCATCTTGCAAGAAAAAATTAGAAGCAGTGGGTACGGCCAAAATAAATATAAATAAATAAATGCACATATATATCTGTGTTTTTTTTCTTATCACTGACAGCAATTCAGCATGGATACGTCAGCAGTAGCATAGGTGGCATAGTTGCATAGGGTGCTTTTAACTAAGCATCATCAATGATCTGTCATTTTTGTAAGACAGCCAACAAAGTGGCGATGATGAGGTCATTGTACAGAATTGGGTGCACCTTATTCCTAGTTAATAATAATAACAATAGGGTGCCCAGGTGGCGCAGCAGGATATTTCGTTAGCGCACCAGCACCCAGATTCTAAACTCCTCAGTTCGAAACTCGCCGTTGCCACCGGTCGGCTGGGCATGAGCAGCAATATACTTGCCTCGACTACGATCAGGGATCCCCCAGCAGCGAAAGACAAATTGACTACACTAAATTGGGAGAAAATGGGTAAAAATGCATGAATAAAATAGAAAAATAAAGAAATAATAATAATGATAATAATAATAATAGTAACAAAACAACAAAAAATATAGTAATAAAATAATTATAATAATACCAAAACGACAATAAAACAAGACAAAATTAATAACATTAACAATAATAATAAAATAGAAAACAAAACAAAAATAACAATAACAGCATTAATAGTAATATAATAATATTTATTACTATTATTATTATCATTATTACTGTTGTTTTGTTATTGTTATTATTACTGTTTATTATTGTTATTGGTATTATTATTTATTATTATTATTGTTATTTATTATTATTATTATTGTTGTTGTTGTTGTTGTTGTTGTTGTTATTATTGCTATTGGTATTATTATTTATTATTGTTGTTGTTATTATTTATTATTATTATTGCTATTGGTATTATTATTTATTATTATTATTGGTATTATTGGTATTATTATTATTGTTGTTGTTGTTGTTATTATTATTGTTATTGTTGTTGTTGTTATTGTTTTTATTATTATTATTATTATTATTATTAATAATAATAATATTATTATTAAAATTAATAATATACACACCAGTCTAATTCTACAGTGGGAGACGAAAATGAATTTAAAAAGTAACCAGGACAGCCAACAAAGTGTCCAATATGAGGTCATTGTATAGAATTGGGTGCACCCTATGTTATTCCTAGTTAAGATATTATATTTTAGCATAATAGCCCCATACACTCCGCTATGGGGAATGCAAAAGTCATTCGATAAACACACCGGTCAAGCATCTTGCATTGGCTATTCCTATTAATCATCAGACTTTAAACTTTCCGAAGCAAGGTGGACAACGATTGGCTCGTCCGAGAGTGCGAACACCAAAGGGGATTCCTCATGACTGCTACAATTACAACCTCTGCTGGCTATTTAATAGCGCGTGCACAGAGATGGGGGATAAGGGAGATAAGTGTGTGACTCTCCAATCTCCATATGAACCCGCCTCCTTGCAGGTGAAAAGAAGTGGCCATCAGTAGTGGAGGTCAGCAGCAATAGAGAAAGCAAAACGACTGCAAACTAGATCTTCTCTAGCTTCGTCCCTCAAAGAACTAGGATGATTTTTTTTGAGAATGCTTCAGCATTTGACCACAAACCATTCCGGGTGTGGATGACACCAATTTAAAAAATATTAAAGCTGTTCCTGAGTAATGACTGGCCCTACTGCTTTATGTATTAGCTCCTTTATTATTAATAAGATCTTATGGGTTTGGGTGTGTGTGCTAGTCTCATCATATCTCTTACTATTGTTTATTTAGCTTTTGCATTTATGGTGTGCAATTACAAGGTTTTTGACCACTTTCCATCTGAATTATTCTCTCTGCTAACACTGCAACCTTGGAAGATAAATATTTCATATAATATATGCATGCCACACAACGCTATACCCACACTGTTCTTATTATCTATTATTCTCTTGGTTCTTTTCTGCCTTTGAATGCAGTTCGGTGTGCAACCTCCATTCATGGTTCAGTAAATTCCCGATCTCTCCTATTACACAGATTCGATCAGTGACCCAATTGGTGCGGCTGAAAGGAACTCGGCAGGTATTATTTATCTAGCTGGCACATTTTCACATAATAACTGGATTTTGAGGATAAAGACATTTTTATTTCAGTGCCGGTCGATCGGCTTGGACTTTTTGTGCTACGCTATGTGGTCAAAAGTATGCGGAAAAAAGGATGTGCTGGTTAATATTGCCTGAATCACGGGCATTATTATGTTAGTCCTGCTATAAAAGGCCCTACTTTTTTGGAAAGGCTTACCACCAGATAAGCACGCCAGAGCTAACATCTCAAACTCATGATTTCGAATCTCAGCTCTGCTACCGACAGGCTGGGCGCCTACATGAATAATGATTGGCTCGTTCGTAGTGGATGCAGGCGAGGATTCCTCATAACTGATGCAATTATGACCTCTGCTGGCTGATCGATGGCCCCTGCACAGAGACGAGGGATAATGGGGATTAGTGCATGACTCTACGTGTGCATAACTGAACCCCATATGAACTGGGCGTGTGTTAGTCACGGCTCTCCTCGGTCAGGAGTGGAGGTCAGCATCAGTAGAGTGAAAGCACAATGCAATCAGAGAATTGGATATGGCTAGATTGGGAGGAAAATTGGGGAACGAATGCTCCTGCTCAACTTTGCCATGTGCCAAACGGGTACCACAAATCATACAAGCCGAGTACAAAACATTAAATACACAGTAGCAGAAGACAGTTGTTATTATACAACTGATTAATTAGTCTGTATACTTGTTAAGGTACAATGGTCCTGCGTTTAACATTACTGATCCACAACTACTGGCACCAATGAAAATGAATGAAAAGGATTTTAAAAATTCATCTTTCATATGAAGCAACTTTATTCTGATTATGATGGGAAATCATTATTTTTAACACAACCATATGTGGCACAATTATTGGCAGTCCTAAGAATTCTTAGTGGGATCATTTTTTTTATCAATTTTAAATTTATATTTTACATTTATATTTTACATTTATATTTATGTTTTACATTTATATTTTACATTTACATTTATATTTCACATTTATATTTATATTTTACATTTATATTTTACATTTATATTTATGTTTTACATTTATATTTTACATTTACATTTATATTTCACATTTATATTTATATTTTACATTTATATTTTACATTTATATTTATGTTTTACATTTATATTTATGTTTTACATTTATATTTATATTTTACATTCATATTTAGGTTTTACATTTATATTTTACATTTATATTTATATTTTACATTTATACTTTACATTTATATTTGTTTTACATTTATATTTTACATTTATATTCATATTTTACATTTATATTTTACATTTATGTTTTACATTTATATTCATATTTTACATTTATATTTAAATTTTACATTTACATTTACATTTACATTTATATTTAACATTTACATTTATATTTATATTTTACATTTATATTTTACATTTATATATTAAATTTATATTTATATATTAAATTTATATTTATATTTAACATTTATATTTATATTTTACATACTAAATTTATATTTTACATTTATATTTATATTTTACACATTACATTTATATTTAACATTAATATTTATACATTACATTATTTACATTTATATTTTACATTATATTAAATATTTATATATTAAATTTACATTTATATATTACATTTATATTTTACTTTTATATTTATATTTTACATTTATATTTATATTTTACATTTATATTTATATTTTACATTTACATTTACATTTACATTTATATTTTACATTTATATTTATATTTTACATTTATATCTATATTTTATATTTGAAGTGTCTAGTAACTTCTGAGCAGTAATCCATAACTCCCTGTTTCACTAGGGTATCAGAGAATGGCTATAAAAACAGCAACTTACCTAAAAATGCCCCTATCAACAGTTCACAACTACTACTCAATAACATCCAGTCCAGTACATACACAATACTGAATATGGTAAAAAAAAAAAATTTATCTTGGGGTCACCAAGTCTCCAAAACTACCAGATTATTTGCCACCACCACTAATGTTAAGTGCATCGAGTTTGCTAAAGGCTACTTGGACTTTGACTGATGGTCAGATAAAACAAAAATGAAGGTTGTCTGCAACAAAGTCTCAAGGTGGGTCACGCACGGTCAATCTACTAGCAAGTTTTTGGACGCTGGAATGAAACTGAAGTGCTTACAAGACAGCTAAGTGTGAACAGAGTTAAAATAATACAGTAAGTATGACAGGTCTAGCATAGATACAGTATTAAAATATAAGATACGTACATGTATGAATATTCATATTCAGCTTAATGCAATTAATGATAAACATTTGGTGTCAAATATTATTATTAGTTGTAATTTGTGTAATCTAGTCCATTCTAATTTACCAATGCAGACATCCGGGTTGCCAAGACGGGTGAAATTTCCATTTATGCTAAACACTCTCTTCATCTAAAGCTGGGAGCTCTGCGGGAGCTAATCAATTTTTTATTCATAACTGAACACACATACACATACACAAAGCACTACCATCAGCATGCCCTCCAGTACAGGAAACAGTCCTGCGTTCTTTCACGGACTCTCAGATTTTCTTCACAGTGTCCCAAATTCCACTCAGAGACTGTCCGAGCTCCAAGTCAGTGTTGGATCTTAATAAACCAGGTCAAGGGCTAATCCCATGGTTAAACAAAAAATACGTCGCAGTCAGGAGGAGTGGAAACAGACGGGTTCTCGTAAAACTCAGATAAGTGGGTCGATAGCGGAAACGCAAAGTTATTTGGGCATGTTTAGTTATTTCATCTGGGAAGCCGTGCTCATCATTTTTTCATGCGGGGCTGCTGGGGTGGATGAGCTCGCCCTCTCTGTGTGTGTAAAGGCTGGGAATGATAATGTGATGCTGCCTGTGCCATGGATAGTGCCATGCTCCATCTGTAGGTGAGCAGGGAAAGTGCAGTGAATAGGAATCAAGTGCAAAGATCCATGCATGGTTTTTTAAATGGATCTGGGTCTCCGGAGGATTGTGGACCACACGAAAATAAATGTGTTTTTTAATGTGTTATAACACTATTATGTAATATAGATGACCATGCTTTTTGTTGTTGCCTTAAATCCAGGTTTAAATGAGAGTTTTCAAAGACTGATGGCACTGCCATCACAAACATACCAGAAAAGGCCTTTCCGAAATGAACCATTATAAAACCTGCTGTTTAATCTTAGCGATCTTTAGAGAACAGAACACCAGATTGAAAAGCAGGCCATTTCAGGTGCTAAAGGAATAAAAAAAGGGCCTAAGATCACCCCCATCCTGCAATTAATACGCCAATCTGTCCATTGTCAGTCACAGCCAGAGTAAAAAGATTATAATACATGTATAGATGCTTTACAGTACTGTAGATTGTATACCACAATAAACAAATGGACAAACAGCATCGTGTATTGCTAATTCCCTCCATCCTGGAGCAATCTCCAGGCCCCCAGCCAAGCCTTGCCCCACCATGGGGATGCTTTGCCCTCAAAGCTGCATAAGCACTGGGCCAGTAGTGTCACCTCTACTAATGCGCCCATGCATTCCAAACCAGACAGAGTTTAGAAAGCCAAGCGAATGCCAAGTTAAACGATATCAACCCTCAAAGGCGAATTCTAGACTCAGCCCGAGGACGCCACGGCGGGGCGAAACCGTACCCGTCTTAATGAGACGCCTAGCGAAACAGAAAATGGCCCGCAGACTGCTGATCCACTAATCACAAAACCAGATTAGACAAGCCTCGGTGTTTACAACACAAATGCGTCTTGTCACAGCTCGGCACAAATTATAATTACTCGAGCGTACCTAATTAAACTTTATATGAACTGCGGATGGCTGACCCGACGTAGCTTCGAAAGGGGAATTCCAAAATACAAGATGAGCTATGTTAGAAAATTGGCATCAAGAAGTCATCTTCCAGTTTGGTTTTAACCAGCGTGAAGCCTCTTTATAGTACCCGAACCGAAACATCAGCCAAACAGCCATTGGATTAAAAGAAAGAACATCCTTAGCAGATTCTACTATAATATTACTCATACAATGATATTATGCATGTTATGTTAATATACTGCACTGAGATGCTCTTATTGGACCAAGGAATCTAAAATTTCATACCTGAAAAGATGCCTTCTGCAAAGTTCAGCCCCTACCTACCTATAAGAGTATCTTGTTAAGGTAATTAGGAGTCCCATTGGCTCTCTATTGGGCTTGATTAGTGTTGAAACTAAGGCCATGGTCAACATTCAAAATTTAGGTCAGTTGTCACTAATGGCTCCAGAAGAACTCGACTCCAGGAGCTGAAGAAAAGGATACTAAAATTGGTCTTGGATGCCCAGCCTTCCTGCTTCAGAACTATATTTCTGCATAGCTTAGCTAAAAGTATGGCACATCCTTTATTTCATCATTTATTTATGCTTTACTGAATACACCAATGTGCCACTGTGGGTGCTGTCGTAACTAGGAGGGAATATGTTACAAGATCTAGGTCAGTGGGAGCATCGTCTCCTTAAGGTGGACATACAATTATAGCAAGATACTTTTTCATGTGTTTCAATTAGCTGGATCAGATGTGTTAATCTATTTGAAACTAAGGCTAATGGTTTATATCCAAGATCTAGGTTAGTGATCACCTATAGATCTCCAAGTGCTGGATTTTTCAACTCTTTACTTATTACAGCATGTATGCATTTGATGAAAGCTAACCAAATCACTTAAGGCATGACTTTAACAAGTTTATTGTAAAGAGAGACCAAGAGCAGTCCCTATTGGCCTTGCTATTGGAGGTCTGTCATTCTGAAGTCATCCAAAAAAGTTCAGGTGCAACACACTATAATCTTTTATTTAGGTACACAACTATTCCTCATTATCTGATTTACCTCTGTTAGACCAATCAGATCGACTTTTTTTGTAACATCTAGTTCCAAAATACATTAGATTGCTGGATTAGGTATATGAAAATACACTACAAAACGACTTGATTCATGATTTTCACCAGTGATCAACTATGTTGCAGGCAATCAATGTACTATAACATTCGGTTCCATTGTGTGTTAGCATTGTGGATCTCCAACAGAAGCATGATCTACAGGAATGATAAACAGTCCAACACTGAACTAGAAGGTCAGCTAGCTGTCAAAAAGCAAGGCTGTTAATTCATAATCCACCTAAGTGATCAACCCACTAGTTCAAACCCTAATCTAACAGACATGATTCAGCTGATCACCCTAATTTATTGCTTTGAAAGGGATAGCTGGATTACGGCTGGGATTGAATTCTGTTAAACAAGATCTCATGAACATGAACATACCGATTGCTGGATTAGGGATATTAGTGTAAAACGACTTGATTCGTGATTTTCACGAGTGATCAACTGTGTTGCAGGCAATCAATGTACTATACCATTCAGTTCCAACGTGTGTTAGCATTGTGGATCTCCAACAGAAGCATGATCTACAGAAATGATAAACAGTCCAACACTGAACTAGAAGGTCAGCTAGCTAGTGATCAACCCACTTTCTGCCGATCACCCCTCCAGTTCAAACCCTAATCTAACAGACATGATTCAGCTGATCAACCTCATTTATTGCTTTGAAAGAGATAGCTGGATTACGGCTGGGATTGAATTCTGTAAAATAGATCTCTATGAACATACAGATTGCTGGATTAGGGATATGAGTGTAAAAAAACTTGATTCATGATTTTCACCAGTGATGAACCATGTTCCAGGCAAAAAATGTACTATAACATTCAGTTCCAATGTGTGTTAGCTTTGTGGATCTCCAACAGAAGCATGATCTACAGAAATAATAAACAGTTGTGTAGCATTCAGTCCCAACACTGAACTAGAAGGTCAGTTAGCTGTCAAAAAAGCAAGGCTGTTAGCTCATAATCCACCCAAGTGATCAACCCATTTTCTGCCGATCACCCCTCCAGTTCAAACCCTAATCTAACAGACATGATTCAGCTGATCAACCTCATTTATTGCTTTGAAAGGGATAGCTGGATTACGGCTAGGATTGGATTCTGTAAAACAAGATCTCTATGAACATACAGATTGCTGGATTAGGGATATGAAAAGTGTAAAACGACTTGATTCATGATTTTCACCAGTGATCAACTATGTTCCAGGCAATCAATGTACTATAACATTCAGTTCCAATGTGTGTTCCAACAGAAGCATGATCTACAGAAATGACAAACAGTCCAACACTAAACTAGAAGGTCAGCTAGCTGTCAAAAAGCAAGGCTGTTAACTCATAATCCACCCAAGTGATCAACCCACTAGTTCAAACCCTAATCTAACAGACATGATTCAGCTGATCAAGTTGATTTATTGCTTTGAACTGGAAAGCTGGATTTCGACTGGGATTGGATTCTGTAAAACAGATCTCTATGAACATATGAATCACCATAATTCATCTACAGAGATGGAAAGAAGACGTAAACATACCAGATTGCACTCCTGTCTCTGGTCCGGTGCGTATCCGTTCAGCTTGGAAAGGGCGTTTAGAAAGCTCGTCCCAGTCCTGGATTAATTTAAGTAGAACGGGTCTAAGTGGAGGAATTCAGCTCTTGGAGGGGTGAACAGCTTCGCATCGTGGTAGGAACAGATCTGAGAAAAAAAGATAATCCATCCATGATCAATTAAGACTTTGCGCAATCCTTCAAACACGCGCAATTTGCGCAAACGACGCAATTTCGTTCGGACGTGTCCAAAAGAGACCAAAGTTTTCCTACAGATTCGGATTACATCTCCAGTCTGCTGAGTGATTCCTTTTTTAAAAGGGAAAGTCAAACCCGCAGGTGATCCAGTCAGTACAGATCACAGTAAAGGATCACATGTGATCAAGGAGACGGAATAAATCCACACGGAGCGTGTCTCTCTTCTCTCGATCAGTCAGCGTTTATGATCCACCCATTAGGGAGCTGTCCCGGAGTCGTGACCCCCCACGCTGTCTCCGCGTCCCCGCGTGTAGGTGTGACAGCGCAGTGACAGATCCGGACTCAGCGACTTGATCCGCAGTCGGACCGGAGCGGGAAAGCGACGCTTTTTCTTTTCAAAGCGTACTGTCCGAGTTTGAGGTGAAGCCACGCCCACTGGTTTTATGATTGGGCGAGAGGGATGAGTGGGCGGGTTCCGTAGCAGCGAGGGAGAGAAAGTGAGGCAGAGTGTGCGCGAGCCCTGCAGGTAATCGGTTGCTAATGAAAGGAGCTAACAAACGGTTTAATCGGTTTAAATAAGTTTCTTTATTCTTTATTTCTTTATTACTCCTGTCACCTCACACACAATTTTGATATTTAAACTAAATTTGATATTTATACTCAACAAAGTATGTCTTAGTAAGTAAGGAGCCATAACATTAAAACCACCTTCTTGTTTCTACACTCACTGTCCATTTTATCAGCTCCACTTACCATATACAAGCACTTTTTGGTTCTACAATTACTGACTGTAGTCCATCTCTTTCTCTGCATGCTTTATTAGCCCCCTTTCATGCTGTTCTTCAATCAGCACTGCAGTGACACTGACAATGGTGGTGGTGTGTTAGTGTGTGTTGTGCTGGTATGAGTGGATCACACACAGCAATGCTGCTGGACTGAGAATAGTCCACCAACCAAAAACATCCAGCCAACAGCGCCCCGTGGGCAGCGTCCTGTGACCACTGATGAAGGTCTAGAAGATGACCAACTCAAACAGCAGCAATAGATGAGCGATCGTCTCTGACTTTACATCTACAAGGTGGACCAACTAGTTAGGAGTGTCTAATAGAGTGGACAGTGAGTGGACACGGTATTTAAAAACTCATCCACTCATACCAGCACAACACACACTAACACACCACCACCATGTCATTGTCACTGCAGTGCTGAGAATGATCCACCACCCAAATAATACCTACGCTGTGGTGGTCCTGTAGGGGTCCTGACCATTAAAGAACAGGGTGAAAGAGCCGCTCGGGTGGCGCAGCGGTAAAGTACGCTAGCGCACCAGAGTTGGGGTTTCGAATACATCGTATCGAATCTCAGCTCTGCCTTTGTGACTGGGCTGGGCGGCAGCCTGAACAACGATTGGCTGTTGTTCAGGGTTAGAGGGTAAGACAGTCGGATCATAGGTCCTCATAACTGGTGCGACTGCGGCTCCTGCTGGCTGACTGATGGCGCCTGCACAGGGCTGAGGAATAATGCTGATGGGGGTGTGGCCCTCCGTACACAGTGCCCGTCGGTGTATGAACTCGACTCGTGCAGGTGAAAAATGCAGTCTGTACTGACTGTACGTGCCGGAGGGGGCGTATGTCAGTTGAGCGGCGTCCTTAGTCAGCGGTGAAGGATCGAATCAGTATAGAGGACGAAATCAGGGTAATTGGACATGACTAGATTAGGAACAAGCAAGTGGTTTTAATGTTATGGCTAATCAGTGTATAGAAATTTAAGAAATACACCCAACACTTTTATCCAAAGCGGCTTACAGTACTATGACAGTACACTGTCTAAGCAATTGAAGGTTAAGGGCCTTGCTAAAGGGCCCAACAGTGGCAACCTGTCAGTGGTGGGGCTTGAACCGGCGATCTTTCTATTAGTAGTTCAGTACCTTAACCACTAGGCAACAACTGCCCTCTTTAACAGGCTTTTAACAGATATTGCACTGACCGGTATTGCACATAAGTTCCGCAAATGTTGCATCGTTTTAAAAAGTTATTGCACATGCTTCATGTTTGCTTTAAATGAGCACAGATATACAAACCATATACATTACTCTGATGACTATCTCTCCCATGTGGTGGAAAAACCCTTAATAAAATACCTCAAATACTGGATTGTGAGTAGAGAAGTTTTAATCTTGTCTGCAGAGAAGGATCACACCGACCAAGTCTCACACAGCAACTTTGTGGATGTGCTAACAATAATAATAACAAACATCCTTATATATCTTGTTGATGACCTTGTAGGACAGTGGAAGATTCCACGGTTAACATAGAAACTGGTCTAAATCAGCCAAGACTGGGTTTTGGACGTCATACAATGCAATTGATGCACTTCTTATCATGTAGACATTCAGTAACCTTCTACTGTAGCAGTATTCTTGGAATATGACTACTGGCAAAATGCCCTAAGAAGTAATTAATCATGTATTAATACCCCCTGTGTAAATTAACATTTTTCTGTCACACCCTTGTGTAATGCAGGTGGAGAAGCCTGGTGCTGCCACTGTCTCATGCAGTGGGTGAGAGGTGTTCTCCATGAAGCATGACAGCTTGGCCATCATCGCTCTTACCCCTACTGCCTCCACTGAGTCCAGTCTGCTGTCGTCAGGGGCAGGTGCACTGGGGCCCATGGCTGGGGGGGACCCACTACGACATGAACTCAATCCCCATT
Organism: Trichomycterus rosablanca; assembly: GCF_030014385.1. NCBI lineage: Eukaryota > Metazoa > Chordata > Actinopteri > Siluriformes > Trichomycteridae > Trichomycterus > Trichomycterus rosablanca. The sequence continues at coordinate 7,570,778 of NC_085991.1, forward strand.
GCACTGCCCCCCCCCCATTGGCTGCAGTCACCAGGTCGTTATTATTATATTATTATAATAATGTAGCGGCGATATGTGAGTGACATTCAGCTCAGCCAATCAGAATGAAGCACCCGGTTTATACATGTGCGTTCGGACGTTCTGCAGTTAGTTAGTTTTGTATACGAGACTCACCGTATTGGCCCCAGCATTGAAATTCGGGTGCTGGAGCTAGGCAGTCTAAAGTGTCGTAACGCTCACTGAAGTCCTGACCAAACAGTTAAAGTGAACTCCACCCTGTCGTGTGCCTTATTTCCTATTTCCACACCTCCACCACCACACGCAAGCAAAAGACCCGTAGACCCAGCACAGCAAGGGATTTCGGGGATTTTGTACTGGGGCCCATGAGCTCCTAGTTAGTTATGCCACTGGCCGTCGTAATGCAGCTACCCCAGCAGACAACACCATGGAAACCACAACCAGGTACCTATAGGTGTTGACGATCTCAATGTTCCATCCCTGGATGTTCAACGGTTTTAGTGGATGTAGCGAAAGTCCACCACGCCTTCCCCCCATTTTAGAATGATGTCTTTAAGTTAAATGCGCCCTTAATAATCAAAGAGTGTGCCGTTCAGGTGGCGCACGCTGCAACCGGAGCTGGATCTCGAGTACGTCGTATCGAATCCAGCTCTGCCTTACCGACCGAGGCTGAGCGGCTACATGAACAACGACCGTCCGGTTGTTCAGATGGGCGGGACTAAGGTCGGACGTGGGTCTCTCTCTGTCAGAATGGTGCGGTTACGACCTCTGCTGGCTGATTAGGGGCGCGTACACGGAGATGACGAAGGAGTGCTCTTAGGGTGTGTCTCTCCGCACGCAACGCTAGGTGGCGCAACACTCGTCAATGTGTGGGTGGCAAGATGCATACGGCTTGCTTCTCACGTGTCGGGGATGTGGGTTAGCTTCGATCTCCTCGGTCAGGGCAGGAATCGGCAGAGGCAAAGAGTAGGCAAATTGGGCGATTGGACGCGCTAAAGGGGGAGAAAATGCATTAAGGAAAAAAAATCAAAGAGTGTAGTATGTAGGATTATAGAGAAGCAGGACATTTTGTAAATACTGTCACAATAGCATTGCTGATAAAGTCTAGTTCTGGGCTTGTTCCTTAGTACACTATTCTCTCTCCCATGCTCAGTAAAGCTGTTCATTTGAGACTTTTGATCTTGACCCTTCCCAGTCAGTATAAGCCCCTACTTTAAGTCCTAAGCAGGGGTGTCAAAGATCAATCGGTTAACCTGATTAATGCTGTCAATTTAAAATGTCTTTTCCAGCAGCTGACCCTTGATTTGCAAGTGAAAGCACAGCTAAAGATCCGTACAGAGAAAAATCGTCAATTTAAATTGCACCCAAACTGTCCTCAGTGTCCATGTGGCAGATTTTATGCATTTCTTCTGTTTACACAGTTTACACAGTTAAATCACATACGGTGATGACTGCATGATAATTCTATCCACATGTGTAACTTTGCGTCATGTTTCAGTATGGAGGTAAAACTGAAGGTAAAATTAATATACCAATGATTAGCATTATTAGTGTTTTATATTTTAATGGGACTCAATAAGTTTGTCGGTCATCGTTCAACCGTGGACTAATGATAGTCAGCTAACTACTCCTAAGATTATCTGTACAGACAAAAATTTGTAGGTACAAAATACCTAAAGTATTGGCCTCTTTATTTACCTTTTCTTCCTATCATGAGAGCTGCCAAGCCTGGAGAGTCAAAGAACACAATCTATCAAGATTAATGGGTTTGGAAGTTTTCTTTTATCCAGCATTTTTGGGACCATGTGAGTTTGCTGAGTAGAGGGAAATCCCTGGCTTATACATGATCAGCCATAACATTAAAACCATCTTTATGTTTTTACACTCACTGTCCATTTTATCAGCTCCACTTTCCATATAGAAGCACTTTGTAGTTCTACAATTACTGACTGTAGACCATCTGTTTCTCTACATGCTTTGTTAGCACCCTTTCATGCTGTTCCTCAATGGTCAGGACCCCCACAGGACCACTACAGAGCAGGTATTATTTAGGTGGTGGATCATTCTCAGCACTGCAGTGACACTGACATGGTGGTGGTGTGTTAGTGTGTGTTGTGCTGGTATGAGTGGATCAGACACACCTCACTATCACTGCAGGACTGAGAATAGTCCACCAATCAAAAATATCCAGCCACCAGCGCACTGTGGGCAGCGTCCTGTGACCACTGATGAAGGTCGAACGGCAGCAATACTGTAGATGAGCGATCGTCTCTGACTTTACATCTACAAGGTGGACCAACTAGGTAGGAGCGTCTAATAGAGTGGACAGTGAGTGGACACGGTATTTAAAACATCCAGCAGCTCTGCTGTGTCTGATCCACTCATACCAGCACAACACACACTAACACACCACCACCATGTCAGTGTCACTGCAGTGCTGAGAATGATCCACCACCCAAATAATACCTGCTCTGTGGTGGTCATGTGGTGGTCCTGATCATTGAAGAACAGCATGAAAGAAGGCTAACAAAGCATGTAGAGAAACAGATAGACTACAGTCAGTAATTGTAGAACAACAAAGTGCTCCTATGTGGTAAGTGGAGCTTATAAAATGGACAGTGAGTGCAGAAACAAGGAGGTGGTTTTAATGTTATGGCTGATCAGTGCATATATATAAAACTGTTAAGTCTGTCACAAAGAAAACAATCTGATTGACCTTTACCAGTTCTGCCAAGTACAGTGGTCAAATATCCATTGAGAGTTGTACAAGAGGCTTCATGATGGCTATCAAAAGCTGCTGATAAAAAATAGTCATATCAAGATTTTGCCATATTTGTACAAATCAGTAAATTATAAAAATCCCCAAACTGCTATGACATACATGTCTCGTACAGATGTCGCTCCGCTGTTGCTGGATGTTCTTTTTCTCTCCCTTCAGTCTTTTGTATTCCATTAAAGCGTGCAGCTCTGCTATAATAACATCTCTTCATGGGTAAACGTGGTCGAATGAAATCCAAAGGCTGTGTTTGTTTTTTGTCTCATAACATCCTAATGTTCTCTCTTCATGTTGCTGATAATTTCAGCCCTCAAGGTTTCAGTTCTTACACTTAAATTACAGACGTTTTCTCTATTAGGAATTATAATGGCCATTCCTGATGGTTGGACTTTCTGGCCTAAGCTGATAAGATGGTTAGGATTTTTGACCACCTTATGTTAGTAGCAGATCATCTAATATAACAAATGACAACAAATCCAGCTGGTTGACCGGCATGACCAGATTGACCAAGCTGGTAGACCATCAAACCCAGCTTCACCATCTGAGTCATACTAACTTCAGCCAGATACCATCGTAGCAATCAAATCAGCACACAGGCATTCAAACTGGACATCAGAACAAAGCAATAAGCTTGGTCTAAGGTCATGTGATCACTGATTGCTCCATTTACTTAAATGCTTAACACAGAGTGCATTGCGGCTCTGTCTCCAACCACATTAATAGCTAATTAAATAGTGCACTTTTAATGCCAAAGATGTGACCATCAATACCAATACCAGAATTACAGCATGTAATCATTAATTACATCAATTTATTTAATGACTGTATTAAGAAAACTATACTAACTAGCCCTTTTTAATAGGAGCACAATATTAACTGTAACAAGCCCAAACATGTTGGCAGAGGGGGCATGGAGGTACAGATGACTGACTTTACAGTTCTCCTTAACTGACTCCTAATAAAACCCTAATTCACTCCAGGTGGATGTGTTTCTATTTATCACGGTTTCTCTTTTTCTTACAGATTTGCCAGCTCCTCTGCTGGGAAACCTGCTTTTCTCCTAAAAACATGATGCCTGTTGGATCCGGTGATGTTAGCACACTTTTTCCGTCATCATGAGGGAACCGGCCACTCATTTTTCTCAAAGACTCGAAGAAAAGAAAACTCCCTTTAATTCAAAACTACTGATACTGACAAGCTTTTGCACTTGAGCTTTGGTGCCAAGGTATCAGCAGTACCAACACTTTGTTCTGCACTTTTACACATGCTATACCAACAGCTGATCTAATAACAAGGCTTCTTACAAGACTTTGACATATGTCTTTAGGAATTTGTGACCACACATGGGTGCATATAGGACTGGCAAAAATCTAAAACTAAAATAAATCTAAAACTAGCCAATGCATCTAATGCAGTAACACACCCCGGACAGGACACCAATACATCGAGGAGCCTCAAGAGACCATACAGAGCCAATCATATCTGTATGTAAATGCAGAGGATTCGAACCCCGCGGTAATTCACCACTGCTTGACAAAAACAGCCTATTATTTTGTGTATTTCAGAAATTAAGAAACACTAGGGATCCACAAAATGTTGATTTTTTTTTTCTCAAACAATTAACAAAGGCAAGCCAAATTACATCTCATTCAAAGACCACGTCCCAGTACGATTTGATTAAAAAGCCTGGTTGGGAAACAACCCAATCTGGCGTAAGTAAATTCTTGTTGACTGTGTTATTGTACTCAAACACAGCTGAACAAGCTCTTCCATTTGTTCCAATTTGAAAATATGTATTTTCAATACATATTTAATTCTTACTGGCTGGATATGATACTAACAAATGTTAGTTCTTGGTGACAAAATATATTTTTTGTAGACTGTGTCAGATTTACTGGTTTTAAGTATTTCTTTAATTTGCTTTGTGCAATGAAAGTACCAATAATTGCAATGGCAAATAAAGTTATACAGTGATATATACTGTGGTACCTAGAAACTCAACGTCTATTGGTTCTGGGACTGACACAGCCCCGTGGAACTGCATATATTTTAGGCTAATGTAAAATAATGGGGTTGTTTTTGACACTTATACACAAATATAATATAAAAACACTGAAATGAAAAGCTGATTCTTAGCATTTCTCAGCACCCTGACCTATAACACAAGTTTAAAAGTGAAACAGTGACGAAAATCCAGCTAAACACAGATACATGTGGAGCTTTCAGAGTGAATCTGATGGTTATTCCACACAAATTCAGTTTCGTCTCATATTCGCACTTTGTTGACGTTTTACCGCACCGCTCAAGCCGAGCGCTGAACAAGGCGGCTGTCAACTGTTAAATTAAAATTAAATAAATACATTTTTAAAAAACAAACAAACTGAACACGTTGAGTTTAAGGGAAACGTTGAGTTTAAGGGTACAAATTTCTCGACGAAGGGCGTTACGCATTATGTCCCGACTGTGCGCAGGTGCCATCAATCAGCCAGCAGAGGTCATAATTGCACCAGTTATGAGTTCCCTGCTCCGGCTCTCACCGTTTTGACAACAAGCCAATCATTGTTAATGTAGCCGCCCAACCCAGAGCTGAGTTTGGAACCGACATGTTCTAAATGTCAGCTCTGGTGTGCTAGCATATTTTACCGCTGCACCACCTGCACTACCGGCACCTGCCATTGTAAAACATTCCATTGCTATGAAAACAACCCACCACTGCTGAGATCTAAAGCTCTTGAGTTAAGCTGTGGTATTGATTTAGTTGGGCACCCTCTCAGATACACAGCAAAGGTCGCAATTGCTCCCACAATGAGAAAACCCATCGACCTCCCTCCCTCAGGCACAGCCGATTGGGAATGTTGGGTGTGTCATAGTCTGAGGCTCTCCATGGTCAAGGCAAGAGGAAGAAATGATCTGTCTTTTATTCCATAATTACAGAATATATCCGAATTATTTAAACACATAATATTATAATAATATTATAACCTAATATATGCAGGTACATTTATAAAACATTGTATGAAGGAGCAAGTACTGCATTTTATTTGGTGTTCTGTGCTAAAATAAGGAACCACGACTATAATCGAGAAGCTGAAGGAGTCATTGCAATATTAACACCTGCAATATCATTAGCTCTTTGTTATTTCAAATGCAATGGTCCGTTCTACTGTGAAGGAAAATGTGGTCATGCTAGTCTGGCTGAAACATTACGCCCGAAAGAGAACATGGCCACATGCTGAGCTCTCCTCTCCTTGATGTTTCACGGCCTCAGAGTCACGGCCGTAAAGCAAAGGCAATTAAGCCGTATAAATATGTAAATACGAGCAGGACGTCTCAGCAGAAGCCAGGTAATGACATTTTTCCCGGCCCTCATTTGGCTAATTCCCAAGTCGGCCCCTGAATTAGAAACCTTAATGACAACCGATGAGCCACAGATGGCCAAGGTCCGGGTGACGGAATCGTCCTGGCCTGTTTCTGCTGCTCAATTCCTCGATAAGGCATACACACACGGGCGATACATCACCTTGCCAGCTGCAGGAGGTTTCAGGAGACTCCGGGGGCTCGTTCCGGTCCGGAATAAAAGGCCAACGCAAGGTGATGTTTGCCAGTAAGATCATGACACTCTGTATGTTTTTGGACAGAGGCTAGAGGGATGATCCAGGCGATTTATCTTAGGGAGATGGGCGCAGGTGGCAGATGCACCCCGTGGCTATTCATCTTCCGTGGCTGGCAATAAGGGGGGAATCTCTATTGAGTGAGCTGGCAGCTGTGCCCGGGACTCAACTTCATTTTTATTTTTGACTATTCAGATTTACAGGGTTTTAAAAAGTCTGCTTCGGGATTATTGGCACCTTTGGAGAAAATACTAACCACGTTTCGAGAAAAGTTGGGACATTTTGTAAAATGCAGAAAAAGAACAAGAATTTGTGATGCGCTGCTGCATCAAGAATACAACCTGAATCTCTGTTACACAAAGAGAAAGACATACATCAGCTGCCAAGTTCTCTGGGCTTAAGCTCGTCTCAGATGACCCAAAAGCCTGGAAATGTGTGCTGTGGTCAGATGAGTCCACATTTCAGTCTTGCCAAAGATAAAAAGGATAATCCAGACTGTTATCAGTGAAAGATGTAAAAGCTAACATCTGTCATGGCATGGGTCAGCATCAGTGCCCAGAGTGGGAGTGACTGGCATATGTCTGGTGGTACCACTGACACGGAAAAAGACATGCTGCCATCAGGGCGACGTCGTGGTTATTGCAGCATGACAATACCAGACAAAGAGACACATTGGGTTTGTCCGAAAACCTAGTGATCTCTCTACATAGATGCATTTAACGTCATCCTACATGCTCCTGAGAAGAAGGCATGTCTAAATTCTTAGATACCTTAAAATGCTGCCTAATAAGATGCCTTATTTCTAAGCTATAATCTGACTTGAATCTTTTTGGTACACGGAGGGAGATGTTAGCTGGAATGCTAGCAGGCTGTGCCACCTCAGCCCATTGGTTTGAACAGCCTAAGTAGTGTGTCTAAATAATCTGCCTTATGACTTTGATGTCTTATTAGAATCCTCTCTACTTAGGCAGCTGCCCAGGTAGGCAGTAGGCAGCAAGGCAGCTCACTAGGTTTTCGGACAGACACAGAGGAGAATCAGACAACAGCAACCACAGACTGTTGAGTAGCTGAGGCAAGAATTGGCAAATATTTCACTTGCTAAACTCCAATTAGCATCCTCAGTTCCCAAACCATTAAAAAGTATAATTAATAGGAAGGGTGATGTAACACAGTGGTAACTTATTGTTGGTCAGTAAAAACATTGGTCATCTTTTCTTTGTACTTTTCTTAAATAAAAGTTTAAAAGAATTAACAAATCACAGATTCCTCCCATGTCCCAACTTTTTCAAGAATGGGATTTGTTTACTTTTTGCACATTTTAAAATGCGCTAAATGCTAAAAACATGATAAAATGTGCTAGCACACCAGAGCTAACATCTCTAACTCATGGGTTTGAATCTCAGCTCTGCTACTGGCAGGCTGGGCGCCAACACGAACAATAATTGGCTCGTTTGTAGGGAGGGTGCCGGAGGGGATTCCTCATAACTGGTGCAACTATGACCTCTGCTGGCTGATTGACGAGGGAAAATGGAGATCAGTGTGCGACTCTTCATGCACGAGACTGAAAACATACCCTAAAGAACATACACTACATTGCCAAAAGTATTCACTCACCCATCCAAATCATTGAATTCAGGTGTTCCAATCACTTCCATGGCCACAGGTGTATAAAACCAAGCACCTAGGCATGCAGACTGCTTCTACAAACATTAGTAAAGGAATGGGTCGCTCTCAGGAGCTCAGTGAATTCCAGCGTGGTGCCGTGATAGGATGCCACCTGTGCAACAAGTCCAGTCGTGAAATTTCCTCACTGCTAAATATTCCACAGTCGACTGTCAGTGGTATTGTAACAAAGTGGAAGCGATCAGGAACGACAGCAACTCAGCCACAAAGTGTTAGGCCACGTAAAATGACAGAGCGGGGTCAGCGGATGCTGAGGCGCATAGTGCGCAGAGGTCACCAACTTTCTGCAGAGTCAATAGCTACAGACCTCCAAACTTCATGTGGCCTTCGGATGAGCTCGAGAACAGTGTGTAGAGAGCTTCATGGAATGGGTCTCCATGGCTGAGCAGCTGCATCCAAGCCCTACAACACCAAGCACAAGGCAAAGCATCAGATGCAGTGGTGTAAAGCACGCCGCTACTGGACTCTAGAGCAATGGAGACGTGTTCTCTGGAGTGACGAATCACGCTTCTCTGTCTGGCAATCCCATGGACGAGTCTGGGTTTGGCGGTTGCCAGGAGAACGGTACTTGTCTGACTGCATTGTGCCGAGTGTAAAGTTTGGTGGAGGGGGGATTATGGTGTGGGGTCGTTTTTCAGGAGTTGGGCTCTGTCCCTTAGTTCCAGTGAAAGAAACACAGCGATAGATAGAACACCTTTGGGATGAATTAGAGTGGAGACTGCGAGCCAGGCCTTCTCGTCCAACATCAGTGTCTGACCTCACAAATGCGCTTCTGGAAGAATGGTCAAAAATTCCCATAAACACACCCCTAAACCTTGTGGAAAGCCTTCCCAGAAGAGTTGAAGCTGTTATAGCTGCAAAGGGTGGGCCGACATCATATTAAACACTATGGATTAAGAATGGGACGTCACTCAAGTTCATATGCGTGTGAAGGCAGACGAGCCAATACTTTTGGCAATATAGTGTATATTGATAATGTTTCTTAAAGTCCTCATGCTGGATTCCTCACTTTTTTCTATTATTATAGTCTAAGATGCAGTTGCAGGATGCATAAAGTAACTAAAATGGAAATATAATTGTGAGATTTGTCCATCTTTACCAAGAATGCCAGTAAATGACTGGAACTTTGAAAGAGTAGTCGTTTGGTCAGAACATGTGAAAAATACATGGTCACATGTCATTCATTTATTCATGTGTTACACTCTTACATTCATGACAGAAACGGTAGTTACTCATTACACAAGTTTTAGACAATTTTGTATCGCCAATTCGCCTCACATGGCACGGTGGCTCGGTGGGTAGCACTGTCACCTCACAGCAAGAAGGTCCTGGGTTCGATCCCCAGGTGGGCCGGTCCGGGTCCTTTCTGTGTGGAGTTTGCATGTTCTCCCCGTGTCTGTGTGGTTTTCCTCTGGGAGCTCTGGTTTCATAAACATGTAGTCAGGTTAATTGGAGACACTGAACTGCCCTATAGGTGAATGGGTGTATGTGTGTGTATGTGTGTCTGCCTTGCAATGGACTGGCACCCCGTCCAGGGTGTTACTCTGTGCCTCGCGCCCATTGAAAAGCTGGGATAGGCTCCAGCAGCCCACCCCCGTCAACCCTGATTGGATAAGTGGTTAAGAAAGTGAGTGAGTGAGTGAGTGAGTGAGTTAGATTGGATTAGTTAACAAAAGCATAACCTTTATTACCCATCTACAAATGCAACAGGAATGAAATATATACAGTTCTTAATACTCCTACTCTGTAAATACTTAAAGCTGCTTTAAAACCGCATGTGTGTTTGTGTGTTTGTTGTTCTGCATGCACACATGGCATATTTTGGGGTATGCTGTTGTGTTGCAAAACCTGCTTCGCCATTTTCATCACATTGCAAATGACAAAGTGTTATATGGCCGCTGTCAGAATCATGCAGTACACATATATCAGGTGTTGCCTCGCGGTCATTGTGTCACTGCTGAGGAGATTCATGTGATCATTTTTGACAGCCCTGTAAGGCTTTTTTTTTTTGCAAATGTGCACACTGGAATTTTTCACCTTTCTAATAGGACCACATTATGAAATTATATTTATATATATATATATATATATATATACAGTATATGAACTGATGTGGTATCTGGTACCAAGACATTACCAGCAGGTTCAACTTTTGTACATCATAGGTGGAATGTAATACAATGCATCTTAGTGGCATTTAGTCCCTGACCCGTCCAGTTCCAGTGCCTATAAACCCATTTTAGATGCTTTCAACAGTGGCTAGGAGTTAACCTGGGTACCTTGAATAGCCTGCAGACCAGAGCGACTTACAATTATCACTGAATTGCTCAAGCAATTAAGGGTTAAGGGCCTTGCTCAGGGGCCAAACAATGGCAACTTGGCAACGGTGGGGCTTGAACCGGCAACCTCATGATTACTAGTCCAGTACCTTAACCGCTGAGCCATCACTGCACTCAGCTCCATACACAGAAGAGTTTGATGACACATTTATCTCATCAGGGTTAAAATGATCTACAATTGAGGCCACTCTAGCCTTTCTGTTGGTTCGTACCAAATGTTACAATCTTCATGTCCTTCGGCATCAATGAGTCTTTGTCGCCCAACATCCTGTCAGTGGTAAGGTGTCTCATAAATCCCTCCTCAGACTACTGTTAGCACCCTACCTCAAGTCGTCTGTAGTATGAGGGAAAACCAGTTCCAGAGCCTTTGATTTCAACAACAGCTAGGAGCATGGATACTTTGAATAGTCTGTGACTACACAGCTCCATACACAGAAGGGATTGAAGACACATTAATCTCATCATCAGGATTAAAATGATCTACAAATGAGGCCACACTAGACTTTTTGTTGGTCTGTACCAGATGCCATAACCTTCATGTTTTCTGGCATCATGAGTCTTGGCCATCCAACATCCTGTCAGTGGTTAGGTCTTTCATAAGTCCCTACCTAGACCATACCGCTACAGGTTGTATTGATGTTTCACAAAATTCTATTGTACCTTTACATTTTTAGCATGTAGTAGACGCCTTTTATCCAAAGCAACTTACAAATAAGACTGTATACAGTGCAAGCAATTGAGGGTTTAGGGCCTTGCGCAAGGGCCCAACAGTGGCAAGCTGTCAGATGTGCGGCTTAAACCAGTGACCTTCCTATTACTAGTCCTGTACCTTAACCACTGTGCTACCCCTGCTCATTATAACCCCTTTTCTGCGTCCATATGAACATAGATTGTTCAACTGCACCCAATAAAACGTCCATGGAGCACCCAGAGAAATCCCACGTGGACACAAAAAGGTGTAACGAATAGGGCTAGATGGGACAAGAGTGGCAGACACACACGCATAGATGTTTCTAATACCGTTTAATATCTATTATTAATACGGTAATTGCTAAACACATGAAACAGGGACCAAAACCCTAAGCTAACCTTACAAAGAACATAGACTGACTTAAACAAAACATGAACAGGACTAACCTTAAACAAGACTCATAAACATGAACATTAACAGATGAACAGGAGCTAACAGGCAGGAGCTAACATGAGCAAGGTCAAAAATCAAACCACCTGACTAATCCCCAGCTTCCTTCTTAAAAGCCCTGAGCTTATTACCTCCGATGAGGTGTAGCTGAGGATAATTAGCAGGGGACCAATCACAAAAGGGCCGTTGTCTCGAGACCGAGAGTGCTCCAGAGCGAGCACACTCCAGGAGCACAGAGGCCGATTCGTGACAAAAGGACCCCTGCCAGGGAATCGAACCCAGACCCTTCTTGTTATAATCACCAAATGGTAGTTGGCCTTGCCTTAAAGTAACACTATAAAAAGTATGTGGACACCCCTTGTAAATTTTACATTTACATTTTCGGCATTTAGCAGACGCTTTTTAAGATGCCAAAGTGACTTACAGTACTGTGACAGTATATTGTCTAAGCAATTAAGGCTCAGGAGCCCAACAGTCACAGACTTGCAGTGGTGGTGCTTGAACCAGTGACCTTTTGATTACTAGTGCAGTACATTAACACTAGGCTACAACTGCCCTTTTTAAGTTTAAGTGTTTTAGTCACACCTATAGCTAACACACACACTCACACACACTTAGCATAACATTATGCAACAAACTCCAGATTCTAGACATTCTAGAACTTTCTACAACACTAATGAGGAGCTGTATGCATATTTCTGACCCAGCAGATCTTCACCCACAATAAACCCACATCCGACACTTTAAATTATTAATTCACAGAAGGAGCAGTTGCTGAAATAAGTGCGATCTCAGCTATGACATTAGCAGTATGAGCTATTATTGTTCATAGACCACTATAAGGAGAAAATTACTATAGACTGTCTAAGCTAAAATTGCCAACAACAGCCTTTCTGCCAGTGTTTAGACCCATAACATTATGACCACCTTCCTAATATTGTGTTGGACCCCCTTTTGCTGCCAAAACAGCCCTGACCCGTCGAGGCATGGACTCCACTGGACCCCTGAAGGTGTGCTGTGGTATCTGGCACCAAGATGTCAGCAGCAGATTCTTTAACTCCTGTAAGTTGTGAGGTGCGGCCTCCATGGATCGGACTTGTTTGTCCAGCACATCCCAAAGATGCTCGATTGTATTGAGATCTGGGGAATTTGAAGGCCAAGTCAACACCTCAAACTCGTTGTTGTGCTCCTCAAACCATTCCTGAAACATTTTTGCTTTGTGGCAGGGCGCATTATCCTGCTGAAAGAGTAGCTCGTCTGTTGGATCGGACCCACGTGCATCAATGAGCCTTGGCCGCCCATGACCCTGTCACCACAGGACCACCACAGAGCAGGTATTGTTTAGGTGGTGGATCATTCTCAGCACTGCAGTGACACTGACATGGTGGTGGTGTGTTAGTGTGTGTTGTGCTGGTATGAGTGGATAAGACACAGCAGCGCTGCTGGAGTTTTTAAATACCGTGTCCACTCACTGTCCACTCTATTAGACACTCCTACCTAGTTGGTCCACCTTGTAGATGTAAAGTCAGAGACGATCGCTCATCTATTGCTGCTGTTTGAGTTGATCATCTTCTAGTCCTTCATCAGTGGTCACAGGACGCTGCCCACGGGGCGCTGTTGGCTGGATATATTTTTGGTTGGTGGACTAATCTCAGTCCAGCAGTGACAGTGAGGCGTTTAAAAGCTCCATCAGCATTGCTGTGTCTTATCCACTCATACCAGCACAACACACACTAACACACCACCACCATGTCAGTGTCACTGCAGTGCTGAGAATCATCCACCACCTAAATAATACCTACTCTGTGGTGGTCCTGTGGGGGGGTCCTGATCATTGAAGAACAACATGAAAGGGGGCTAACAAAGTATGGACTACAGTCAGTAATTGTAGAACTATTAAGTGCTTCTATATGGTAAGTGGAGCTGATAAAATGGACAGTGAGTGTAGAAACAAGGAGGGGGGTTTAATGTTATGGCTGATCAGTGTCAATGCCACAAAAAGCTAATACTTGTACTACCATAGACTGTCTAAGTTTTTCTGCCAGTGTTTAGACCCATATTTATAAGTATATGGGTTAATTTGCAGTACATAAATGGACTGCAAGTGGTTTTAGTCACTTGTATTACACGCCAGGGTTACAAGTACCAGACTACAGCATTGCAGCATTCAAAAAGACATGTTTAACAAAGCACCTGGCAAAAAGCACAGCTATTCAGTAGTGATTTCCATCATGTGTATTCATGCCCATTCCTGTTCAATACCAGCTGTGGCCAGGGCTCCCCAAAGAGATGATTTGGCTGCATTTTTGGTTTCATGGGATTGTGTATACCCAACAATTTGGAGTTTAGGCATGGTTGTGTATGAATGTGTGTCTAGCTTGGTAAATTCCTATGCGGTTTCATGGCTGTTGATTTGTGAAGGGGTTTCATATGTTTTTTTTAATTTTTATAAAGATGTCATTAAATATAAGATTCAGGAATTTTGGGCAATATAAGCATGACTGATTTGACAAAAATTGTATGTTATTATACAGCAATTAAATACAGTTGTCATTTTAATTTGAAAACCATATTTAACTGATAACCATATTCAACTGAAATAGTTTAGCAGTGAGCCACGTTAAGGGTCGTGTCCTTCTGCGTTGCCATTTTGGCTGGCAGAGGGAGCACAAAGGCGCAGATGACTAATGTGTCATCTAATATGGCCCAACATAGAAGATCGACCTCTTCTGGCCAGGACTCCGCGGTTTACACCCACCCGCAAGCCAGCGGCCACTCATTTAATGATGAAGATGTGCAGATCCTTGACAAGGAGGAACGCTGGTTTGAACGGGGAGTCAAAGAGGCCTGAGATTACATCTCTCACCATCTTACAACGCTGTAATAGGAGCTATACCCCAATCATGTGTGAAAGACACACATGACCATTGTAATTAATGGTCATAATGATTTGCATATGGACCTGATCACCGGTTCCATTGTTATGCAATGGACGGTGATCGGCCAGTATGCAAATCGGCTCCATGTAAGGTTGGGGTATCCACCACCAGCTCAGACTGAAGAAGTCATTCGGATTGAGTAATGAAACGTATCTCTACAACAAACTTGTGTCCAGATGATTTCTTCATCTGCACCTTGTGAGTATTAATTCGCTCCAGGTGGAAGTTTTTCTATATATCACGGTTTCTCTCTCTCAGACTTGCCAGCTCCTCTGTTAATAAATTCCAATTACATCCAGAGATAGCTCAGTGGTTAAGGAATGGGACTAGTAATCAGAAGGTTGCTGGTTTAAGCCCCTGAGCAAGGACTTTAACCCTCATTGCTCAGACTAGGTGTGGGTATCATGACTGTGTATACAAGGAGGATTCACCAAGCATAGTCTGTGCAGGGCAAGGTCAGAAATCACTGTTAAATGTATACATTCTTAAAGTATGAGTACGGTATTACAGAATGCATACGATAACTCAATATGTAATATTTTGGTGTAATATATACAAGCACATATACTGACCAGCCAGCAAGCTGGAGGGCTGTGTGTCAATATAAAGCACAGCCTCACGGTGGAAATCCAATGTTGCACACTATGTAGTACATAATATGGTATTTGGAATACAATAGCTGTCCTCTGCGCCATGTGTAGCATGATAACAATAGTTTCATGTTAATATATGCACCCTATGTCTATTTTATTAGTTTTGTACTTTTATTCACATTCAACTACAGCAGAGGTTTAAGGGGGGCAGATGGAACTGCCAAGGCTGGGGCGAATCTAGGGCAGCCCCTCGTCCTGCACTTATGTGTTCACCTTACTGCTCTCATATGTTCACCTTCCCGTGCCAATGGGTTCACCTTCCTGTGCTTATGTGTTCACCTGTTATAAATACAACCATACCAACTATCCGCAAACCGCAAATTAGAAAAAGTTGGGACAGTATGAAAAATGCAAATAAAATAAGTATTTACTTTGACGTTTTATCTGCTCAACTTCACTTCATTTGTTAATATACCTCCATTCCTGCATTTCAGGCCTGCAAAACAAAGTTGGTACAGGGGCAATTTAGGGCTAGTAATGAGATGAAAAAACTAAATAATGATGTGATTCCAAACAGGTGATTATAATCAAGGTTTGGAAACAAACAAAAGCAGCATCTGGGAAAGGCTGAGTCTTTGATGAGCAAAGATGATCAGAGGATCTCCAGTTTGTCAACATATGTGTGAGAAAATGATTGAAATGTTTAAAAACAATGAACCTCAAAGAAAGATTGGAAGGGATTTGCATATTTCTCCCTCTACAGTGCATAATATCATTAAACCATTCAAGGAATCAGGAGAAATTTCAGTGCGTAAAGGCCAAGAGCGCAAGCTTAACCTGAACGCCTGTGATCTTCGATCCCTCAGACGGCACTGCATCAAGAACCGCCACCCAACAATAGCTGAAATAACCACGTGGGTGAGGGATTACTTGGAAAAACCTTTGTCGAGCACTACAATACAGAGTTACATGCACAAATACCACTTAAAACGTTACTGTGCAAAAACAAAGCCTTATGTTCACCATGTCCAGAAGCGGCGTCAACTTCTCTGAGCTCTAAGGCATCCAGGATGGACCAGCACACAATAGAAACGTGTATTGTGGTCGGATGAATCAGCATTCCTGGTCTAATTTGGAAAAAAATGGACGCCGTGTGCGTCGGACCAAAGACGAAAAGGACCATCCAGACTGTTATCAGGAACAAGTCCAAAAGCCAGGGTCTGTCATGGTATGGGATTGTGTCAGTGTCTTTGGCAAATGTTATTTACACTTTTGTGATGGCAGCATTAATGCAGAAAAGTACATCGAGATCTTAGGGCAACATGTGCTGCCTTCAAGACGTCATCTTTTCTGTCGAGGGATAATGCTATCAGGGTGTGGCTCTCCATACACAAAGTTGATCTGCATATGAACTCGCCTCATGCAGGTGAACAAATGCAGTCTGCTACTGCACATGTGTTGGACGGGGCGTATTTCAGTTCGCTCTCCTCAATCAAGATGGGGGTCAGCATCAGTAAAGTAAAAACTGGACGCTCTAAATAAATTAAATAAAAAATGGGGGGAAAATGCATTAAAAAAATAAAAAACAATTACATCACACGTCTATCTGAACTTTCTAAGATGACAGCGATATTGCTTTTGGGAAATGGCTACAGGTTATCATGACCAGTAATAACTTCACGAGTGTTGCTAAGAAGGCAACAGAAGTTTGAAAGTGGACAGATTTTTCCGTCTCCCTCCTCAGCTGCCCTCACAGTTCAATTACGCTTTAGGTCAGAGCTGGAATGAGTAGCGTGCCCTTTCATCCCAAAAAGTGCTTCACAGTTTGTTAAAGACTTGCTGCAGGGCTGGAAGCGGATCAAGATTTCACAAGCAGATCATTGTCTTGCACCTGCTCTCCGAGCCCTGCACCTGCTGTTTGGCTCCAAAAGCCTTTCTCGCTTCTGCTACTCTAAGTTTACAGATAAACACTCTCAGCTTTGACTTTCTGCTTAGGTCTCTTATTTCTTTCCCCCCACACACGTCTAACTGCCATGTTTTATCATTTTAATATGTGTAAAATATGTGCATAATGTTCAGAAATTAGTCAAGTTGGTGATTTTTGCAATTCTAATCAGACTTTTTCTCTTACTAATAGACCCAGAAATTGATAATTAAATTGATTATTGTATCTAGTCTGTATCCAACCAAAAAAAAAGTTTATGTGGATGAGGGTAAACTTTTTAAAACTGCCAACAAACTTTTTTGCATATTTTTTGCACACTTTGTCATTTCTTTCCCCTAATTCGTATTTTATTCTTATAAATTCTATTCAAAGCTTTCATTGGACATACTTTCATTTTATTTTCATCAGCTGCTTTGTCCTGGTAGGGTCATGGCGTGTCTTGTTTGTCCAGGAAACACTAGGCACAAGTCAGGAATACCTGGACAGGCCGCCAATCCATTGCAAAGCTTCAACCATACTCTCCCAGACATAGACAGTTGTGTGTTAATTATCTGTCTAATAGTACTGCTGAGATTACAACCCAGATTTCAGCAGTGGTGGGTTAGCGTAATAGGCGCTGCACCAATCGAGTGTCTAAGACTAATTGACAATGTCAAATAACATCTGGTCAGTAGGAGTCCCCTTTTGCTGATAGATGGTGGTACAGGGGATAGTGTAGTGTATTATGGAAAGTGTATAATGCAACTGATGAACTACATTCAGTAACTGTATACCCACAAGGTTTATGTGTATGAAGGTATAGATAGGTGTAGGTATTTAAATAATCAATGCATGTACATACCAGACAGACAGTCAGTCAGACAAATCAATATAGATAGATAGCTAGATAGATAGACAGACAGACAAATCAATATAGATGAAAGATAGATAGTCATTTAGCAGACCCTTTAATCCAAAGTGACTTACACAATGAGCAATTGAGGGTTAAGGGCCTTGCTCAGGGACCCAACAGTGGCAACTTGGTGGTGGCGGGGCTTGAAGCGGCAACCTTCTGTTTACTAGTCCAGTACCTTAACCACTGAGCTGTCACTGCCCAAACAGACAGACAGACAGACAGTCAGACAGATCAATATAGATAGATAGATAGATAGCTAGATAGATAGATAGATAGATAGATAGATAGACAGACAGACAGACAGACAGACAGACAGACAGACAGACAGTCAGTCAGTCAGACAGATCAATATAGATAGATAGATAGATAGATAGATAGATAGATAGATAGATAGACAGACAGACAGACAGACAGACAGACAGACAGACAGACAGACAGATCAATATAGATAGATAGATAGATAGATAGATAGATAGATAGATAGATAGATAGATAGATAGATAGATAGATAGATACAGACAGACAGACAGATCAATATAGATAGATAGATAGATAGATAGATAGATAGATAGATAGATAGATAGATAGATAGATAGATTGATAGATAGATAGATAGATAGATAGATAGATAGATAGATAGATAGATAGATAGATAGATAGACAGACATACAGACAGATCAAACAAAATAAGAACATAAACAATTACAAATAAAGTACAGTACACATACAGGGGTTGGACAAAATAACTGAAACACCTGGTTTTAGACCACAATAATTTATTAGTATGGTGTAGGGCCTCCTTTTGCGGCCAATACAGCATCAATTCGTCTTGGAAATGACATATACAAGTCCTGCACAGTGGTCAGAGGGATTTTAAGCCATTCTTCTTGCAGGATAGTGGCCAGGTCACTACGTGATGCTGGTGGAGGAAAACGTTTCCTGACTCGCTTCTCCAAAACACCCCAAAGTGGCTCAATAATATTTAGATCTGGTGACTGTGCAGGCCATGGGAGATGTTCAACTTCACTTTCATGTTCATCAAACCAATCTTTCACCAGTCTTGCTGTGTGTATTGGTGCATTGTCATCCTGATACACGGCACCGCCATTGGATGCACATGGTCCTCCAGAATGGTTCGGTAGTCCTTGGCAGTGACACGCCCATCTAGCACAAGTATTGGGCCAAGGGAATGCCATGATATGGCAGCCCAAACCATCACTGATCCACCCCCATGCTTCACTCTGGGCATGCAACAGTCTGGGTGGTACGCTTCTTTGGGGCTTCTCCACACCGTAACTCTCCCGGATGTGGGGAAAACAGTAAAGGTGGACTCATCAGAGAACAATACATGTTTCACATTGTCCACAGCCCAAGATTTGCGCTCCTTGCACCATTGAAACCGACGTTTGGCATCGGCACGAGTGACCAAAGGTTTGGCTATAGCAGCCCGGCCGTGTATATTGACCCTGTGGAGCTCCCGACGGACAGTTCTGGTGGAAACAGGAGAGTCGAGGTGCACATTTAATTCTGCCGTGATTTGGGCAGCCGTGGTTTTATGTTTTTTGGATACAATCCGGGTTAGCACCCGAACATCCCTTTCAGACAGCTTCCTCTTGCGTCCACAGTTAATCCTGTTGGATGTGGTTTGTCCTTCTTGGTGGTATGCTGACATTACCCTGGATACCGTGGCTCTTGATACATCACAAAGACTTGCTGTCTTGGTCACAGATGCGCCAGCAAGACGTGCACCAACAATTTGTCCTCTTTTGAACTCTGGTATGTCACCCATAATGTTGTGTGCATTGCAATATTTTGAGCAAAACTGTGCTCTTACCCTGCTAATTGAACCTTCACACTCACACTGGTGCAATGTGCAATTAATGAAGATTGGCCACCAGACTGGTCCAATTTAGCCATGAAACCTCCCACACTAAAATGACAGGTGTTTCAGTTATTTTGTCCAACCCCTGTATATATATACAGTGTATCACAAAAGTGAGTACACCCCTCACATTTCTGCAAATATTTCATTATATCTTTTCATGGGACAACACTATAGACATGAAACTTGGATATAACTTAGAGTAGTCAGTGTACAGCTTGTATAGCAGTGTAGATTTACTGTCTTCTGAAAATAACTCAACACACAGCCATTAATGTCTAAATAGCTGGCAACATAAGTGAGTACACCCCACAGTGAACATGTCCAAATTGTGCCCAAATGTGTCGTTGTCCCTCCCTGGTGTCATGTGTCAAGGTCCCAGGTGTAAATGGGGAGCAGGGCTGTTAAATTTGGTGTTTTGGGTACAATTCTCTCATACTGGCCACTGGATATTCAACATGGCACCTCATGGCAAAGAACTCTCTGAGGATGTGAGAAATAGAATTGTTGCTCTCCACAAAGATGGCCTGGGCTATAAGAAGATTGCTAACACCCTGAAACTGAGCTACAGCATGGTGGCCAAGGTCATACAGCGGTTTTCCAGGACAGGTTCCACTCGGAACAGGCTTCGCCAGGGTCGACCAAAGAAGTTGAGTCCACGTGTTCGGCGTCATATCCAGAGGTTGGCTTTAAAAAATAGACACATGAGTGCTGCCAGCATTGCTGCAGAGGTTGAAGACGTGGGAGGTCAGCCTGTCAGTGCTCAGACCATACGCCGCACACTGCATCAACTCGGTCTGCATGGTCGTCATCCCAGAAGGAAGCTGACGCACAAGAAAGCCCGCAAACAGTTTGCTGAAAACAAGCAGTCCAAGAACATGGATTACTGGAATGCCCTGTGGTCTGACGAGACCAAGATAAACTTGTTTGGCTCAGATGGTGTCCAGCATGTGGCGGCGCCCTGGTGAGAAGTACCAAGACAACTGTATCTTGCCTACAGTCAAGCATGGTGGTGGTAGCATCATGGTCTTGGGCTGCATGAGTGTTGCTGGCACTGGGGAGCTGCAGTTCATTGAGGGAAACATGAATTCCAACATGTACTGTGACATTCTGAAACACAGCATGATCCCCTCCCTTCGAAAACTGGGCCTCATGGCAGTTTTCCAACAGGATAACGACCCCAAACACAACCTCCAAGATGACAACTGCCTTGCTGAGGAAGCTGAAGGTAAAGGTGATGGACTAAACCCAATTGAGCACCTGTGGCGCATCCTCAAGTGGAAGGTGGAGGAGTTCAAGGTGTCTAACATCCACCAGCTCCGTGATGTCATCATGGAGGAGTGGAAGAGGATTCCAGTAGCAACCTGTGCAGCTCTGGTGAATTCCATGCCCAGGAGGGTTAAAGCAGTGCTGGATAATAATGGTGGTCACACAAAATATTGACACTTTGGGCACAATTTGGACATGTTCACTGTGGGGTGTACTTACTTATGTTGCCAGCCATTTAGACATTAATGGCTGTGTGTTGAGTTATTTTCAGAAGACAGTAAATCTACACTGCTATACAAGCTGTACACTGACTACTCTAAGTTATATCCAAGTTTTATTTCTACAGTGTTGTCCCATGAAAAGATATAATAAAATATTTGCAGAAATGTGAGGGGTGTACTCACTTTTGTGATACACTGTATATATATATATATATATATATATATATATATATATATATATATATTTATATTTATATTTATACAACAGTTAGTTCCGACCTTACAATCTGATTGGTTGAGAAGCGTTCTAACGAATTTTCTAAAGCGTTATCACGAATATCAGCACGGCCTTTTCACACCACAACTGTATTACTCCACTGACGCGTTGCCAGTAACGACAAGCTTCATGCACACAAACGCGCACGCAGGCGACACAGACTTTTTTCCCGATCGCGTTTTAAATCCGTTATCTGATATACAATCTTGCGCACTGTATAGGGAACATAAATCAATTTTTCTAATTCACTATCTAGTGCACTATGTAGGGAACATAAATCCGTGATCTGATACACAATCTAGTGCACTATGTAGGGAACATTAATGTGTTTGTAACGTGAACAGTTAGTTTAATAGCCCAGTTAGCAGCTCTTAAAAGTTCTGTTATCACCCATATCCGTTGGTGTGTGTGAGAGGTTTTTTATTTCTTTTTTCCCTTCGGAGGTTCTTGCCTTTTTCTTCTTGTTGTTCTTACCTCCCTGAAATGAGTTTTTGCAACCTGGGATGTTTGCTTTGTAGTGTTAAACTTTATATTCGTTGTGGAACTACTTTTTGGCCGAAGGTATTGTCAATATTAAAGCATATTTATTATGAAATTCAGGGCTTCTTTGATTTAATGTTCTTTCTTTATTTTGTAAAAACTGTTGTAAAAAAAGCAATAGAACACTTGAGGTCGTGTGCTATCGCGAATAACATCACGGCTGTGATTCGGTCGCAGGCACGAGCCGAAGGCGAGATAACACACTCCCTCTCGTGTTCTACTGCTTAAATAATATACAGTATGGTATGCAAAAAAGTATCTGCAAATTGTGCATCTGCCATAATACTAGGAGCAGTAGTGTATCTATTCTTATAAACAATATATTCAGATATAAGACATAAGTATAAATATAGAAATAAAGATAAATATATCATTATAGGTATAAATATATACAATTGTAGATATGCATTATTTAGATGTTACTATCCATGTCACATGGTCTAATCTTTGATTCAAGTCTGCTTTGTGATGGTCTGGTGACCAGTCTTGGTTGTATCTTGACCATAGCAACCCTGACCAGGATAAAACGCTGGTAAAACAGACAATGAATGAATGAATGAATCAATGAATGAATCAATAAGTCAATGATTCAGGTCAAGCTCATTTATTTTCATGTGAATAAAAGTACAGTGATATTTTTTACCTGGATGTCGTTTTCATAAGACTTCACAAACATGCCAGCATCTTAACTAGCATTTATATTCTACATGCATATGTGTTGTATTTATAAACACAGTTAGAACTGCTAGCAGCTCTAAGAGAGTAAAACAAGAAGTCAGACAGAAGTTAAAATAAGTGCAAAGAGTATGAAGTAAGAATAAGTGATTATGTGCAGCATTATATGTGTATGCTGTACAACACAGTACTGCTCACTGAAAGCATGCTGAGGTGTTTGACCATTATATTTATATTCATATATATGTTTGTTATTCATTCCGAGAAATCATCAAGTGTCATAAATAATACACCAGTACATTTTGCTTGTACATTAATATTTATAGTACAAGCTGGGGAAAAAATACTTGACCTCTTGTACACCATATGGCCAAAGCATATGTAGATTATTATCTTTAGTGTGTTTTATCCACACCAAATAGCTGCTATAGCCTTTACGGGCTGATTTTGGAATGGAACGTGAAACAAGCTTGTGATTAGGTGGTTATATACTTTTGGCCATACAGTCTATTTATCGACTGGTAGAACATCTTTCAGCATCTACAATACACTACGTTAATGCTGTGTTTTATATTTTGTTTCGTTCACCTCTTGTAGTGTAACGTTGATTTCTGGAGCCACTCGGCAGTGATGGCATCCCTTGATGTCTGGCACATAATTAAATTTTATTTTCATTAGCTGCTTTATCCTGATTGGGTTGTGGCAGGTCTTGTTTGACCGGGAATTGCTGGGCACAAGTCAGGAATACCTGGACAGGCTGCCAATCTATTGCAGGGCTTTGACCATACTCGCCCAGACATAGACAGTTGTGTGTTAATTACCTGTCTAATAATATTGCAGCCCGGATCTCAGCAGTGGTGGGCTAGCGTAATAGTTGCTGTGTCAATTTTTAATACTTTTCTGATGTACAATGTAAGTTACCTTTCGAATGGTAAATGGTGTATAAGTGGGGTGTATAGTGTATTACGGAAAGTGTATACACCTTTTTGATCGGATCCCCACAGAAGGATCCATACTGGATGTGGGCTGCATCAGTGGTGGAATGGCTGCTCCGCTCCTTTTTAATTGCTGCCTGTTTCTCTCTATTTTATGTATTTTTTCCCAAAAGGTGGGTTACCATATGGTGATGGGCCGAATAACTAGAGTGTAATTCATGCATTTCACTTGGGGCTTATTGTTTCTTTGATTTGTTTCTGTTATTTTGGCCACCTTTAACTTTGTCGTGTCTGTTTTGTTTGAAAGTCTGTTGAATACGCATCTTACATTTGGATTGTGTTTCGTCTTCTTATCTTGTGGGTAGCTGTGGCCTCACAGTGAAAAGCTCTTGGATTTGATTTCCAGGTGGAGAGGTCTGGGTCCTTTTGGTCTGGAGTTTGCACGCCCCGCCCCTCCCCCTGTGTCTGTGTAGGTTTCCTCCGGGAGCTCTGGTTTCCTCAGACAGTCCAAAAACATGTAAGTTAGGTTAGCGGTCCCTCAACCGGTTTCTTATAAGATATAATTTCATGGGCTGGCAAGGATGGAAGGATTTAAAATAAAATTATATGACATGACTAAAATAGGTGAGTGTTATTAAAAGAGAATTTGGTTTTTCAAAATAAAACATCTTTCAGAGTGTGACTGTCAATAAAACATAAAATAATTAATTATTAATTATTTATTATTATATTTATTATTTATCTGTGTCCATGGCCCGCTTGTTGGGGACCACCGAGTTAGGTGAATTAGAGATACTACATTGCTGAATTGAGTGTAACAAGTTAGATGACCCTAAAGTAACAAAATCCTAATAAACAAACAAACACACACACATACATAAATTCACTGATCAGCCATAACATTAAAACCACCTCCTTGTTTCTACACACACTGTCCATTTTATCGGCTCCACTTACCATATAGAAGCACTTTGTAGTTCTACAATTACTGACTGTAGTCCATCTGTTTCTCTGCATGTATTATTTGGGTGGGGGATCATTCTCAGCACTGCAGTGACACTGACATGGTGGTGGTGTGTTAGTGTGTGTTGTGCTGGTATGAGTGCTGATGGAGTTTTTAAACACCTCACTGTCACTGCTGGACTGAGAATAGTCCACCAAACAAAAACATCCAGCCTACAGCACCCCGTGGGCAGCGTCCTGTGTTGACCGATGAAGGTCTAGAAGATGACCAACTCAAACAGCAGCAATAGATGAGCGATCGTCTCTGACTTTATATCTACAAGGTGGACCAACTAGGTAGGAGTGTTTAATAAAGTGAACAGTGAGTGGACACGGTATTTAAAAACTCCAGCAGCGCTGCTGTGTCTGATCCACTCATACCAGCACAACACACACTAACACACCACCACCATGTCAGTGTCACTGCAGTGCTGAGAATGATCCACCACCTAAATAATACCTGCTCTGTGGTGGTCCTGACCATTGAAGAACAGGGTG
The DNA here is from genome assembly GCF_030014385.1 of Trichomycterus rosablanca. Classification (NCBI taxonomy): domain Eukaryota; kingdom Metazoa; phylum Chordata; class Actinopteri; order Siluriformes; family Trichomycteridae; genus Trichomycterus; species Trichomycterus rosablanca. The sequence goes on from NC_085991.1 coordinate 7,596,017, forward strand.
AAAGCAGGCTAAAAAAATAAACAGATGGACTACAGTCAGTAATTGCAGAACTACAAAGTGCTTCTATATGGTAAGTGGAGCTGATAAAATGGAGTGTATATACAGTGAGTGTAGAGAAAAGGAGGTGATTTCAATGTTATGGCTGATCAGTGTATATACATACGGACAAATCACATTTAAAAAAAAGTGAGGACACTTTCTAAAAATGAAATAAAAACTTTTATGTTTATATATGGATGAATGAATAGATAGACAAACAGACAGACACACACACAGATAGATAAATAGATAGATAAATAGATAGACATACAGCCATACAGACAGACAGACAGATATAAATGAATAAATAGATAGACATACAGCCATACAGCCAGACAGACAGACTGATTGATAGATAGGTAGATAAATAGATAGACAGACAGACAGACAGATCGGTAGACAGATAGATAGATTGACAGACAGACAGATCGGTAGACAGACAGACAGGCAGATAGAAAGATAGATAGATAGATAGATAGACAGACAGACTGACAGACAGATCGGTAGACAGACAGGCAGATAGATAGATAGACAGACAGACAGACAGATAGATAGACTGACAGACAGATCAGTAGACAGACAGACAGGCAGATAGAAAGATAGACTGATTGATAGATAGGTAGATAAATAGATAGACAGACAGACAGACAGGCAGATAGATAGATAGATAGATAGATAGATAGATAGATAGATAGATAGATAGATAAATAGAGAGATAGATAGATAGACGGACGGACGGACGGACAGACAGATAGATAGATCAGTAGACAGATAGCTAGATAGACAGACAGACAGATAGATACATAAATGGACACACTCACACAAACACACACATAAAAATACATAGATGGATAGATAGACAGACACACACACACACACACACATATAAAAAGATAAATGGTTTAAGTCTGTTGACCAGGTTTATGAGCAGAGCTGCCACAGCACTGAGAGAATCAGCTCAGACAGCAGCGTGTAAACAGTGCTAGTTCAATAGCAGGATGCTGCTGCTAGGCTAGTGCAACTGATACTGTTGCTGATGCTGCTGAAGCAGGATGCTGATGACACTACTTCTCTAAATCCTCTCTGATCAAAACCCCAGTTGCGCTCATTTCCTCTGACCGCTTATCTGGAGGCTTACAGAGAGGGTTCGGAGGGCAGCGCGTGAGTTTGTGCAGCGCATCGTTCACGCGCTTGGCGTCGGTTCGGACCGGCACGCGGGCAGCACGCGGGCAGCTCTGGAAGAAGCGGCGGCTGTAGCAGCAGCAGCAAGATGGCTCCGTGCTCGGCTCTCCTCTCCGCTCTGTTTCTCCTCCGTTTGCTGTCGGGTTTTCGAGCCCTGAGTGCCGGCGATGATCCCTCACAGGACACCGAGTGTAAGACGAAGAGCGTGACCGTGTCCGCGTTACCGTTTCTGCGGGAGAACGACCTGAGCATCATGCACAGCCCGTCGGCCTCCGAGCCCAAGCTGCTCTTCTCCGTGCGCAACGACTTCCCCGGTGATGTCGCCGTGGTGGACGACCTGGAAAACACCGAGCTGCCCTTCTTCGTGCTCGGTACGTTTTATTTTCCTTTATTATTAAGTTAAATGACGCTGTTTTTACGCTGTAGACGTTTATTTTATTTTATTTTGAATTGTTTTGTGAGGGAAGTTGGTGCTAAATGATAAACATGTTCCCTCAGGCCATGCTAATAAACCGGCTAGCTGTTTTCTGTCAGATTAGCCACGGAAGCTAATATTATTATGAATACGTTTTTATCAATAGCGTCGAATTTCTGTCATAATATGTCTTAAATAATGCTTTTTAGAGTTGTTTTGTGGTGTTTCAGGCAAAAACAAGATTGTTGGCACTGAGTTAGTCACTTTAAATTGTATATTAGTTTATGTACTCTTTTCTGTTGTTGTTTTTTTTTTTTTACCACAAGCATTTATTTATTCCATCGAGACACACACACACACACACCCATACACTCACCCATTCACCCACAGGGCAATTCACCGTCTCCTGTTAACCTCACTGCATGTTTTCGGACTGTGGGAGGAAACCGGAGCTCCCGGAGGAAACCCACGCAGACACGGGGAGAACATGCAAACTCCACACAGAAAGGACCCGGACCGCCATAATTTCCCATAAAAAAAAATCCTCTTTTTAAACCCTTCATGAATTCCTAACAATAATCATTAATTTTCTGTTTTACCCCCGCTCACTCCTGGTTCATTGAGCGAAAGGCAGGAAACACACTGGACAGGTCGCTAGTCCATCACAGGGCAGACACATACACGTTCTCACGAACAATCACACTTAGAGTAGTTTCTAGTGGCTCCATTTGGCCTGACTGCATGTCTTAGGACTTGTGGGAGGACACCGGAGCACCCGGAATAAACCCACGTGGACTCAGGGAGAACATGCACACAGAAAGGATCCTGACCGCTTTTTAGAGCTGTTTTGTGGTGTTTCAGGCACAAACAAGATTGTTGGCACTGAGTTTGAGTCACTTTAAATTGTATATCAGTGTATGTACTCTTTTCTGTTTTTTTTTTGTTTTTTTTTACCACAAGCATTTATTTATTTATTTATTTATTTATTAGGATTTTAACGTCATGTTTTACACTTTGGTTAAATTCATGACAGATTGATTCATCGGTTCACAAGTTTAATGTCAAACACAGGGCTAAGTGGGTAGCACTGTCGCCTCACAGCAAGAAGGTCCTGGGTTCGATCCCCAGGCGGGGCGGTCTGCGTGGGTTTCCTCCGGGTGCTCCGGTTTCATCCCACAGTCCAAAAACATGCAGTCAAGTTAATTGGAGACACTGAAATGCCCTATAGGTGAATGGGTGTGTGTGTGTGTCTGCCCTGCGATGGACTGGCGCCCTGTCCAGGGTGTTACTGTGTGCCTTGCGCCCATTGAAAAGCTGGGATAGGCTCCAGCATGGTTACATTCATGACAGAAACAGTTGTTATTCATTACACAAGATTCATCAGTTCACAAATTTAATGTCAAACACAGTGGCTAAGTGGGTAGCACTGTCGCCTCACAGCAAGAAAGTCCTGGGTTCGATCCCCAGGCGGGGTGGTCCGGGTCCTTTCTGTGTGGAGTTTGCATGTTCTCCTCCGGTTGCTCCGGTTTCCTCCCACAGTCCAAAAACATGCAAGTGAGGTGAACTGGAGACACTAAACTGTCCAAAACTGTGTTCGATATAAACTTGTGAACTGATGAACCTTGTGTAACGAGTGACTGTCGTTCCTGCCATAAATGTAACCAAAGTGTAAAACATGACGTTAAAATCCCAATAAACAAACAAACAAACAATGTCAAACACAGTCGTGGACAATTTTGCAAACTCCACACAGAAAGAACCCAGACCGCTTCACCTAGGGAATCGAACCCAGGACCTTCTTGCTGTGAGGCGACAGTGCTAACCCTTTACAGATGATAGTATCATCTTCCCAAATTTTTGGGAACTTTATTATCAAAAGTCTTAGTTTGGCTACTGTGTTTGTAACATGTTTACTTTAAATTGTATATTAATTTATGTACTCTTTTCTGTTGTTTCTTTACCACAAGCATTTATTTATTTATTTATTAGGATTTTAACGTCTTGTTTTACACTTTGGTTAAATTCATGACAGGAACGGTAGTTATTCATTACACAAGATTCATCAGTTCACAAGTTTAATGTCAAACGCAGGGCTAAGTGGGTAGCACTGTCGCCTCACAGCAAGAAGGTCCGATCCCCAGGCAGGGCGGTCCGGGTTTTTTGTCCGGGACTGTGTGGAGTTTGCATGTTCTCCGGTTTTCTCCCACAGTCCAAAAACATGCAGTCAAGTTAATTGGAGACACTGAAATGCCCTATAGGTGAATGGGTGTGTGTGTGTGTGTCTGCCCTGCGATGGACTGGCGCCCCGTCCCGGGTGTTACTGTGTGCCTTGCGCCCATTGAAAAGCTGGGATAGGCTCCAGCATCTTCCGTGACCCTGATTGGATAAGCGGTTAAGACAGTGAGTGAGTGAGTGAGTGAGTGAGTGAGGATTTTAACGTCATGTTTTACACACTTTAGTTACATTCATGACAGGACAGGTAGTTACTGGTTAAACAAGGTTCATCAGTTCAAGTATTTAATATCAAACACAGTCACAGACGATTTGATGTGTCCATTCACCTCACTTGCATGTTTTTGGACTGTGGGAGGAAACCGGAGCTCTCGGAGGAGACACGCAGACACGGGGAGAACATGCAAACTCCACACAGAAATGAACCAGACCGCTTCACCTAGGGAATCGAACCCAGGACCTTTTTGCTTGAGGCGTCAGTGCTAACCCTTTACAGCTGATAGTATCATCTTCCCAAATTTTTGGGAACTTTATAATCAAAAGTCTCAGTTTGGCTACTGTGTTTGTAACATGTTTGCCAACAATTACTAGTGACCATATGGTGACCAACATATCAGTCTACATAGAGAGTTCATACGGTGGTCACAACACTGCAGTCCTTTAAATATGTTTAAATCAAGTTCATATAATGCAAGTGCAGTGTCCTCATTTGCAATTACTCACTCACTCACCTATCCCAGCTTTTCAATGGGCGCAACGCACCCTGGACGGGGCACCAGTGCATCGAGACAGACACACACACACACCCACACCCACACACACACACCCATTCACCTATAGGGCAATTCAGTGTCTCCAATTAACCTGACTGCATGTTTTTGGACTGTGGGAGGAAACGGAGCTCCCGGAGGAAACCCACGCAGACACGGGGAGAACATGCAAACTCCACACAGAAAGGACCCGGACCGCCCTCATTTGAAATTAGTCCCCTAATTACACTAAAAATACAATTACAATAAAATACACTTTCTAAACCCTTTATGAATTCTTAACTATATTCACTGTCTGTATTACCCCCGCTCACCCCTGGTTCATTGAGCGAAAGGCAGGAAACACCCTGGACAGGTCGCACTAGGACAATTACTAGTAGCTCCATTTGGCCTGACTGCATGTCTTTGGACTTGTGGGAGGACACCGGAGCACCCGGAATAAACCCACGTGAACACAGGGAGAACATGCACACAGAGAGGATACTGGCCAAGTTTTACAGTTGTTTTGTGGTGTTTCAGGCAAAACAAGATTGTTGGCACTGAGTTGGAGTCACTTTGTATTGTATATTTGTTTTTATACAACAGGTAGTTCCGACCTTACAATCTGATTGGTTAAGAAGCGTTCTAAACGTGCTGATATTCGTGATAACAGCACGGTCTTTTCACACCACAATGGTATTACTCCGCTGACGCGTTGCCAATAACGACAAGCTTCATGCACACAAACGCGCACGCAGGCGACAGCCTTTTTTTCCCGATCGCGTTTTAAATCCGTTATCTGATGTACAATCTAGCGCACTGTGTAGGGAACATACAGTAAATCAGTTGTCTAATATATTGTCTAGTGCACTATGTAGTGAACATGAATGCGTTATCTGATATACAATCTAGTGCACTATGTAGGGAACATTAATGTGTTTGTGACGCGAACAGTTAGCTTAATAGCCCAGTTAGCAGCTCCTAAAAGTTCTGTTATCACCCATAATCCTTTGGTGTGCAAGATGTTTTTTGTTTCTTTTTTTTCCCTTCGGAGGTTCTTGCCTTTTTCTTCTTGTTGTTCTTACCTCCCTGAAATGAGTTTTTGCAACCTGGGATGTCTGCTTTGTAGTGTTAAACTTTATAATCGTTGTGGAACTACTTTTTGGCGGAAGGTATTGTCAATATTAAAGCATATTTATTATGAAATTCAGGGCTTCTTTGATTTATTTTCTTTCTTTATTTTGTAAAAACTGTGGATCTGAGACCGAATCACAGCCGTGATGTTATTCGCGATAACACACGACCTCAAGTGTTCTATTGCTTAAATGTGTTCTATACTGTTGTTTGTTTACTACACCCTGGACAGGTCGCTAGTCCATCACATGGCAGACACACACACACACACTCACACTTAGGGCAATGTTTAGTTTCTCCATTTTGCCTGACTGCATGTCTTTGGACTTGTGGACGGAAACCGTGAATTTGGGGAGAACATGCACACAGAAAAGATCCTGACCGCTTTTTACAGTTGTTTTGTGGTGTTTCAGGCAACAAGATTGTTGGCATGGAGTTTGAGTCACTGTGTATTGTATACTTGTTTATGTGTTCTTTACTGTTGTTTGTTTACCACACCCTGGACAGGTCGCTAGTCCATCACAGGGCGCACACACTCACACTTCTGGCAATTTCTAGTAGCTCCATTTGGCCTGACTGTATGTCCTTGGACTTGTGGGAGCATTCTGAGAAAACCCACGTGGGCAGGGAGAACATGCACACAGAAAGAACCGATTGGAAAATATTTCAAAATGATGAAGTATGTTTCACGCCCGGGTGGCACAGCGCTACATTAAACTAACCCACTACTGCTGGGATCCAGGGTTTGAATTCTTAGCAGTGCTATCGGCCGGTTGGGCGTCTACATACAGACATGACTGACACAGAAAGAAACGATAATTAGACATCACTACAAAAGCAACAAAAACATCGCTTTCACCCGACTTCACCAAACATTTGACTTTTTTATTTTATTATTATTTTTATTTTTATGGAAATTTTACTTGCCACTTATTCCACATCTTGTTAATAAGTATTAAAAATAATGTTTTAGGAAATCACAGCGCATATCACACATAGTATGTGTAAACCAACAGCTTAGTTCTAGTTGATTTAAAATGCATTAATGAGTATATGTATTAAGCGAAATGTCACAGGCTGTAACTGAAATGATGTGCAGATCTGTATGGATTTTCCTTTAGCTCTTTAACACAATGCAGCCAGGGGTGCAGAAGCCAGAGTGAAGTTGGCTTCTGTCCATGGTACTGATATTTCAGGCCTCTATTTTTCCTCATACAAATGAATAGCTCTAGTCCCTTACAGGAGATGCTGGTTGCTATCCATGGTGCTCACTGTTGATATTTTGGTCCCGTATTTACTGTACTGTATCAGCATCAGGCTGTAAGATTTTAATTGACAAGCAAGGCTTACTTTAGATGAGACTTAAGATAGCAAATTCTTACACTGGCATGCTGAGTTGCACAAGAGTCACACACACACAAACAAGCCTCACATTTTCTCATGACAAGCACATTTTCTTTCACAATTACTGTTTACGCTGACTAAAATATACATAAATTCTCACTATATAGCTATATCTAAAAATGTTATGTTATATTTATTTTTTTACATTGCTATAAAGTCCAAAAATAAACAGTGTTTGTGCACTAAAATGTCAGATTTAAGTTTCCTTTCTCATTTTACTTTATTTTCATCGTCAATCCATTGCAGCATTTCGGCTATTTTAGTCCTCCCCTATTCCTCAGACGTAGCTAATCATGCCTTTGTAGACATCCAACCAGTCGATAGCACCGCTAGAATTCGAACCCGGATGTCGGTGGTGGTGGGCTATAGTAATAGACTGAAAGTGTCTGTTGGTTTTTGCAGCATGTACAGAACTTCAAAGGCAAATCTAAAATACTTATCAACTAATTAGCTTTATTGTTCAATTAAAGGCAGTAATGTTTGTAATTAGACTGCTGAAAAATCTTCCACAGAAGATAGGACAGGGGCATGTTTATCAATAGGTTAAGAACTGAAGACACCAATTGGTTCCATTGGGAAAGTGTATTTTCCCATCTGTAACGTTATATAGCCTTTCATTTGCTCAACAATCTAGGATTTCAGTTGTATATTGTGTTTTATATTGCAGCTTATCCTGCTATAAAGCTGCATTGTTGTACCATGCTTTGTTGGAATCTAATTGTTTTGCAAGCAAGGATGTCCATGAAAAAGACATAGACACTAAAAAGACACTAGTTGACAGCATTTGTTGCTCTAAAATGTATATGTACCCCTTACCCATGACAACAAACTTCCATACCATAACAAAGCTCGAGTCACTTTCCTCTTTGGCCCGGAGAACATGACATCTATTATTTCCTAAAACAATATGAAAGGTAAACTTTTAAGACCAGAGCATTTTTTTCACTTTGCGTGAGTCCATCCCAGAGTTGTTGGCATTTCTGGATGTTGGTCATGCATGGCGTTTGCTTCGTGTAGTGAAGTCTGAATTTCCATTTGTAGATGCAGCAACAACCTTGACCCACCCTTGCTCATAAATGACTCAGCTTTTGTTATGCTCCTGTTATATACAATGATTGTACTTACCTATTCACCTGTTTACCTGCAGAAAGTTTTGAAACAAGTGTTTTTGATCCTTCCAGAACTTACACTGCTCCTGTCCCAAGTCTGGAATGTGTTAAAGACGTTCAATTAGGAATTATTGTACAAAAATAGGCCAATAGAACAATATATATAGAACATAATAGGTGCAGACTACTATTTTGTTTACTGTACAGTGCATTCAGAATATACTGGGATCACTTTATGTATTACTTTTTTATTGTTTTTCTTTTTATGTTACAGCTTTAGTCTCCAAGTGTCTCAGTTAAACAGCTCCCGTAGGCCCTTATATTTAAAAAAAAAATTGTTATTGTTGTTTAATTTTCACATTTTTAGGTCTTTAAGAATATTGTTATTCATAACATGTTAATTCAGTAAATAAGTTTTATGCATTCTGTAATCTTCTTCTTCCTTGGCCTTTGTCCCGTTCGGTTGCGGGGTCGGCTCTCGGCAGATCATGATCCGCATCGATTTGGCAAAATTCCTTCCTGACACAACCCTCTCTATTTTATCCGGGCTTGGGCATCTAGTGGCTAGATATCTATAGGATAATTCAGTGGTTCCAATTAGCCTGGTGGCATGTTTTTTGGACTGTGGGAGGAAACCGGAGCACCCGGAGGAAACCCACGCGGACACGGGGAGAACATGGAAACTCTGCACAGAAAGGACCCGGACCGCCCCACCTGGGGATCGAACCCAGGACCTTCTTGCTGTGAGGCGACAGTGCTACCCACTGAGCCACCGTGCCGCCCTTATGCATTCTGTAATAAGGAAATTAAATAATAAAGACTAGTAGATCCTGTAGATCCTGAATACATTGTATTTAAATATTGTTCAGCAAGTTTAAAAGAATGTGTGCAGTACATTATTAAACAAGGTGACTGTAAAAAAGTCTTCCCTCGTTGGGTCTAATATTTGGTTTCAAATCCATCTATGTGACTCTTAAAGAGTGGTCTGGAAATGCTTCACACAGGATTTAAGAGATCAGTAATAATCTTTCTTGCTCTCATGTGAACGATTAGCCAGTGTTCATAGCGCCATCCATACAGTGCACAGATTAATCGTCTTTAAAGAACGTAGAGCTGTACGTAGTAAATCAATATAGGCAGCAGACTTGTAGAAGCCTAGAATGTGCTTGCTAGCACTACTCACTTCAGGAGAAAGGCGCTGACAGATGTGTTGGGCCTGGCGGTTTTGCTCGGCAGTGCTGTGGCTGTGACAGGGTTGTCATTTTGAGTCACACTTACTGTTTGAGCAGGACTGAGATAGGAAATAACGAATGGTGGAAACTTGGAGTTGCACTTGTTGAAACACGAGAAAGTCTGGGGACAGCAGTGCGCGCTTGTTTTGTCATGACCGCTTTGAGATGATGTTGCAAGGTGGTGCCAAGCCTATCTTGAACATATTCCCTGGGAGTGTGTTCCATTCAATATTTAGTTTTTACATATATACTGTATGGCCAAAAGTATGTGGACACCTGATCATGAGCTTGTTGGACATCCTGTTCTAAAACGGACATGAACGTTAAAATGTAGTCACTTTTCCATCTTTGTGTCTATAACAGCCTCCGCTCATCTGGATAGGCTTTTCACAAAACTTCTGTGAGACGTTGTGCCCAATCAGCCATAGCAGCATTAGGTCAGCCACCAAATTTTCAACAAAAGTGCCAGGCTGACAATCAGTGTACAGTTCAGCCCAAAAGTGTTTAATAGGTTGACAGTCAGGGCTCTGTAAAGGCCACTGGAATTCCACTACGCAAAACTAATTAACCCTAAAAAGTCTTTATGGACCTCGTTTTGTGCACAGCCACGCTGGAACAAGAAAGGGCCTTTCCCAAACTGTTAAAACAAAGTGAGAGACATATAATTTATTTCAGAGAGTTAATGTTATACACCTGTTGCATTGGGTGTGGCACACATAAAACATCTGAACCTCAATCATTTGTAAGGATGTCCACTTAATTACACAGTCTGTAATGCATACGGCTGGTGATTTGTTGTTAAAAATTTTTGTGTAAAGTTTAAATAATAGGGCAGTTGTAGCCTAGTTGTTAAGGTACTGGACTAGTAACCAGAAGGTTGCCAGTTCAAGCCCTACCTCTGCCAGGTTGCCACTGTTGAGCCCTTGAGCAAGGCCCTTAACCCTCGATTTCTCAGATTGTATAGTGTCACAGTGCTGTAAGTCGCTTTAGATAAAGGTGTCTGCTAAATACTGAAAATGTAAATAATAGTGGTCCTAACACTGACCCCTGGTGAATACCATACTTTACCTTTGCAGTTTCAGATCATTTATTATTTACATTGACAAATTGGTAGTCAATTCAGTCGAGTCAGTCAGATTTAACCAGGATGGTGCCAGTTCTTTAACACTATTTTCTAGCTTTTGTACTAAAATATTATAATCTTTTAAAGTCAAATGCTGCACTAAGATAATTAATACAGTTTAAGTACTTCTCTAAATCCTGACTGTTCACTCTAAATCCTGACTGTGCAGATAAGAGATGTAATTGCTGGGAAAAAATATGGTGTTTTTCGTTTGCACATCTGGATCAAGATCAGGTTTCTTAATCAGCTACTGCACAACTGCACATTTAAAAGATTCAGGCTAAAAGGTGTATTTATTATAGTAAGCAAGGCTTCAGTGATGGTATGGAATTGTGTGTTGGAATAGGGTCAAGTAGGCATGATGTCTTTGGTGAGTTAATCAATGAAGTTAACTTAATTTCTATTTTTTTAAATCTTATTATTTAAAAAAATTTATCAACATTGCGTGTACAGTAGATGGTAGACAAGATTGAGCTATTGTAAAATGTTCATTATAAAACGGATAGTTCCGGTCCTTAAATCTGATTGGCTGAGCCGCGTTCGAAGCCGTTGTAAAATCCCCGATAAACGCACACCTATGACCACCTCACATCATTCCATATTAATACGCCACTGAAAAGAAAAAGTTAATGTTATTTTCGCCCTCATGTTGCCTAGCAACACTGTTAATCGAACTATTTTGCGTCGCGGAAGAATGCTTTATTGTAAGTTTATACATGATAAATACATTTATGAATTAAACATTGTTGTATTTATTATATTTTTTGTTGACCGCCGTTTTATAAAAGCAATAAGCCACTCAAGACCGTGCATTACTGTTATGATTTTAGCACGGGGAAAGAAGTTTTAGGCACTCCGCTTCGCGTCGTGCCAAAAACGTCATCCCCGTGCTAAAATCACAGTAATGCACGGCCTCTCGTGGCTTATTGCTTTAGTATATTTGGATAATGTATTTAAAAAGGAGTTTAAAATAGTCTTATTCATTTTATGACAGAGGAAGAATATAAGGATTTGGCTTTAATAAGTGCTTGTTTATATTCAGCGAAAGCATCTTCTTCTCTTCCAGTTCAGTCTGCTGCCGTTTACTCTCTAGTTTTTGGACTGTTTGTTTTAGAGCACGTGGTCATTATAACAAAAGTGTTGGGTTGCATGTACAAACTGCTCATGCTCTGATGGTGACATAGTCATTAATTTTTTTTTTTTTAAATGCATTTTCTCCCCATTTTTCTCCCGATTTAGTGCACTCAATTTTGTCTTCCGCTACTAAGATACCAGATTGCATCCATGGAGAGCACGTCGCTGTACACGCCTCCAACACGTGTACAGCCCTCCTCTTCTCGCCCCTGCATTCTGCACAGGCGTCCCCTTCCGCCAATCAGGGTCCTTACACAGCGTATGAAGACCCACCCACCCACACATAGTCCGGCCCCCATCCTGCAGATATGGTGGCCAATTAGTATCTGCTGCAGGCACTGCCAGTTATGCCCGCCAGATGGCGCCCAGCCGGTGGCAACACCGAGTTTCAAACCGCATAGTCATTAATTCTGCTAGGTTCTAACATATTGTCACGAATCCAGCTTCTGCTTCAGCTTACGCGCATGCTTGAAGTGTTCGTTTTCAGTGTCAAGGCAACGCCCCCTCATTGGAATTGGTCTACTGCTAATTATCCACGGCTGCACCTTGTCTCAGGTAATTTGCATGATTTTTTGTCTTGCATTTTGGTTCACGTGTCTAGTTATAATTCTTGTTTAGTAGTACTGTCTTGTCTTATGTCGTCTAGTTTATGTGATGTTAGCTTAGCTTAGGGTTTAGGTTCATGTTTCATATGTTTAGCATTTAGCTTAATAGGTTGTGTGTTACTATGTGTCTTACCCTGTCTTGTCCTTTGTTGCAATATTAAACACAGTGTTAAACATCTGTGTGTGTGTGTGTGTGTGTGTCCGCCCCTTGTCTCTCTCATTAGTCTATTCGTTACCAGTATAGTTTAGAAAATATTGAGCAAAAGGCTGAAATACCTCCCAAACAGGTTGCCAAAGCTTTGCAGGGCACCACCCACGCACCCATGCACATATTCACACCTAGGGGGAACCTTAAGCTGCCAATTCCTTTCTGGTGTGCTTTTTGAAGGTGGGAGAAAAACTGTGTGTTCAGAGAAAGACCTTACAAACATGAAAGAACGTGAAGGCCTTAGAGTAATGTGGGACTTGAACTCATGTTTTCAGTAACCTAATACAATAATAATAGTATTAATAATAACATAAAACACTGTTTTCTAATGCCTTTGTGTATATGTTTGCTGGTCAGTGCGGGGCATCAGTCTCTTGGTCTTTGATTCTCTGCCTGTCTGGTTCTCTAATTCAAGACTCGTATTAGCCGATTTGTTTCTTCGCGAGGATTTTCATGTTGTACCACTGCTCTATCATGCTCAATGCAGTCACAACCCTTTGACAGGATGCTAATCTATCACGGAGCTTCGGACAACCTCAGAGACATTGCCATCATGTCATGTATGTAGACGCTCGATTAGCCGATAACACTGCTGGGGATTCAGAGCGTCGATCCCAGCAGTAGTAGGTGTAATTTTCCAGATATGGTTTCTTGTTTCTATGTAAAGAAATGTTAAGAATACAACAGTAATACATCTTACGCTTGTAATGTAATCTTAAAATCTGTTCTTTTGACAGTATTTTTCTGTTTCTATGAGCTTAACAGGCATTTTTCAAACTGCCATCGACAACTTACAAGGTTGAGATGAATAAGTAAATCATCAGCCAGGTCTTTTGATTCGATGAGCTCTCGCGGTCTTTGAAAACGTAATACAAAACAGATTCAGAGATGTAATAAGAAATTTGCAGTTATTTGGTTATCAATGAATATCACAGATTAATTCTCTCTACATCTTTGTAGCCTTGCGCTGCAAAGTAAAAAAAAAAAACCTGGCTTCTTCAATACACTATAGAAAATCCCAAGGAAATTCATTGATTCATAATTAAAAATGAGAGACCAGCCTACTGTATTTGTACATGTAATTAATCTGAGATTCAGTTCCCAAAAGAAAGCCCCACTATGCTTGCAAAGATTTAATGAAAAACTTCACAAGGGACCTGCATGCAGTTTGATCCGAGCATTTTTAGCGAGGTTTGAATACATAAAGACGTTCATGTTTCTGATGATAAATCTGAAAAAAAAAATCATGTCAGCACATTTCTAACTAGATATTGAGTTTGTCAACAACATTTAGATGTGACTGCATTTTTTACTCTGTGTAGCATTTAGAATGCAGCACTGTGCCAGAAGATGATATTTAATTGTCTGAGGAGTATGAAATATTCAGTTCAAATGATATGATGTTTCTGTTCCCAGTAGAATTCATTTCACCTTGATTATCTACAGGGTAAAACACATTATTTCTTTTTAAAGTGTCTCCTGTATTGATTTCTTCAGTTCTTTGTGTGCCGGGCTGATGGTGTTTTAATTTTTTAGGAAGGATTGTGGAGTTTTCTTGCACTCTCATTGCTTAATAGTGCTTTATAATTAGTGCCTGGATGAGAAAATTATTGCGAGTTGAAACAAAACAAAACAAAAATAAATACAGACACGATCGTGGGTGTAGATATTGCTACTGTCAAAGATGCACTGGTTTCTATTTGTTTGTTCTTATTATATAGCAACTGGAAATATCTGAAGAACACAATGAAAATAAAGTCGAGCTGGCTTGTTTACCCTCCTCGTACAGCCTAAATTATATTACAGACACAGCCCGAAGAGCCTATCACTCCACCACAAGTTTTTCATTCGTAGACATATAAACATCATCTTATAATATCTTATAATACTGTTGCTTTGATGTTTGTTTATAGGATTTTAATGTCATGTTTTACACTTTGGTTACATTCATGACAGGAACGGTAGTTAATCATTACACATCATCTCCAATTCACCTCAATTGCATGACTTTGGACTGTGGGAGGAAACCGAAGCACCCGGAGTAAACCCACGCAGACACGGGGAGAACATGCAAAGTCCAAACAGAAAGGACCCACAGTGCTGCCCACTTAGCCACCGTGCCACCCTGCTTTGATGTAAACATGATATGCTGCTCCTGTTCACCTTGAATTCTAAAATTCTAAACTAGGGCAGTGATAGCTCAGTGGTTAAGGTACTGGACTAGTAAACAGAAGGTTGCCGGTTCAAGCCCCGCCACCACCAAGTTGCCACTGTCGGGTCCCTGAGCAAGGCCCTTAACCCTCAATTGCTCATCGTGTAAGTCGCTTTGGAGAAAAGCGTCTGCTAAATGCTGAAAATGTAAATGTAAACTACAGTACATGGGTGGTTAAAGGTGCACCACCACGTACTGTAGTTTAGAATTTTAGATCGGTTTATCTCCTTTTGTTACAACTAGTGTCTGATTGAGAATGAATACCTGAAATACAAACAGGCACTCGAGTGCCAAAACACTCCAAAAACACCTCTTGCTCTGTGCAAGGGAGAAAAGGCCAGGCTGGGGGGTCACCTTCTCAGAGCTGCAACAGCAATGCCTACTAGCTGTGTTTGAAATGATATTTATGTTGTGTGAGTTTTAATTAGTGCATAAGCAGCTAGTTATGGACTATGTTATGGGGTTTTTAAACCGCCAATATACCAGTAATATCATACTAAACAATAATATTATCAGTCCACCACAAGTGTGTCATTACTATACAATGCAGTACAGTAGTATACAGTTTGAGATGCAGTATGTGAATGAAAGCGTGTTAAACTCATGTATCTTGTTAATGTAGTGCTATACATCCAAAACAAGAGCGAGCACTAGCTAAAGAGGACTGGTGAATTGAGCTGCAAGGTTTCTGGAAATGAGTTCCTGTCTGCAACTAGCTTAGTAATTGGTGACCCCACTAATAGGTTGGACATTATGCTGTGTTGGTTTATTATTTTAGAGTAAGCAGTTAAGGCTACAGTCACTGCTAGGTTTATAAGAAAAAGGAAGCACAGATCGATTACATTTACATTTTCAGCATTTAGTAATCACTTTTATCCAAAGCGACTTACAGTTGTGGCAGTATACAATCTAAGCAGTTGAGGGTTAAGGGCCTTGCTCAAGTGCCTTGCTCAGTGGCAGGGGCTTAAACTGGTAACCTTTTGATTACTAGTCCAGTACCTTTTTTTTATGCATTTTCTCCCCTTTTTTCTCCCTTTTTAGCGCGTCCAATTGCCCGATTGTATCATGCTTCCTCTCCACCAATGCCGATCCCTGCTCTGACCGAGGAGAACGAAGCTAACCCACGCCCCCTCCGACACGTGGGCAGCATGCCGTATGCATCTTATCACCTACACTTTGACGAGTGCAATGCAGCTCAGCAATGTCTACGGAGAGACACAACCTGAGAGCACTCTGTTGTCATCTCTGTGCAGGCGCCATCAGTCAGCCAGCAGAGGTCGTTACTGCATCAGTTATGAGAGAGAGACCCTATCCGGCTTAATCCCGCCCATATCTGAACAACAGGCCAATCGTTGTTCATGTGGCCGCTCAGCCCAGCCGGCAGGCAGAGCTGGGATTCGATACGATGTATCCGAGATCACAGGTCTGGTTCCAGTGTGTGTTTTTTACCGCTGCTAGTCCAGTACCTTAACCACTAGGACTCAACTGCCCCTGCATTGTAGTCCCAAGCAGACTACACTTCCCAGCGGTTACAGCCCTCTTTAGGGCTAATGCGCTGCACATGACTCCATGGCAGTGTAATGGAGTTCGGAGCTTGAATTTTGTGCTTCAGCGTAACACAGCTGGTAGATGACCAGTGCTGCGTTTCTTACATTTATTCTATCACTAGAGCTCTCTATTCTTCAAAAAAAACACTTGATGTAAGCTTGGCTTAAATTCATATTCTCTTTTCCCTGCGGCTACTCCCAATCATTTTAAATGGATCAGCTATCTGATTCCTGATATTCTCCTCTTCCCTATTTTATTTTTTTGTTAGGGTTGCCGGAGAAGCATCCAACTGTGGTTGTGTCTGAGAACACTAGTGAGCTGAGTTAATGGTGTGCAGTTCTCAGTAGAAGTTTTATCCAACTCTTTTCCTCCCAGAGTTGGTTAGTTTATTCATTTCGCCTGTGAAATTGGTTCAGGAGTCGATTCGGTTTGTTTCATTTTTTTCCAGCTTTAAGCCACTGAATCTGTATCTGATGTACAGTAGAGTGCTTGTCCTCGATGCTATACTCAACAGCTTAGTATCGAATATTATTTTTAATTTATTTGTTCTTTTTTTGTGTCACACATTCTTTGTCTGACAGTTTCATGGTTTCTCCAGACATCCCAAGTTGCAAAAACTCATTTCCGGGAGGTACCCCGGACCACGCCCCCTTTAAAAAAAAAAAAAAAAAAAAAAAAAAAAAATTTTTAAATAAGGTAAAAAAGCTCTCGCACACATCAAAGGACATGGGTGATAATAGAACTTTTAGAAGCTGCTTACTGAGCTACTTAGCTAACTGTTCGTGTCACAACCACATTAATTTAACGGATTCATGTTACCTACATAGTGCATACTCAAGCAATAGAACACGAGAGGGAGTGTGTTATCGCGAATAACATCACGGCTGTGATTCGGTCGCAGGCACGAGCCGAAGGCGAGTGCCGTAGATCATCACAGCCGTGATGTTATTCGCGATAACACACGACCTCAAGTGTTCTATTGCGTTTATACAACAGTTTTTACAAAATAAAGAAAGAAAATAAATCACAGAAGCCCTGAATTTCATAATAAATATGCGTTAATATTGACAATACCTTCCGCCAAAAAGTAGTTCCACAATGAATATAAAGTTTAACACTACAAAGCAGACATCCCAAGTTGCTAAAACTCATTTCAGGGAGGTAAGAACAAGAAGAAAAAGGCAAGAACCTCCGAAGAGAAAAAAAAGAAACAAAAAACCTCTCACACACACCAAAGGATTATGGGTGATAACAGAACTTTTAGGAGATGCTAACTGGGCTATTAAGCTAACTATTCGCGTTACAAACACATTAATGTTCCCTACATAGTGCACTAGATTGTATATCAGATAACGCATTCATGTTCACTACATAGTGCACTAGATTGTATATCAGATAACGCATTTATTTTCACTACATAGTGCACTAGATTGTATATCAGATAACGCATTTATTTTCACTACATAGTGCACTAGATTGTATATCAGATAACGCATTTATTTTCACTACATAGTGCACTAGATCGTATATCAGATCGCGGATTTATGTTCCCTACACAGTGCGCTAGATTGTATATCAGATAACGGATTTAAAACGCGATCGGGAAAAAAAGGCTGTGTCGCCTGCGTGCGCATTTGTGTGCATGAAGCTTGTTGTTATTGGCAACGCGTCAGCGGAGTAATACAGTTGTGGTGTGAAAAGACCGTGTCACTGTTATCACGAATATCAGCACGGTTAGAACGCTTCTCAACCAATCAGATTGTAAGGTCGGAACTAACTGTTGTATAATAGATAGTATTTTAGATATGAATTCATGTTCCCTACTTAGTGCACTAGATTGTATATCAGATACCGGATTTAATACGCGATCGGGACAAAAGTGTGTGTGTGTGTGTGTGTGTTTGGACGCTCGTTCTAGATTCCGGGAGATTTTATCGGACTTGCGGGCATCAGGGAGCCGCTATGTATGCGCGGGAGACTCCCGGAATTGGGATGTCTGTTTCTCTGTCCTTCGATTCTGTTCACTAGGGTTCAGAATCAGCTGGATGGCGATAATCTCTGTTTGCACTCCTCACCACCGACTCCTTCTCAGTCAGCGAGTTAACACATCTTCTTTTCCGCTCAGATTCATCACGTTTTCAATCTGCCAACACACTCGTGAGGCTGTAGGCAGGGCCGGAGGTAAACTTCGGGTCCACGGCCTCCACCAGGCAAGCGACTGCAGCCGGAGTAAACGCAGATGTTTGCACTTTTTACTCTCCTCCTCTCTGTAGCCTTGTTCTGTCATGATTATTCAGTGTTTACAGAGCTGCCACAAGTATTTGAACAAGCTATTTTTAATTAGGTTCATTAGGGTAATTGGTTCGGCAGTTCACACATACACACACGCACGCACATACCAAACACCGAAACCAGGTTAAAGAATCCATCATAGTTCATTAACACACATTTCATTCTGGAAACCGTTTCTTGCAAACAGTAAAATTTTCATCCATTTTGCCATCAAACGGTACTAGTGATGGAATAGATTTTTCCAGCTCTGCACTTCTGTCACAGATTAAGAAGTTAAACAGCCTTTTACGGACTGAAATCCCTCTCTTTCACCTCTTCATCACGGCTTTGAAGCGGATGCTCACCCGGTCAGTTTGTCAGCACGGCAGATAGAAATAAAACCGAGCGGTACAAAGAGAGGCTGTGTGGCAGCCAGCGGTTGCCATAGCAACTGAAGTCGGCGCTCCGGACGAGACCTGGAAGAGAAATGACGTTATGTTTCGGCCCTCGGGAGAAGAAGAGCAATAGCATCCGAGTATACCTACAGGGATACATTTAAGAAATGTACCGGGGAGAACGGAATGCAAATGCGGTGCCGACCGCGGCGCCGGGCTTCATGTTCAAGCAGCTGTCTTTGCAGTCCCAGGCGAGCCGCAGGTCTAAAAATCTCCCCGTTAGGTCCGCCCATCATTCCCACCGAGCACATTTAAATATGGATCGGATATGTTGGGACTAATTTTGCAAATCCTACACTAGCATTGCTGTAAGCTAGCCAACAAACCTAATAAACTGTGCAGGGGATAAACAAACGAACGGAACCCTGTACAAGTGTATGCAAATCAGAGACGATAGTAAGAAGTTGGTCCACCCTTTGCTTTCAGAACGGGTTTAATCATTAGTAGAATGCTGTCTGTTATGCCAGCCCACCATCGCTGAGCTCTGGATTCGAATCTCAGCGGTGTCGACCAGCGATCAGTCAAACATCAACACAAACATGATTGTCTGTGTCAGAGTGGGGGGGGGGGGGGGGTGAGGTGATGCCCTGTGATGAATTGACACCCTGTCCAGGATATCCCTGTTTCCAGGTCGAACCAAATTTACACCAACATACTGTACATCATAATTGTTATAATTATAATTAATATTAAAAAAGTATATGTACACTCTGATCAGCCATAACATTAAAACCACCTCCTTGTTGTTTCTACACACATTGTCCATTTTATCAGCTCCACTTACCATATAGAAGCACTTTGTAGGTCTACAATTACTGACTGTAGTCCATCTGTTTCTCTGCATACCTTTTAAACCTGCTTTCATGCTGTTCTTCAATGGTCAGGACCCCCACAGGACCACCACAGAGCAGGTATTATTTAGGTGGTGGAGCATTCTCAGCACTGCAGTGACACTGACATGGTGGTGGTGTGTTAGTGTGTGTTGTGCTGGTATGAGTGGATCAGACACAGCAGTGCTGCTGGAGTTTTTAAACACCTCAATGTCACTGTCACTGCTGGACTGAGAATAGTCCACCAACCAAAAAGATCCAGCCATCAGCGCCCCGTGGGCAGCGTCCTGTAACCACTGATGAAGGTCTAGAAGATGACCGACTCAAAAAGCAGCAATAGATGAGCGATCGTCTCTGACTTTACATCTACAAGGTGGACCAACTAGGTAGGAGTGTCTAATAGAGTGGACAGTGAGTGGACACAGTATTTAAAAACTCCAGCAGCACTGCTGTGTGTGATCCACTCATACCAGCACAACACACACTAACACACCACCACCATGTCAATGTCACTCCAGTGCTGAGAATAATCCAACACCCAAGTAATACTTGGACCATTGAAGAACAGTATAAAAGGGGGCTAACAAAGCATGCAGAAAAACAGATGGACTACAGTCAGTAATTGTAGAACTACAAAGTGCTTCTATATGGTAATTGGAGCTGATAACATGGTCAGAGAGTGTAGAAACAAGGAGGTGGTTTTAATGTTATGGCTGATCAGTGTATATATATTTATATATATACAGTGGGGTCAAAAAGTATTTAGTCAGCCACTGATTGTGCAGGTTCTCCTACTTAGAAAGATGAGAGAGGTCTGTAATTTTCATCATAGGTACACTTCAACTATGAGAGACAAAATGAGAAAAAAAAATCCAGGAAATCACATTGTAGGATTTTTAAAGAATTTATTTGTAAATTATGGTGGAAAATAAGTATTTGGTCAATAACAAAAGTTCAACTCAATACTTTGTAACATAACCTTTGTTGGCAATGACGTTTCAAATGTTTCCTGTAAGTCTTCACCAGGTTTGCACACACTGTAGCTGGTATTTTGGCCCATTCCTCCATGCAGATCTCCTCTAGAGCAGTGATGTTTTGGGGCTGTTGCTGGGCAACACGGACTCCACAAATTTTCTATGGGGTTGAGGTCTGGAGACTGGCTAGGCCACTCCAGGACCTTGAAATGCTTTTTACGGAGCCACTCCTTCGTTGCCCGAGCGGTGTGTTTGGGATCATTGTCATGCTGGAAGACCCAGCCACGTTCCATCTTCAATGCTCTCACTGATGGAAGGAGGTTTTGGCTTAAAATCTCATGATACATGGCCCCGTTCATTCTTCCCTTAACACGGATCAGTCGTCCTTTCCCCTTTGCAGAAAAACAGCCCCAAAGCATGATGTTTCCACCCCCATGCTTCACAGTAGGTATGGTGTTCTTGGGTTCTTCTTCTTCCTCCAAACACGACGAGTTGAGTTTTTACCAAAAAGTTCCATTTTGGTTTCATCTGACCACATGATATTCTCCCAATCCTCTTCTGGATCATCCATATGCTCTCTGGCAAACTTCAGACGGGCCTGGACATGTACTGGCTTAAGCAGGGGGACACGCCTGGCACTGCAGGATTTGAGTCCATCTCGGCGTAGTGTGTTACTGATGGTAGCCTTTGTTACTTTGGTCCCAGCTCTCTGCAGGTCATTCATCAGGTCCCTCCGTGTAGTTCTGGGATTTTTGCTCACCGTTCTCATGATCATTTTGACCCCACGGGATCGAGGGAGATTATCAATGGTCTTGTATGTCTTCCATTTTCTTACAATTGCTCCCACAGTTGATTTATTCACACCAACCTGCTTGCCTATTGTAGATTCACTCTTCCCAGCCTGGTGCAGGTCTACAATTTTCTTCCTGGTGTCCTTCGACAGCTCTTTGGTCTTGGCCATGGTTGAGTTTGGAGTCTGACTGTTTGAGGCTGTGGACAGGTGTCTTTTATACAGATAACGAGGTCAAACAGGTGCCATTAATACAGGTAACGAGTGGAGGACAGAAGAGCTTCTTAAAGAAGAAGTTACAGGTCTGTGAGAGCCAGAAATCTTGCTTGTTTGTTATTGACCAAATACTTATTTTCCACCATAATTTACAAATAAATTCTTTAAAAATCCTACAATGTGATTCCCTGGATTTTTTTCTTCTCATTTTGTCTCTCATAGTTGAAGTGTACCTATGATGAAAATTACAGACCTCTCTCATCTTTCTAAATAGGAGAACTTGCACAATCAGTGGCTGACTAAATACTTTTTGACCCCACTGTATATATATATATATATATTCATTTATTTAGAACGTAGGATTGGTCTGTGCATTCGGCTTACAGATGCTGGTTTTCTGCAATATTTATGCTTTAATGTGATGCACGTAGCTCTTGGGTTGCCTCAGCTTTTATAAAATTTTACTGCCCAGGCTTTAAAAAGCGCTTCACTCAAAAGACCTAGTAATGTTAGTGCTGTAGAAGCTCAAATATTTTCAAATATAAGTCAACATGCTGAATGATCCTGATCTACATTCCTGTCAGCTTTGAGGTGTTTTTGCTCTGGTTTTGGATAAGGGCGAGGATGTGAGAATGTTGATGTAAATCTCAGGCGTGCACCCTCTGTGTGTACATTCACGTGGACCTGCCGAGGGGTGTCTGCAGGACAAGCAAACATAGTCCACTTGTGCAAATGCTGGGCAAAGAAAGCTTGCACTGAATTAACAGTCTGTGGCAGTAATGTATGGCTCCCCACGAGCTCTTACCTGTGGAGAATTCTTTAGGCAAACAGATGAAAACAGCAAGATTGATTGCCGCCGTTACAATCAAGGAAAGAGAAAATGGAAAGAGACAATAGCGGGCACTTAGCTCATTCATGGGATGGAAATTATAATTTGCTTGATACCTTTGTGCTATTTGATATTGCTTGTGAAAGTTTACCTCGGACTTTTAAAATCAAAATGGTTTATTTAGAAGACGCATTGTGATTGTCATTCCGGGCTGGTTTAGGCTCATGGGAAATACAAAGATTTCAATCACCCTACTTGATCTGCAAATTTCAACAATTCAAAGCTGACAAGTTAGCTTTGTTCACATTGCTACGTTATTTCAAAAAGACACACAAATACCCAGGCAATCACAATGCCTACACTGGCTGCATACACGATATAGACAAAGGTACTGACACACCAATTTCTAACCTTGTAAGGTGTAATATATCAATTGTATATAGGAAATTATACGCTTCCAACTTTGCAGCAACAATTTAGCAGAGGCCCTTTCCTGTTCCAGCCTGACTGTTCCCCCTGTGCACAAAGCAAGTTCTATAAAGACATGAACAAAATCTTGCTTTAAAGAAACTCCAGTGGCCTGCACAGAGCCCTGACCTCAGCCCCACTGATCAATCACTGCCCAGGCATACAATGCTCTTTTAACTGAATGGGCACAGATTCTCACAGACATACTTGGTCAGGTGTGTAAATCCCTTTGCTCATATAGTGTGTGTATGTCCAAT
Organism: Trichomycterus rosablanca; assembly: GCF_030014385.1. Classification (NCBI taxonomy): domain Eukaryota; kingdom Metazoa; phylum Chordata; class Actinopteri; order Siluriformes; family Trichomycteridae; genus Trichomycterus; species Trichomycterus rosablanca. Next base: position 7,619,433 of record NC_085991.1, read on the forward strand.
CACTTTAAATTGTAACAGGTGGACTCCAGTTGAGTTTAACACACACCTCAAACATATCAGAGCCAACAGTGTCCACTCACTGTCCACTCTGTTAGACACTCCTACCTAGTTGGTCCACCTTGTAGATGTAAAGTCAGAGACGATCGCTCATCTATTGCTGCTGTTTGAGTCGGTCATCTTCTAGACCTTCATCAGTGGTCACAGGACGCTGCCCACGGGGCACCGTTGGCTGGATGTTTTTGGTTGGTGGACTATTCTCAGTTAAGCAGTGACAGTGAGGTGTTTAAAAACTCCACTCATACCAGCACAACACACACTAACACACCACCACCATGTCAGTGTCACTGCAGTGCTGAGAATGATCCACCACCCGAATAATACCTGCTCTTCCTGACCATTGAAGAACAGCATGAAAGGGGGCTAACAAAGCATGCAGAGCAACAGATGGACTACAGTTAGTAATTGTAGAACTATAAAGTGCTTCTATATGGTAAGTGGAGCTGATAAAATGGACAGTGAGTGTAGAAACAAGGAGGTGGTTTTAATGTTATGGCTGATCGGTGTACACTTATATACTTAAGCCTAGTGGGTAGAGCTTTGGGCTATCGATTGAAAGGTTGAGAGTTTGAATCCCAGCCACTGTTGGGCCTTTGAGCAAGGTCCTTAACCCTGTCTTCTCCAGGGGTGCCGTACAATGGCCGACCCTGAGCTCTGACCTCAGCTTCCAAACAAACTGGGATATGCATTTACGTTTACATTTTCGGCATTGTATACTGTCTAAGCAATTGAGGGTAAGGGCCTTGCTCAAGGGCCCAACAGTGACAACCTGGAAGTGGTGGGGCTTAAGAAATAAGAAATACATCTTAAGGACTCTTGTGGTTGTACCAGACAGGATGTTATCAGCATGTCCTTGAACTTCTGTATGTTGCAAAGTAAAGCGTCCAACAGTGTGTCCTGGTGCCATCCCTTCCGCGGATAAACAAAGTTAATCAAACCAGTCGACCTTCTTCTATTGCTCTGATGTAGAATTCCGATACCTGTGTGCCCATTGTGGGTGCTTTTGACAGTGGACAGGAGTTAGCATGGTCAGTTTGACTGGCCTGTGAATACGCAGCCCTGTACACAGAATAGTTTGATGCACTGTGTGTTTTGACACATTCACTTCATCACCAGGATCACAACAGCAGGATCAATGAGTCTTGGCCAATCAATAACCTGTTGGCAGTCTGTGGCTTGTCCCTTCTTGAACCACTGTTGGTGGGTACTCACCACTGCTGCCTGTGAGCCACTCGGGTCTTTATGTCTGATCGTAGCTGGTGCATTTAAGCAATAGAACACGAGAGGGAGTGTGTTATCGCAAATAACATCACGGCTGTGATTCATCACAGCCGTGATGGCATTCGCGATAACACACGACCTCAAGTGTTCTATTGCTTTTATACAACAGTTTTTACGAAATAAAGAAAATAAATCAAAATTTCATAATAAATATGCTTTAATATTGACAATACCTTCCGCCAAAAACTAGTTCCACAACGATTATAACGTTTAACACTACAAAGCAGACATCCCAAGTTGCTAAAACTCATTTTAGGGAGGTAAGAAGAACAAGAAGAAAAAGGCAAGAACCTCTGAAGGGAAAAAAAGAAATAAAAAAACCTCTCGCACACACAAAAGGATTATGGATGATAACAGAACTCTTAGGAGCTGCTAACTGGGCTATTAAGCTAACTGTTCACATTATAAACACATTAAAATTCCCTACATAGTGCACTAGATTGTGTATCAGATCGCGGATTTATGTTCCCTACATAGTGCACTAGATTGTGTATCAGATCACGGATTTATGTTCCCTACACAGTGCACTAGATTGTGTATCAGATCGCGGATTTATGTTCCCTACACAGTGCGCTAGATTGTGTATCAGATCGCGGATTTATGTTCCCTACACAGTGCACTAGATTGTGTATCAGATCGCGGATTTATGTTCCCTACACAGTGCACTAGATTGTGTATCAGATCGCGGATTTATGTTCCCTACACAGTGCGCTAGATTGTGTATCAGATCACGGATTTATGTTCCCTACACAGTGCACTAGATTGTGTATCAGATCGCGGATTTATGTTCCCTACACAGTGCGCTAGATTGTGTATCAGATCGCGGATTTATGTTCCCTACACAGTGCACTAGATTGTGTATCAGATCGTGGATTTATGTTCCCTACACAGTGCGCTAGATTGTGTATCAGATCGCGGATTTATGTTCCCTACACAGTGCACTAGATTGTGTATCAGATCGCGGATTTATGTTCCCTACACAGTGCACTAGATTGTGTATCAGATCGCGGATTTATGTTCCCTACATAGTGCACTAGATTGTGTATCAGATCGCGGATTTATGTTCCCTACACAGTGCGCTAGATTGTGTATCAGATCGCGGATTTATGTTCCCTACACAGTGCGCTAGATTGTGTATCAGATCGCGGATTTATGTTCCCTACACAGTGCGCTAGATTGTATATCAGATAACGGATTCAAATCGCGATCGGGAAAAAAAAAAGGCTGTGTCGCTGCGTGCGCATTTGTGTGCATGAAGCTTGTCTTTACTGGCAGCGCGTCAGCGGAGTAATACAGTTGTGGTGTGAAGATGCCGTGCTGTTATCACGAATATCAGCACGGTTAGAACGCTTCTCAACCAATCAGATCGTAAGGTCGGAACTAACTGTTGTATAACAAACTTACAATCTATGAGTAGCTCCCATCAGCCCAGCATTTCATATATCACTGACCCTCACATGCACAGCTGTTACCAAATAGACATTGTCATGCACATTTTTTGGGGGTGGTCCTGATGTTTTGGCTGATTGGCATGAATTCTGAATTAATGAATTAAAGCAATGCTGTTCTGATACCAGTAGACTCGATTTAGCATTGGCATGATTTGGGAACACACACGCATCCTGTATTATCAACTAAGCTTCTGTAATTACTGTCACTGGAACCCAAGGACTAAAAGTTCTGCTACACCAACGCTTCACATTCAAGACAATTTAAACTCGAGTGTAAAAGCAGGTGTCAGAGATGGATCTCCAGACATGAGTAGGAGTCGTTTATAACTTTTGAGTGGCATATAGACTTGACATAGATAGAAGAGACCCTATTTAATGCCAAACCAGGAACACACTGTCCTCCACGTCACTTTTTGAAAAAAAAGATCAATCAGCTCACTCTGTCTGTTCCTTTTAAAAGTGTTCATTTAAGAATACCCACTCTCATTCTTCTGCATACCAGTCCTGTGAGCTTTCAAAAGCATGACGATGTATCTTCTTACATTTTTCTCATCTCTTTTTAATCTGCTTTCATTTAAACCACCTTAACTTAGCTTATAAATGAACTGCTGTATGGAATTCACTCAAGCTGCATCTATTGGATATTCTTAACCAGTGCTGCAAACTGAGATTCCACAATAGGGTTCATAGAACATTTCTTAGATGAATGGGTCAGTCTTAAAGAACATGCTTTATATAAAATGTACAGCGCTTGTCTCACTGGCCACTGGGTTGTGTTGGGGTGCTAAAATTATAATTATGTTTATTTATTTTATTTACTTCTGCATTTCCCTTCTTTTTAATACTGCTGCTACTTGCACCTTTCCTGCCCTGACCAGGGAACCTCAGGGTGTCATGCTGCCCCCTGCTAGACACTGTGCTTCTCACTGAGAGCCAAAACAGATAGGGAAAAACGCAGTTTGCTGCTTCATAATTTGTAATTTTGACTTAATTCTACTGAATATTATATGTGTTTATGATCTTAATAATTGTATTTATTTAATAATAACTTGGGTTTACTGGACATTAACGCCAACACCTAACTATTACTAAGGCTGCATTCATGATTTTCTATAAAGTGAAGCGGTGGTGCTTACATTGCCACCAGGGCTGGGCGGTATGACAAGAAATTTGTATCACAGTATTTTTAAAGGTTCTGATGGTTTCACAGTATATCATGGTATGTTTTATTTTTTGTATGACTGGGCGTTTTTTGAGTACTATAAGCTTTGCTTGGCCACACAAAATGACACAATATATGATGGAATCAGTCGCAATAAAAACATTATTTATTGTTTATTTAATATTAAAGTATTGTACAATTACCCTTAGCTCTCCCTTTAACGAATAAAACGACGTTTGCAAACTCCACTGTACAAATCGACGACTTTAAATATCTCCGATTCCAGTTTGCTTATAGCGTTAGAATAGCGACTGACCTGAAGTATTTTCACCCCTTAAGACAAACCTGGAATCCAGTGTTTTAATTTTTGCTCTGAAAGCTTCTTTCTCGACTGTCTATAGAGGAATCGTGTCCTTGCATATGAGCCGATTCCGATCGGGAAGGGGGGGGGGGGGGGATTAGCAGTAAATAAACTTAAAAAGAGCCTCACAGTAAAGACAAACCGGAGCAGCGCGCGCGTGTGTGTGTGTGTGTGTTTGTGCCTTTAGAAGAGACGCTTTGTTCACAGTATCGCTATAAGTGATTCATTGATTCATGAGTTGATTCGTTTTTATGTGAAGCGTAAGTTTCTCTTCTCAGTCATTTCTCCGTGTTTACTGTTATTAATTAAATGTCGTGGTTTTAAATAAACACCAGCTACTACAGAACATTCTGTGTGACTCTCTTACATTAAAAAGCTTCATTAAACTGCTATTACCACAGATCTGTAACCGACCGTCAGACTCGTTCCGTCTAAGGAGCTAAAAGTTTTCTAAAAGTTCAGCAGATGATCCTGAACTAACGAATTTGGTAATTAATAAACTTTTGCCTCTGATTGGCTCTGTAACGTCTTCTGTTCTCATCTACATCACAAGTAAGAACCGCTTACGATTTACCAAAGTGAACCAGGAGTTTATATAACGTGCTGATAGAATCGACTCAGATGTGACCGGGTTGAATTATCTTTTTAAAGTAAATATTACAATCAGCAAAATTACATCGTAGGAGCTTTCACGATGGTTTCTGTACGATTGTTGATAAATGGTGATGTGATGGTTGGTGCTTCGTAGCTCAAAGTCTGGATCAATCCACTGAGCTGTTAACTTAACATGATCTTTATATATCACACGATCGGATCGGCTACTTTTAGGAAATATCGCTGATAGCATATTTTGATAAAAAATCGGCCGATACCGATTCATAGCTGATCGATCGTCCCATCTCTAATATATATACAGTGTATCACAAAAGTGAGTACACCCCTCACATTTCTGCAAATATTTCATTATATCTTTTCATGGGACAACACTATAGACATGAAACTTGGATATAACTTAGAGTAGTCAGTGTACAGCTTGTATAGCAGTGTAGATTTACTGTCTTCTGAAAATAACTCAACACACAGCCATTAATGTCTAAATAGCTGGCAACATAAGTGAGTACACCCCACAGTGAACATGTCAAATTGTGCCCAAATGTGTCGTTGTCCCTCCCTGGTGTCATGTGTCAAGGTCCCAGGTGTAAATGGGGAGCAGGGCTGTTAAATTTGGTGTTTTGGGTACAATTCTCTCATACTGGCCACTGGATATTGAACATGGCACCTCATGGCAAAGAACTCTCTGAGGATGTGAGAAATAGAATTGTTGCTCTCCACAAAGATGGCCTGGGCTATAAGAACATTGCTAACACCCTGAAACTGAGCTGCAGCATGGTGGCCAAGGTCATACAGCGGTTTTCCAGGACAGGTTCCACTCGGAACAGGCTTCGCCAGGGTCGACCAAGGAAGTTGAGTCCACGTGTTCAGCGTCATATCCAGAGGTTGGCTTTAAAAAATAGACACATGAGTGCTGCCAGCATTGCTGCAGAGGTTGAAGACGTGGGAGGTCAGCCTGTCAGTGCTCAGACCATACGCCGCACACTGCATCAACTCGGTCTGCATGGTCGTCATCCCAGAAGGAAGCTGATGCACAAGAAAGCCCGCAAACAGTTTGCTGAAGACAAGCAGTCCAAGAACATGGATTACTGGAATGCCCTGTGGTCTGACGAGACCAAGATAAACTTGTTTGGCTCAGATGGTGTCCAGCATGTGTGGCGGCGCCCTGGTGAGAAGTACCAAGACAACTGTATCTTGCCTACAGTCAAGCATGGTGGTGGCATCATGGTCTTGGGCTGCATGAGTGTTGCTGGCACTGGGGAGCTGCAGTTCATTGAGGGAAACATGAATTCCAACATGTACTGTGACATTCTGAAACAGAGCATGATCCCCTCCCTTCGAAAACTGGGCCTCATGGCAGTTTCCCAACAGGATAACGACCCCAAACACAACCTCCAAGATGACAACTGCCTTGCTGAGGAAGCTGAAGGGAAAGGTGATGGACTAAACCCAATTGAGCACCTGTGGCGCATCCTCAAGTGGAAGGTGGAGGAGTTCAAGGTGTCTAACATCCACCAGCTCCGTGATGTCATCATGGAGGAGTGGAAGAGGATTCCAGTAGCAACCTGTGCAGCTCTGGTGAATTCCATGCCCAGGAGGGTTAAGGCAGTGCTGGATAATAATGGTGGTCACACAAAATATTGACACTTTGGGCACAATTTGGACATGTTCACTGTGGGGTGTACTCACTTATGTTGCCAGCTATTTAGACATTAATGGCTGTGTGTTGAGTTATTTTCAGAAGACAGTAAATCTACACTGCTATACAAGCTGTACACTGACTACTCTAAGTTATATCCAAGTTTCATGTCTATAGTGTTGTCCCATGAAAAGATATAATAAAATATTTGCAGAAATGTGAGGGGTGTACTCACTTTTGTGATACACTGTATATATATATACACTTTTACTGTTTGCATTACACAGGAGAGACACACGCCCCCTGCTGTTAGTAAACTAAGTAACTTTTACTCAGCGTACATTTTAAATGAGTTACTTTTTTACTTTTTACTTGAGTAGACTTTTAGACTAGTATTTTTACTCGTACTTAAGTAAAAATTCATTAAAGTAATAGTACTTTTACTTGAGTACAATATTTTAGTACTCTTTCCACCTCTGGTTACAGTATGGTGGTATTTGAAAAATCCATACTGTTCCATATGAGGAATCAAAGCCGATATACCGAATGTACAGTCATAACGCCGAGCACTAATTGCCACTATTATAAGCGCCACACGTTGTTCACATTCACCGCTTTGCCGCTTGTTTTTACCGCTTGTGTCCGCACTTAAAGTTGAACCTTTACCCAGTTTGCCACTGACCTTTTCAAAGCACCTGCTAATGAGACAAATGGTTCATATGACATAAATAGAAGTGAAGCACACACATGGCGAAAAATTACTGATTTTCACTGTTCATAGATCCTAAGGAAATCTCTAAATTAGAACCCTGGCATTGTGAGAAAAACAGCATAGCAGCTAGCGCTCCCACTTAGTTTTTTTGCTGGGTTTCAGGCTACTGACGTCTCTCCAAATGACGACCACTGGCAGAGCTTTCTTGTATAAACCAAATACCCTTCATGCAAAAGAGCACCTGAACAAACTGTCAATGCTGCCAGCCATTATTGTCAATACCGAGCCCGCTGCACAGTGGTACAACCAGCAAAAAGCATTTTTGCCGAACCTCATGTGAAAGACTTAAGCGCTGCAGTAAGTGGCAATATGTCAAAATAAATAAATCGATTGAACTAATTGACTAAAACATGCAAAAACATTAAAATATTAAGACAACTCTAGATGACCTGAAGCCCATAGATTGTTCTGCATGCTCTTTCTTACCCTTTCTTTTTCCATTAACCTTTGAACTTTCTAATATAGTGAAATTGTATGGTGATCAAATGCACAAGCTCCTGGATAATTCATGTGATGTGAGCACTTAAAAGAAAATTCAGGCTGCCTCTGCCTAAGAAGCTTTAGAGCAGCACATCATAATGGTTGTGGGTGGAATATGCTTGTGAAGGACTGTGGGCATACCTCTATTAGACATGGCATATTTAAGTTCCTGCTTATTTAAAGTGCCACAATAACATTAAGTTGATCCTGAAGGTTCAGGATGGTCTGATATGAATTTTGATATGAAGTGGCCATTTCTAACATGTTGGTTCTGTTTCGTTGGCTTTTGATTTCTTTCCATGGTCCTCATACTGCAGCAGCTGGCACCTGCCAATCCAATATAGCTGGTGTGTGGTATATTTGAAGTCCTCGAGTCGAAACAGGGCATATAGAGTCATGCTGATACTAAATCTCTGACACTTTGCCCTGTCTGTTCTTTTTTTACATGCCTTTTTACATGCCAATCTCTTCTTATCCAATTCCCCAATTGTAACTTCGTCCTTTTCTGCGTACCACCACCCTGTCCGAGGAGCCGCAGACTATCACATGCCCTTTCCAACCTATAACCTGTTGGCAGCTTGTGTGGCTTGTCCCTCATTGGACCACTGTCCGTGGTTACCCTTGTTCTTTTGGAGATACTTCAGCCCACTTGATGGTCCATAACGTATGATTCGGCCCTTATCAAAGTAACTGAGGTCTTTGTGCCGATCGTATCTGCTGCATTTAACACGTAAACTGCGAGTAACTACCATCAGCATAAAATTTCATATATCCCCGACTGTCACATTGCACAATAGTTTGGGGGGTTTGGTTGTAATGATTTGTTTTGAGGCTCAAGAGGAGTCAGTTAGAAAGAGTGAGGAATGCTACATAGGGATGTAACGATACACGCTGCCCACGATGCGATACGATTCATCATACTGGGTTCACGATACGATTTTTCCCGATTTTTTAAACAAAATTAAATTAAAGACAAATTATGACAAAGTTTCCTTCTATCATTTCTCTTTAAAAAATAAAATAGAATACTGTACGTGTGCTTATCTTTTATTTCTCTAAATAAAAAACAACCAAAACAATGCTGCACATTTCCCCTCACATTTCATTGTGTAAAAAAACTGAAATGAAATGTTAAATCAAATCCCACATTAAATAAATAAATAAATAAATAAATAATACAAATAAAAGAAGTAACCTTAAATAAATAAACTAAGGTTTTGCTTGTGCTCCCTCCAAGCTTGGCACGATGAAATGCAGTATTTAGGCTCCAGTGTGTTAACCAGCAACCGAAATCCCTCATTTTCAGCTACTGAAAAACGTCTCATATCTTTTGCCATGAAAATACCGATGCACCTCATAATCTCCTTTGCTCTCGCACTCGCTTGAGCGAGTGGTTTTGTAAACGCACTTGTCAGTGTGGTTTGCCCTTTTATGAATGATTTTTGCTTACGCGGGGGTGACCGCAGCTTTACAAGTTTATCATGTTCGTTGTGCTATTTGTGTAGTTCAGTATCCGGTTGTTTTATTTCGTCCGTTGTCTTTTTTTCATTTTCGGTCTTGAGGAGACCAAAATGCTGCCACACTTCTGATCTGAAAGAGGAGGGGGCCATCCTCAAGTTCCACATCTTCACCTGCGGTCGCCTTCGTTCTAGAACTGTGTAGTGACTGGGTTGCCAAGTCAGGCATAAATCACCACCGCAACCTTTTTCACCGAATTTTTCACCCATTTTGAATAAAGCCCGAATTGGCAACCAGGCGAGGTGGCTGGCGCAAGCGCCCTTTGCTGTTTAAAGTGAATATCGATTCATTTGACTTAAATTACCGATTTAAATCGTGGCAAAAATGCATCGATTTTAGGGCTGCAACTAACGATTATTTTAGTAGTCGACTAATCTGACGATTATTTTTTTCGATTAGTCGACTAGTCAACGATTATTTATGTCATGCCCTCCATCTCTGCCTTAACATAAAACCCTGTTATGTTATTTAAGTTCCAAAATCAAATTAAAATAATGACCCATGAAACATGAATATGAAACTTAAGCTTGATAGTTTAATTAAATATATTTGAAACATTAATACACAATCACAATAAAAAAAATTCAATGAAATAAGAAAGCTTTGGACAGCATTAGAAGCTGTTATGTTTCAGAAGTTATCACTCTGGAAGTCAAAAACATTTATAACGTGGTTGAGAAACATGTGAATGCTGCAAAAGAGAAAGCTGTATTAATTATCACAAACTGAAGGCTGTGTATCATAGTTTATTACAACTAGTGTACTGGCTATGCCAACTAAACCATAACAGGTTAAACATCTGCTGAGCTAACTAGCTATCATTAAGTGGAGGAGGTTTATTATTTAGAATGAATGCTCTCATTAACGAGAGCAAAAAATATGGAAGACGAGACAGGGTAACGTTAGGCTATAATGTTAAGTTATATAACGTTACTCATATAAATGACTGATTAACTATTGCACTTAATGAGTTAGCTAGCAAACAAACCTGAAAAATAGTGAACTCTTAGGAAGTTTTCCGACAAGTACAAACATTAACTACGTTGGTTGAAGCACAAAGCGATGTAAAAACTCACCTGAATAACGCTGGTCATCACGGCTGCAGGGTGCTGGCGTTTCACCGTGTTGCTGGCGTGAAACCACAACTCTGCTCTGTAGCGTCTGCGTTCAGCTCGTTTCTTTGGGTTATTTTGGCTGAAATACTGTAGAAAGTTTCGGCCTCTTTATCTTTTCCTCTCTGTGTTCATAAACTCCCCGCTGCGCCATGGAAGCGATGCTGCGCCCCCTGCAGTCCCTTTAGTGCGTTGCAATAATAACGACGCGTCGACAATGAAATTCCACGTCGACAAATTTTTATAGTCGACGTTATCGATTACGTCGACTAATCGTTGCAGCCCTTATCGATTTTTAGCTGTGTATTGTTACATCCCTAATGCTACAAGTTGATTACCGGATTATAAGGCGCAGTCTCAATTACGGGGTCTATTTCTGTACTTAACCCATACATAAGGCGCATGCTAAAACATACGGTCTACAAAAAAAAAGGTAACGGAAGCAAAACAGTGAGTTTAGTTGAACTTTATTCTACTATTTAACAATACACTCACATTATTTTTTAATCAATCTTCTCCCACAAATCCATCAAAGTCCTTATCTTCTGTGTCTGAATTGAACAGCTGGGCCAGCTTTTCATTTTCGGGGGTCCTTAGACAAACAAATGTTGTTTTGCAGCATACCGGTAGTATACCTAGGTAAGCGTACGTACTGTACGTATTACGTAATGTTCTCTGATTGGTTTATCGCTGCCAGCGTACGTAGTGTACGTATTACGTCCCTGTGTCAGCGGGAAATGGTCCGATAGTCAATCAAGCGGAGCGCTTACCAAAGTCGCACAACAACATTTTTACAGATTTTGGAACTCATAAGGCGCACCGGATTATCAGGCGCACGGCAGATTAGGTGTGCCTTATAGTGCGGAAAATACTGTAGTTTGTCTCTGTCTTGTGTGACAACTTTCAGTCTATTTGACTGTGCTTCAGTGCTCTGTGTATTGTTCTATTATAGAACACAAGGCTCATGCTTGCAGATACGCCCGTCTTCTGTCACCTGTAAGTAAAGCAAAACATGCCGGCAGATCCCCGTTTGCTCGATTAAGCTGTCCCTGACTCTTTCTTTAATGCTGGGCAAATGAGTGCATTCAGCACCGAGGCCTTGTGGGGATTCCTGCCATTAACAGATAGGAGAAGACTGACAACCTCAGCAGTTTAGAAAAGCAAAGGGTTGTAACCGGTAAGGTAAAGGCGTAATTGCTGAAGGGAAGCCATGACTTGAATCGATTCCGTCCTTGCCACATGGCCGGTTGTGTTTCCAATAAGAAAAAGGCTTTGCTTCTGTGGACCTGAAGATAATTAGAAAGCATGGGTTCACTTGTAAACATCTTCAAAACAGTGATGGGGAGGCATCAGACTGTGTAGATTTACCTCAAGGATAAAACAAAAAAAAAAAGTTTACTTTTTACATTCGCCATCCTTTGCTTCCACCCACACTCACATCTTAAGCAAGATAATGATAGAATTGCAGAGCCTTGGCTGCATATGATGTGTGTTCTGTCTACCTGTCTTAACCCCTGCAGCTAATAAAGACATATTTCTGAAGCTTGAGAGAATTCGAAGGACTTAAGAGTTTGTCAGGCGTTCTTCCGTTATACATTTTTAACCAATATGCCATCACTCTCTGCACCGCCGCAGGTGACCACGTCCTCACTTTCTAAAACTCGGCCATTTTTAACGTTTGTCTTCTGCTATATCGTTTCAAAGATTTTTTTTCTTCCACTTTTTTCTCTCTCTCATATATTGTACCCCAGATCAGCCATAACATTAAAACCACCTCCTCGTTTCTACACACATTGTCCATTTTATCAGCTCCACTTGCCATATAGGACCAGGTCAGATCATTCTCAGCACTGCAGTGACACTGACATGGTGGTGATGTGTTAGTGTGTGTTGTGCTGGTATGAGTGGATCAAACAAAGCAATGCTGCTGGAGTTTTTAAATACTGTGTCCACTCACTGTCCACTCTATTAGACACTCCTACCTAGTTGGTCCACCTTGTAGATGTAAAGTCAGAGACGATCGCTCATCTATTGCTGCTGTTTGAGTCGGTCATCTTCTAGACCTTCATCAGTGGTCACAGGACGCTGCACACGGGGCGCTGTCGGCTGGATATTTTTGGTTGGTGGACTATTCTCAGTCCAGCACTGACAGTGAGGTGTTTAAAAACTTCTTATTCTCTCACACCAGCACAACACACACTAACACACCACCATTATGTCAGTGTCACTGCAGTGCTGAGAACCATCCACCACCCAAATAATACCTGCTCTGTGGTGGTCCTGTGGGGGTCCTGACCATTGAAGAACAGGGTGAAAGCAGGCTAAAAAAGTATGTATAGAAACAGATGGACTACAGTCAGTAATTGTAGAACTACAAAGTGCTTCTATATGGTAAGTGGAGCTGATAAAATGGACAGTGAGTGTAGAAACAAGGAGGTGGTCATAATGTTATGCCTCATCGGTGTACAAACCTTATTTTTGTAAGTAATTGCAGTAATTCCGCCAGTCAGGGTCCTTACACAGCGTATGAAGACCCACCCACCCACACATAGTCCGGTCGTCTCCTCTACAGATGCAGTGGCCAATTAGTATCTGCTGCAGGCACTGCCAATTCAAGGGACAGTGGTAGCCTAGTGGGTAGAGCTTTGGGCTATCAACCGGAAGATTGGCGGTTCAAATCCAGGCTCCTTAACCCTGTCTGCTCCAGGGGCGCCGTACGATGGCTGACCCTGCGCTCTGACCCCAGCTTCTAAACAAGCTGGGATATGCGAAGAAAGAATTTCATTGTACTGTACATCTGTATATGTATATATGACAAATATAGTATATCTTCCTCGTCTTCTATAATTATGCCCCCCAGATGGCACCCAGCCGACCGGTGGCAACACCGAGTTTTAAACCGAGGAGTTCAGAATCTCTAGGCGCCCGATTATGGCTTTTTCTGTCTACCATACATTCTAAAATTATAAATATATGGAGAAATCTCACTCCGTGTTGGGCAATGCAAGAAAATCACTGTTGGATGTAGGGCTGGGCGATTTTCACGATTAATTCGGTTAATTCGCATGAACGTTTTCACCCGATGTTAGAATGTGACAATCGCGATTGTTTACATACTTTATATTTTCATTAAAATACCAACATGTCACGAAGCAGAAACTGACCAGACGCTCGCGGAATATAAATCAGGGAAAGTTTAATATCAAAAGGGCGAAAACAGTGTACAAAATCAGGTAGAGTCCAAAATCAGCGACAACCAAAACAGTAAACGAAAGACAACAAGGATTATACACGGTAACGGTTAGATTCAGTAATAAGGAGCGCAAACACGATCAGCAAAACGAGTTTAATTAAGATTCACTGAATCAAACACCGCCAAACTGAATCAAAATACGGAGCCGATGAGCGCGATCAGGATTGGCTGGAAAGTAACGAATTACATTTATTCGTGTTACTGTAATTGAGTCGTTTTTTTGTGTACTTGTACTTTTTAAAGTAGATTTTACAGCCTGTAATTTTACTTTTACTTAAGTATGTTTTGTACTAAGAATTTAAATTCGCTACATTTTAAATCACATCCGTTACTGAGTAAAAAAATCGCGTCTGGGAAACTGCTGCAGTGAATTCTGCGATGGGGAGTCGGATCTTTTGTCTCGGTTCCTTTTAAAGAGCCGTATGTATGTAACGACTCCCAAATGCGCGAATCGGTTCCTTTATTTTGGCTTAAAGGGCCGTTCAATAGAATCGAATCATTCTACGACACATAATAGTGGTTATACAGTTTGAAAGTTTTATGGGACTAAAATGACATATTACACATCCTTAAATGTTTAAAATGTTGTATCCATCCCCCCAAATCACAAGAGGACAAAATCAAAGCTGAGCTGAGTGATCACTTGATGCCCCCCCCCCCCTTTCCTAAGGTAAGGAGGTTCTGCTGAACATTATTTAAAATAAAAGTTGTTTGTGAGCTATTCTTAGATATAGATAGATAAGGATATAGATAATTTAGATCTATTTTGTTTTAATTATTGTTAATTATTGTGATATCGTTATTGTAATAAAGTTTGAGTCCCTTAAAAGGATAATTATAGGTGGTGCTGTTACTATTTTTGCTCTTCTGCAGCCTTTAATTACAATGCAAAAAAAATTTGAGTCTTATTTTAATTGCATTATACAAGAACAAAAAAAATCGAAATCGTAATCGACAATCGGGTATAATTTTAAAATAATCGAGATTTTTTTTTTTTTCGCAAAATCGCCCAGCCCTAGTTGAAAGTGACCTTTCAGCCGTCAGACAAAACATAGCCAAATGGGCTCGGGAGCACACTGGAAAACAGTTGTTACTTAACACAGCCCACTGTTGCATCAGGAAATGCAACCTGAAACTATGTTTTGCAAAGAGAAAGCCATAAATCCATTCTATGCACAAAACACTGCCTAGTTGTTTGGGCCTGAGCTCATCTCAGTTCTTTGGATCCCAAGTGTAATCTATGTGTGGTAATGGGTCTTGCTCATGTTTGGATCCGCATCGAGCACTGACAGCGCAAGTTGGTGGTTTGCCGTTTTCGTTTTGTTCTAGGTTTGCTGTCTTCCTAAGGACTGGGTTAGTGTAGGCACTCTGAGCAGCTTGCCATATTGTGACATATCAGTTCTTATTCTATCCATTTTCTCCCTTGTGGGCTGTGGATGGTTTTGTCTTTTAGTTGTTACTTTGGTTATGTTTGTTATTTTGTTCCTACACATTTATAGTGGCAATGTAGCCTAAGGTACTAGACTAGTAAGCAGAACGTTGGGCCCTTGAGCACGTCCCTTACCCCTTAATTGCTTAGACTGTATACTGTAAGTCGCTTTGGAGAAACGTTATCCCCCTCCCCCTTTTTCGTTTGTGGCTTTTTGGCAGTGTTTCTTTTCACCTGGCGTCTCACTGGCAAGGTGTGACCTGCCCTGTTACAACTTCATAGGATGCTACAGTGGGCACAGGCTCACCAAAACTGGACAGTTGCAGAAAATTCATTCGTTTTTTTGTAATGCACAGATTTTGTGAAGCCACCAATGTATAATTCTTTTTAGTTCAGTTCCGATCCGATTCCGATACACAACTGCTAATACCGACACTGATACCGATGCTGCCTCGTGGTGTTTTCCTGTCCCGCTAGCATGAACTCCTGGTACTCTAGTCGTGTCCAATTACCCTGAATGCCTCTCAAGTGACATGCGCCCCCTCCGGCACGTACAGTCAGTACGGACTGCATTTTTCACCGAGTTCATACACTTGACGGGCACTGTGTACGGAGGGCCACACCCCCATCAGCATCATTCCTCAGCCCTGTGCAGTCGCACCAGTCATGAGGACCCTGAACAACAGACGATCGTTGTTCGTGCTGCCGCCCAGCCCAGTCGGAAGGCAGAGCTGAGATTCGATACGATGTATTCCAAACCCCAACTCTGGTGCGCTGGCGTACTTTACCGCTGCGGCCCTGGTACTCTTTAATGTGAAACGTCTGCAGGCGCTTGATTAAATTAGTCGTGTTATGCGACGAAACCTTACTTCCACCCTTTGACACGCTAGCTTTTCACACATTGCGAGTAGCTGTTTTGCTTTTCTGCGTTTCCAGACTAAAATATTTCCATACAAAGGACATTTTAGTCAAATAAGCAGCTATTGTTATCCCCCCCCCCCCCCCCCCCCCACTGACTGAAGTTGTCACGGGTTTGCGGTAAGATGTGTAATGGAACGTTAAGTTACGGCGGGTTTATGGTCCAGCACAAGATGCGGATTGGAATTTGGATCGGTAAGTAGATCGATAGATATCCAATCTGTATATGACGTCAATATCGGACCCGATACCGATCCAGGATCGGATCGCGCCCATCTCTAATTATGTGGCATGTCTCTCTCACCCTTAATTTAATTGAAGGAGATTTATTTTTTCTTTCCCAGCTTAATATATAACACATATTTTGTGACAGTACCATCACTCAGCTGTGTGACGAAGCTATCTTCTGGGATTTATATGCGCTGCTAGCAGTGGGTAATGTTAGTGTGTGTGTGTGTATGTGTGTTGTCTTTTATATACATCACAGTTTCTCTTTAGTTTATAATATTAATATATCAAAAAGGGACCGGGAGCTCAAATAGGTGTAGGCTAGCAAACTATAATGAGCACCGTATTTGCTTATACAAGCAAAATGTCGGGAACTCTTTTGTAACTCTAAAAGCATTGAGAGCACCCAAGTCGTTTGAAATGCACAGCACAAAAAGCTCCGGGGCACTTGTTGTAACACACCATTATGTTCTATTTTAAAACAGTGCTTTTTGTTATTAAAGAATAAAAGCTGAGTAAGGACTGTGGGATTGTAGTTCCACTAGCAGAAATGTGAGTCGTAAGGAATCACCAGCCACTTTATTAGGAACAACTAGGGCGGCACGGCGGTCCTGGGTTTAAATCCAAGGTGGGACGGTCTGAGTCCTTTCTGTGTGGAGTCTGCATGTTCTCCCCGTGTCCGCGTGGGTTTCCTCCGGGTTCTCCGGTTTCCTCCTACAGTCCTAAGACATCCGTGACTGTGTTCGATATAACCTTGTGTAATGAGTAACTACCTGTTCTGTCATGAATGTAACCAAAGTGTAAAACATGACGTTAAAACCCTAATAAACAAACAAACATTTTTGGCCTCGCTCAAGGGCCCAACAGTGGCGGGGCTTGAACCAGCAACCTTTCGATTACTAGTCCAGCACCTCACTTGCATGTCTTTAGATTGTGGGAGGAAACCCACGCAGACACGGGGAGAACATGCAGACTTCACACAGAAAGGACCCAGACCGGTCCACCTTGGATTAGAACCCAGGACCTTCTTGCTGTGAGGAGACAGTGCTACCCACCGAGCAACTGTGCCACCGTGATTATGGAATCACATTATTTATCTGCTGTCCATACTTGTAAAGGCGAACAGACATGATCTTATAACCGAGCCACATGTCGATCCGCATGGCAAGTGGCCTTGTTACAGTCACAAAGCACAAGTCATGTCAAACTGGACCCTTTAACTTGACAAGTTTATTGTACTTCAATGGCCTTCCCAGGGCGGCACGGTGGCTAAGTGGGTAGCACTGTCGCCTTACAGCAGGAAGGTCCTGAGTTTGATAACCTTGTGAACTGATGAATCTTGTGTAATGAGTAACTACCGTTCCTGTCATGAATGTAACCAAAGTGTAAAACATGATGTTAAAACCCTAATAAACAAACATTTTTGGCCTTGCTCAAGGGCCCAACAGTGGCGGGGCTTGAACCAGCAACCTTTCGATTACTAGTCCAGTACCTTAACCACTAGGCTACAACTGCCTGGTGCAAGACATGCAAGTGAGGTGCTAGTCCAGCAAGAAGGTCCTGGGTCCGATCCCCAGGTGGAGCGGTTTGGGTCCTTTCTGTGTGGAGTTTGCATGTTCCTCCTGTGTCTGTGTGGGTTTCCTCCAGGAGCTCTGATTTCCTCCCACAGTCCAAAGACATGCAAGTGAGGTGAATTGGAGATACAAAATTGTCCAAGACTGCTCGATATAACCTTGGGAACTGATGAACCTTACTGATGAGTAACTACCGTTCAACATCAATGGCCAAACAAACATCAGTGGCCTCCCCAGTCACCGGATCTTAATCTAATAGAGTCTCTTTGGGATGAGGTAGAACTGAAAATGCTTGGCATGAATTTGCAGCCATTACAGATCGCAATCAAGTCAACATGGAATCAAATCTTAATTAAAAGACACGGTCTGACGCAGTGTGAATTCCATGGCCCAAATAATAAAGGTCGTTCTCCAAGCAAAGACATTCCTAGTGCGCACACAATCAACACCCTGTGACCTTAAAAACACAGACATCCCAAGTGTCCGGGAAGTTCCGGGAGTCTCCCGCATATACACAGCGGCTCCCTGATGCCCGCAAGTCAGATCAAATCTCCCGGAATCTAGAACGAGCGGCCAAGAGCGCACACACGCACGCAGGCAACACAGACTATACAATCTAGCGCACTATGTAGGGAACATAAATCCGTTATCTGATATACAATCAAGCTCACTGTGTAGGGAACATAAATCAATTGTCTAAAATACTATCTAGTGGACTAAGTAGGGAACATAATTAATTATGTAATACACTATCTAGTGCACTATGTAGTGAACATGAATGCGTTATCTAATACAGGGGTTCTCAACTGGTCTCAGCCCGGGACCCAAATTTTCTCATGGTCATTAAGTCGCGACCCACTTTTATAGAATACAAACCAAACAAATTTATTTTTGAAAAATAGCCTTCAAAAACACATTTAAACATACATATGCATGCAAAGTGAATTTAAGAGCAATTTTTTAAAGAAACTGAGGAGGACCATGCCAACTGCATGTATAAAAGTTACTACAATAAATTTAAATATCAAAACTGCATAAAATAAATAAGGCTACAAAACAAGATGCTTTCACCTAACCTGTCTTTTGTGGAAGTCAGTGAGACAGTTGGGCATGTACTTTACTTCTGATCAGAGTTTCAAAGTCTGGGGTGACAGTAGACAGAGTTACTCTCAGATCATGCTCAGTGTTCAACCTGTTTCTCTGCTTTGACTTGAGCTGGACCAAGGTAGAAAAGCCACTTTCACAAAGATAGGTAAGACGCCCGGAGTGCATGTTCTTGTTTGGAGCAAGATGCTGTCAGACACTTCTGTGATACCTTCAGCTCATGAAGTCGTCTTTGAAAAAACTCCACCGGCTTGTCTTTACATGCGGGATGTTTCGTTTGTAAATGTCGCATTAGTTTGGATGGTTTCATGCTCTCATGTGCCAGCACTTCATTACAAATAACACACTGGTGTTTCTGTCCGTGTTTGTCCTCAATGAACGAAAATCCACATTTCAAATACTCCGGGTTATATTTGCGTTTCGCCATCTTGCCTCCGAACATCATCACAAATTTAAAGAGAAGGGTAACCGGCAAACGAATGGTGGTTACCATGGCAACGAGAATGCTGTGCGCGTCTGATGCGTGCCTCTCTCTGTCTCCTTTTTTTCCAGATAAAAGACGAGTACAAAATCAAATACATTTTTTTTTAATGTATTTATTTTTTACAAGCTGTCCGCGACCCGCCCAGAACGTGTCCGCGACCCACTTTTGGGTCGCGACCCACCAGTTGAGAATCGCTGATCTAATACACTATCTAGTGCACTATGTAGTGAACATGAATGCGTTATCTAATACACTATCTAGTGCACTATGTAGGGAACATAAATCCATGATTTGATATACAATCTAGTGCACTGTGTAGGGAACATAAACCAATTGTCTAGTTCACTATCTAGTGCACTACGTAGGGAACATAAATTCATATCTAAAATACTATCTAGTGCACTATGTAGGGAACATAAATCCATTATCTGATATACAATTTAGTGCACTATGTAGGGAACATAATTAATTATGTAATACACTATCTAGTGCTCTATGTAAGAAACACAAATCATCTAGTTATACTTTCTAGTGCACTATGTAGTGAACATGAATGCGTTATCTAATATACTATCTAGTGCACTACGAAGGAAACAGAAATTCTTATCTAAAATACTATCTAGTGCACTACGAAGGAAACAGAAATTCTTATCTAAAATACTATCTAGTGCACTATGTAGGGAACGTAAATCCGTTAAATAATACTCTACCTAAAGAATTATGTACATTTACATTTATATTTATATTTTCAGCATTTAGCAGACGCTTTTATCCAAAGCGACTTACAGTTATGACTGAACACAATTTTGAGCAATTGAGGGTTAAGGGCCTTGCTCAGGGGCCCAGCATTGGCAACTTTGCGGTGGTGGTGCTTGTACCGGCAACCTTTAGATTACTAATCCAGTACCTTAACCACTGAGCTATCACTGCCCTTATGTAAGAAACATAAGTCTATTATCTAGTACACTATCTAGTGCACTATGTAGGGAACATAAATCTATTATCTTTCACACTATCTAGTGCACTGTGTAGTACACATTAATGTGTTTGTGACGCGAACAGTTAGCTTAGTAGCTCAGAAGTTCTGTTATCACCCATATCCTTTGGTGTGTGCGAGAGGTTTTTTAGCTTTTTTGGGGGTTGGTTGGGGTTCGGTGTTCAGGTCCAGGGGTACCTCCCTGAAATGAGTTTTTGCAACTTGAGATGTCTGAAATCAGGCTCGGGGCGTCATTACCCCTTCATCATTCTCCTCCATAATAACACGCCTGTGACATGTTAATCATTAGAGTAAACAACAAACTGGGATTTTGGCCACCATATTGGGGCGACAGATGTCATCATGTTACCCCTGAGGGAAAGACAGATGACCTGTCTACATAACTGAAGCTGAGAAATTGTGTTTTGGAGGAAAACAGCCCGAGCATTTGCATTCCCTGCATGTCTTTTCTTTTCTTTGCCAGAATCAGTTCTTCTCCGAAGTGCTTCTCATGTGAAAAGGTGACAGGCGCTCCTGAAAGGAGTGGATTTGACATGTGCCTGAGAGATAAAGTCTGCTTTTAAAGATTATTTTCTATAAAGAGAAGTCTCCTCATCTTTTGCAGGAGGATAAAAGTTTCTTTTTTGTAACTTTTGGGGGGGGGGGGGGGGGGGGGGGATGTCAAACTCTTCAGAGATTCTTGTGGAGATTTGCGTTTTAAAGTGACATCTTGGAGTCGAAAGGTGCAGACCTGTGGATTAGTGTCAGATCTGTCTGATGCTTGATGTTGAATCCTAAACACTAGCTTTCACTTTAGGGATCATTTGGGATGTGATGAATGTTGCACTGATTCATACATAATAATTTAACAATAATTATGAGTCCTATTTATGCCTAATGAGCCGATTATCTCTCCTTTTTTGGCTGCTTCCATATTTAAAGGTCGCCTCAGTGAATCATTCAGTTCCGCATACCTGATCTGGGACAGCGGTAGCCTAGTGAGTAGAGCTTTGGGCTATCAATCGAATGAAGCCACTGTTGGGCTCTTGGGCAAGGCCCTTAATCCTGTCTGCTCCGGGGGCGCCGTGCATTGGCTGACCCTGTGCTCTGACTCCAGCTTCCAAAATAAGCTGGGATAAGCAGAAAAAATTATCGTTTCTACACTCACTGTCCATTTTATCAGCTCCACTTACCATATAGGAGCACTTTGTAGTTCTACAATTACTGACTGTAGTCCATGCTTTGTTACCCCCATTTCATGCTGTTCTTCAATGGTCAGGACCCCCACAGCACCACCACAGAGCAGGTATTATTTAGGTGGTGGATCATTCTCAGCACTGCAGTGACACTGACATGGTGGTGGTGTGTTAGTGTGTGTTGTGCTGGTACGAGTGGATAAGACACAGCAGCGCTGCTGGAGTTTTTAAACACCTCACTGTCACTGCCGGACTGAGAATAGTCCACCAACCAAATCTATCCAGCCTACAGCACCCCATGGGAGAAGGTCTAGAAAATGACCAACTCAAACAGCAGCAATAGATGAGCGATCTTCTCTAACTAGGCAAGCCGTAGCCTAATGGTTAAGGTACTGGACAAGTAATCAGAAGGTCGCTGGTTCAAGCCCCACTACTGCAAGTTTGCTGCTGTTGGGCCCTTGTGCAAGGCTCTTAACCCTTAATTGCTCAGACTGTATACTGTAACTGTGTTCTGTGTGGAGTTTGCATGTTCTCCCCGTGTCTGCGCGGGTTTCCTCTGGGAGCTCCGGTTTCCTCCCACAGTCCAAAGACCTGCAAGTGAGGTGAATTGGAGACACTAAATTGTCCACGACTGTGTTCGACATAACCTTGTGTAATGAGTAACTACCGTTCCTGTCATGAATGTAACCAAAGTGTAAAACATGACGTTAAAATCCTAATAAACAAACAAATAAAGGCGTCTGCTGAGTGCCAAAAATGTAAAATGTAAATCTACAAGATAAAACAACTAGGTAGGAGTGTCTAATAGAGTGGACAGTGAGTGGACACGGTATTTAAAAACTCCAGCAGCGCTGCTTTGTCTGATCCACTCATACCAGCACAACACACATTAACACACCACCACCATGTCAGTGTCACTGCAGTACTGAGGATGACCCACCACCCAAATAATTCCTGCTCTGTAGTGGTCCTGTGGGGGTCCTGACCATTGAAGAACAGCATGAAAGGGGGCTAACAAAGCATGCAGAGAAACAGATGGACTACAGTCAGTAATTGTAGAACTACAAAGTGGAGCTGATAAAATGGACAGCGAGTGTAGAAACAAGGAGGTGGTTTTAATGTGCTGCTCATAGTCTGTAATGTATTTCCAACCATGAGAATGTTCTCATCTTTGATTATATCAGCATGTATGATTTATGAAAGCAGTTTGAGCATTTTTTGATACTTCATAAATGATCTAAAGATCCATATGTGTTATATAAAGCCCTACAGTAACGTCTGCACAGCTTTTGGTCATATTTTAATGAGCAGGCTTCAGTCAACTTGTATAATAAGGAGCTGGAAATCTCCGAGTGGTTAAAATATTTCTCACGATCGAATGCATTGCACTTAAAATAACAAAGCAGCTCAGTACAATAGAGCTCGACTTACACGTTAATTGCTTCGCCTGTAGAGGTTTAATTCTATCTATAAAGCAGCTCGACGTGTGATCTGAAACTACTGCTGAACAAATATTAAAGCTGTGGCGCATTTAAATCAAGTAACATAAAATAAAACACACCTATTCAAAGAATTAATTGGACATTTTACTTACTATTTTTTTTCATTTAAAGGATTTGTGCTTTTCCAAGAAATGCCGTCCACAAAAGTGTATCTCAGGACCGGAGCTCTATCAGTAATCAAAGCACGACGATAAGCTTTGCACCACATATGGAGAACTTATTAAGCTAAAAGAGGCTTTCGCTTCAGATCACGCTGCTTTTTAATAAAGGACGACTTAGTGACCGCCTCTGCAGAACGGTCACACTTGACATGCCGGACTTTGGAATCATTTCCTTTTTAATTGCCTCTGTTAGTGCATGATTGTCTTGCTAAATGGGCAGTAATAGCCTAGCTGTTAAGGAACTGGACTGGTAATCAAAAGGTTGCTGGTTCAAGCCCCACCACTGCCAGATTGTCAGTTGGACCCTTGAGCAAGGCCCTTAACCCTCAATTGCTTAGACTGTATACTGTCACAGTACTGTAAGTCACTTTGGATAAAAAGCGTCTGCTAACAACTCACTCACTCGCTTTCTTGAGCCTATCCCAGCTCTTCAATGGGCGCAAGGCACACAGTAACACCCTGGACGGGGCGCCAGTCTATTGCAGGGCAGACACACATACACAGACACATATTCACCTCTAGGGCAATTCAGTGTCTCCAATTAACCTGACTGCATGTTTTTGGACTTTGGGAAGAAACCGGAACTCTTGGAGGAAACCCACGCAGACACGGGGAGAACATGCAAACTCCACACAGAACGGACCCAGGACGCCCCACCTGGGGATCGAACCCAGGACCCTCTCGCTGTGAGGCGACAGTGCTACCCACTCAGTGACGGTGGGCTAGCGTATTTTACCGCTGCACCACCCAAGCGTCCCTGTTTTTCTGTTTTTTTAATTTAGCATTTAGCTTAGCAGTTAGCATGTTCTTAGCATTTTGATATATTTGAGTAGCCTGTATTATTTTGCTCCATTTATGCTGTATATATTAGCATTAGTTTTCTTACTGTGTCTGTAGGTATATAAATAAATATACCTGCACTAGCATTTGCCAACCTGTTCCTAGTGTTTCTTCTTGTTACAGACACTTGAGTAACCAGTTCTCCTAACCAGTTTTACTTAGAGAATTTAGCTAATAAATTCCAGTTAGGTCAGATGTGTAGAATATACATTTTATTAATCCTAAACCCTTGGATCAAAGCCAACCAGGCAATGTTCCAAGGACACATCAACAACCTATTTGGAAAGTCACCAACAGTCCCAGACATACAAAGAAGTGCAGACGTCTCTGCCTCAGCTAGGGTTGGTGGCGTTCATGACCAAAATCTAATACAGTGGTACCTTGTAACTCAACGCCCTTAAACTCAACATGTTCAGTTCGTTTTTTTAAAATGTGTTTATTTAATTTCAAATGAACAATGAACAGTCACTTTGTTCAGCGCTCGGCTTGAGCGGTGCGGTAAAACATCATCAAAGTGTGAATATGAGACGAATCTGCATTTGTGTGGAATAACCATCAGATTCACTCTGAAAGCTCCACTTGTATCTGTGTTTATCTGGATTTTCCTCACTGTTTCACTTTTAAACTTGTGTTATAGCTCAGGGTTCTGGGAAATTGTAAGAATCAGTTTTTTATTTCAGTGGTTTTATATTATATTTGTGTTAATTTCAGTGTATAAGTGTCAAAAAAAAAAACAAGCCCATTATTTTACATGTCTAAAATATATGCAAGTCCACGGGACCATGGAACGCATTAACAGGTTTCTCATACATACTCAACACCTTTTAAACAACGTCAGTCCCAGAACCAGTTGACGTTAAGTTTCAAGGTACCACTGTATGTTGGAGCGATGCAAGAAGGGAACCATTGCTTAGCAGTAGAAACATCTGTATGATGAACGATGAACGATCAAAAGCTTTCTAGGTGACAAGGAGCTCAGAACATCTGTCAGAAAATAGCAAACACAGCATTTCACACTAAGAACAATATACAGACAGTTAAACAAGGCAGGCAGTGATAGTGTGATGTTAGTGTGATGGCCTGCTTTGCTGTGTCAGGACTTGGAGGACTTCCCCTGTACGGAAACAAGAATTAGACTCAGATGTCAGAAAATCCTTAAAATTCCTTCAAAGAACCGCACAAAATATTAAATTCCCTTTGCTGAGCCGCTCAGGTGGCGCAGCGGTAAAAACACACACTGGAATACATCGAATACATCGTATCGAGTCTCAGCTCTGCCTTGCCGGTTGAGTCTGAGCGGCCACATGAACAATGATTGGCCTGTTGTTCAGACGGGCGGGACTAAGCCGAACAGGGTCCGGTGCAATTACGACCTCTGCTGGCTGATTGATGGCGCCTGCACAGAGATGAGAATAGAGTGCTCTTAGGGTGTGTCTCTCCGCACACGCAGCTAGGCTGCACTGCACTCGTCAAGTGTGTAGGTGATAAGATGCATACGGCTGCTGCCCACGTGTCGGAGGGGGCGCGGGTTAGCTTCGTTCTCCTCGATCAGAGCAGGGATCGGCATCGGCGGAGAGGAAGCATGACGCAGTCAGGCAATTGGACGCGCTAAAAAGGGACTAACGACATCATGTCTTTTGTAAGAAAGCTGAAGCTTGAGCATCATTGAACCTACCAACAGGACGGTTATCACAAGCGTACATCAAAGTCTACTAAAGTCCTGGAGGATTCAGAAGTGGTCGTCACAGTCTCACTGACTTGAACCCTAGAGAAAATCTTCGGTGGGATTTAAAGAAGGTGGTTGCCTGCAGCAGGCAACGCTGCTGGAGTTTACAGATGGTCATAACAACAAAAAAATGCTCTACTAAGTAATAAAGACGTGTGTTATGACGGGGTTGAATAATTCTGAGCCTGCAGAAAGTCATTAAAAGTGTATTGTTATATTCGTTATTGCAATGGGGGTTGCAACTGTAATTGGTCACACCAGGTTTGCCATTCTTTGCAAGTACATAAATTATGGAATCAATGATGCATAATTCTTTTTTTCTGTGCAGAAGTCACATTTCAGCTCCCGTCCCGTGTTTTTATGCCAAACCAGTCGCGTTGTACCGAATTGATTTTCAATTTGCTTAATATTAAGGTATCGCATTTCAGCAAATTGAGTCTAAACTTTAATCCAAATACTTATTTAGAGTATTTTTATTCTATTGATTTATAGTGTGCTGAATGAAATGGCACAGTTACCACCATTATGACAACTTAGAAAAAAATGTAGAAACAAATTAATGTTGGAAAAAGCATCCTTAGAGAATTTCTGAGTAGGATGTGCGTGGTTGCTCTCTATCTGTTAGTTGTCCTCATAAGCACACTGCTAGCAACATCACAACCTTTTGAAAATGCAATAGGCTTTAAATCTCAAATCTCAGAGGTGCTACCGGCCGGTCAGGCGTTTACACAGACATGATTGTCTGGAAGGGTGGGTTATTATTGCTCTCTATACTTTGATCAGGGTTATGGGACACCGTTTCCACCGAGAAACACTGGGTGCAAGGCAAGAATACCCTCAACAGGGCACCAATCCTTTGCATAGACCAGGTACCACACAGTAATTCTGTGTTAAAGTTACACCGATCAGCCATAACATTAAAACCACCTCCTTGTTTCTACACTCACTGTCCATTTTATCAGCTCCACTTACCATATAGAAACACTTTGTAGTTCTACAATTACTGACTGTAGTCTATCTGTTTCTCTGCATGATTTGTTAGCCCCTTTTCATGCTGTTCTTCAATGGTCAGGACTCTCCCAGGACCACCACAGAGTAGGTATTATTAGGGTGGTGGATCATTCTCAGCACTGCAGTGACACTGACATGGTGGTGGTGTGTTAGTGTGTGTTGTGCTGGTATGAGTGGATCAGACACAGCAGCGCTGCTGGAGTTTTTTTTTTCCCCCTTTTCTCCCCCTTTAGCGCATCCAATCGTTCAATTTGCATCGTGCTTCCTCTCTGTCTATGCCCATATCCCCTCCGAAACATGAGCAGCAGCCGGATGCATTTTTGCCACCCGCACATTGATGAGTTTGGCGCCACCTAGCGTTGCATGCGGAGAAACACACCCTAAGGGCACTCTTCCTCATCTCTTGTGCAGGCGCCTCTAATTAGCCGGCAGAAGTCGTAATCGCATTCTGACAGAGAGAGACCCACATCCGGTTCCTTGTCCCACCCCCCCACTGAGCAACCGGCCAATCGTTGCTCATACAGCCGGCCAGCCTCGAACCGGGGAGGCAGAGCTGGATTCGAAACGATGTACTCAGAATCCAGCCCTGGTTGCAGCGTGTCTTTTTACCGCTGCGCCACCTGAGCGGCTGCTGGAGTTTTTAAATACTGCGTCCACTCACTGTCCACTTTATTAGACGCTCTTACCTAGTTGGTCCACCTTGTAGATGTAAAGTCAGAGACGATCGCTCATCTATTGCTGCTGTTTGAGTTGGTCATCTTCTAGACCTTCTTCAGTGGTCACAGGACGCTGCCCACGGGGCGCTGTTGGCTGGATATTTTTGGTTGGTGGACTATTTTCAGTCCAGCAGTGACAGTGAGGTGTTTAAAAACTCCACTCATACCAGCACAACACACACTAACACACCACCACCATGTCAGTGTCACTGCAGTGCTGAGAATGATCCACCACCCAAATAATACCTGCTCTGTGGTGGTCCTGTGGGGGTCCTGACTAGGGCTGCAACTATCGATTATTTTTGTAATCGAGTATTCTATCGATTATTCCAGCGATTAATCGAGTAATCGGATAAGAAATACTTTTGCTTTAACAAAGAGCAAAAACAAATACATAGTAGATTAAATAAGACATGTTTCTTAAACCAAACTGTACATTTGTATTCCTTGCATACAGGACAGTTTAACATTTTTTAAATGCAAAAATAAATAAATAAAAAATAAATCAATTTACTTTTAAAATGTAAACAGGCAACCTGAAACATCAGGTCATCAAGTCATAAATAATAATAAACAAAAATACATGAACACAAGCCTGTAATTTGTGCAACTTTCAAAACTCAAAGTTTCAGCTACAGCTCACGCAGAACATAAAGCTTTAATATTTTGTTGGGAGGTTTTGTGGTGTTTGTAGGGGGATAAAAATCTGTCAGGATTGTGTCTCTAGATGAGGTAGATCTGGTGTGTGTGTGTGTGTGTGTGTGTGTGTGTATGTGTGTGTTTGCCTAAATCTTCATAAAAGCCTGTGGTGGTTGAAACGAAGTAAAGTCAGTAAACATGAGTAAAGTAAACACGACGCTCTGATGGTGTGGATGTTATACTGAGTTTTAGTTTTATCAGCTTAAAATGATCTCAAACTTTCTGTGGTTTTCTCTGTCCAGTCTCCTCCTGTTCGCTATTTTCTCTCTATATTTTGCAGTCCGCGCTATCAAATCTCGGCTGCGTCCTAAACCGATACGTTCGGTTCGCAGGAGCGGCGAACGTGTCCAAATACGTAGTGTTCATTAAACTGTCCGCAAAAAGAACCCGGATTAAGTCCTGTTAAGTTCTGTTTATGTTTAAGATATTTGGGACGCAGCCCTCAGATTCTTCACGTCACCTGCACACAGCGTTAAACACGCTGCGCAAAAGTGAAAGTCGTCCGTGTAAAACACCGTGAGCTGTATATGGTTGTGCGGATTGAATGATTCCTCGAATCGTTTCAGCCCTAGTCCTGACCATCAAAGAACAGCATGAAAGCAGGGTAAAAAGGTATGTAGAGAAACAGATGGACTACAGTCAGTAATTGTAGAACTACAAAGTGCTTGTATATGGTAAGTGGAGCTGATAAAATGGACAGTGTAGAAACAAGGAGGTGGTTTTAATGTTATGGCTGATCGGTGTCACAATGTCACAAAAGCACTTTGTTGTTTCTATTGTTTTTTTTTACTAAAACAAGAAGAAATGTCAACAAGGTCTTCAAATTCCACACATACTTGTGTTCCTCACTTCAGCATAAATCATATGAAACAAGTCGCTTTCAACAAGCGCTTGACCTTTTGACTACTTTACCTGTTTAAAGCCATCGCGCCGAGAGCACGCCACCACGCGCACTCCATCCGAGCGGGCCGTAAAGTCCTTCAATCGCCCGCTCATATAATTTCCTGTATAGCCGCGGATGAAAATGCTCACCTGCCCATTTGAAACGAGATGAGTCGGCACCTGTAGAGGTCGAGGCACGATGAAGTATCGGGTTCGTCGAGCCCGTTCCATTTGCACATCCTGTTGCAGCTCTTTTGCACCATTAGCATACATTAAGAGTGTGGTTATTTCAAGAGGAGAGGACAGAGAATTGCCTGACAGTGCGCTGGGGAGTCGAAGTAACAGCTGACCGCGTATCTCTGGTGTGAGGACAGAATGGAAAATTGGCTTTCAATTGAAATTTGCACTTTTTAATGGATTATATGTCTGTAAAATGCAGTTAAGGTACTTTATAATAGGGTAAATGTTAAGCTCCGAACACAGGACACTTGAGTAGTGCAGTAAGTAAAATAACCTAGCCAGGGTTCGAATTATAACAGTGCTGTCCGTCAGTCTGGCGTCTACTATAGATGTCCCGATCACGTTTTTTTTTGTTCCCGATCATTCATTTTGATCCCGATCCGATACCGAGTCTCAAACCGATACTTGTATTTTCTAGATATTGTTTAGATAAGAACTAAATAATACTGTTCACACAGTGCACACTTCAAGTACATTACAGTTATTCAAGCTATCGCTTAATGTTCTTTTATTTTTACAAAATAAAAGTAAACAAACTTAGTGCAGCATTGTAGTAGTAAAACTAGAACACTCAAAATGAAGTGAAGGTTCTTTTTGAGGAAAATCAGCATCTCTGCCGTGTTAGCGGACGGCCGGTTCCTCTTCTCATCATATAATAATAAACTCGCTGTATTCGAGTGAGTGTTTATTTTTTAGGTGCCGTATCAAATTGGTAGTAATTGTAGATCGTTTGGTTAAATGATATCTGGTTTGTTTCTTATGAGCCTCCGTACTTGTATGCGTGTTGTAACTGTAACAAACTTTTCTGTGCTTGTATTGTGACAATGGTTTGATGGACGTTTCTACGCGAAGTGAGTGTGTTTTGACCCTTTGGGGCTTCCATGGTGCATGGAATAGCGTGCTTGGCTAACGCGATGACTCTAGCTGTCCGCTATTCGGTACCGTAACAGAAGAAGTTAATAAAGTGTTAAACGCTCCCGACAATTTGTGAATATGCCGTGTATTTATTTCTTTATTAAGCAAGTGCATCACTACGACGCTCGGT
This sequence comes from Trichomycterus rosablanca, assembly GCF_030014385.1. NCBI lineage: Eukaryota > Metazoa > Chordata > Actinopteri > Siluriformes > Trichomycteridae > Trichomycterus > Trichomycterus rosablanca. The sequence goes on from NC_085991.1 coordinate 7,649,862, forward strand.
TACATAACTAAGCCAATCAGAGTGTTTGATACTGAGATGTCGTTCAGTCTTGTAACACGTAAACTGGTAAAAGCTGTATGTTATGGTCCTGAAGTTTTCATACTCGGATTAAAAGTTATTGTTTTGTAAACTGGAGTGATCCTTGACTCACACACCATATAAATAGTAAAATTCTACAGTAATGAACGCAGCTCTGCTCCCACCGCCTCGTGAAACGCTCACATTGCAGACATTACACTTCGCTGTTGGACTTGTTTCACTTTCCATTTTAAAGTATTTCCACACAGCGGACATGCTGACGTAAAGCAAAGGATCGGGTTTAGGATCGGCCTTAGTAAAGCCGATACCGATCAGTTAAAAAATGCCTTGAACGGCCCCGATTCCGATCTTTGAGATTGGATCGGGACATCCCTAGCGTCTACACATTAATGAGTAGCTCCTGTTAGGGGTTCACACCGGATGTCCTTCCTGTCACAACCCTTCTATTTATCCAGGACTAAGGGTGCACTGATGCGTTCTCTAAATGGCTACATTCAGACAATGCCATGTTCCTTCTGTTTTTGTCAACCCAGAATGAGATTCGAACCCCCAAACTCAGTATCTTCTCTTACCATAATGCCACACAAGCTCTTGGCGGTTCATCTACACAACAATGATATGCTTCATCTGAGTGGGAGGGGGCTAAACAGCCTAGATATAAGAAGGCGCACTTGTCAGTGCACTCACAGTCCGGGTTCCACGCCCGGATGAAAATAGGAGGGATGAGTCAACACGTTTTTAGCTGCTTTAGACTTCGACATCTCAGACATTTTGACTGATTGCTAACTGAATTGCCATAGGATTGCCAGTGTAACAAACTTTTCTGTGCCGTAGTGTGCTGACAAAGGCATAACATTATGACCACCTCCTTGTTTCTGCACTCACTGTCCATTTTATCAGCTCCACTTACCGTATAGAAGCACTTTGTTGTTCTACAATTACTGACTGTAGTCCATCTGTTTCTCTACATACTTGTTTAACCTGCTTTTGTTAGTGTGTGTTGTGCTGGTATGAGTGGATCAGACACAGCAGCGCTGCTGGAGTTTTTAAATACCGTGTCCACTCACTGTCCACTCTATTAGACACTCCTACCTAGTTGGTCCACCTTGTAGATGTAAAGTCAGAGACGATCGCTCATCTATTGCTGCTGTTTGAGTCGGTCATCTTCTAGATTTTCATCAGTGGTCACAGGACGCTGCCCACGGGCGCTGTTGGCTGGATGTTTTTGGTTGGTGGACTTTTGTCAGTCCAGCAGTGACAGTGAGGTGTTTAAAAACTCCAGCAGCACTGCTGTGTCTGATCCACTCATACCAGCACAACACACACTAACACACCACCACCATGTCAGTGTCACTGCAGTGCTGAGAATGATCCACCACCCAAATAATACCTGCTCTGTGGTGGTCCTGTGGGGGTCCTGACCATTGAAGAACAGGGTGAAAGCAGGCTAATAAAGTATGCAGAGACTTACAGTCAGTTATTGTAGAACTACAAACTGCCATCATCTGGTCAGTTGAGGTCGGGAGGTCTCTTTCGAACTGAATGCATGATGTGCATGAACCGTGTGTTTTCAGACATGGCTCAGCCTCGGAGTTATCGTGTCCGCTTTTCAGATCACCGAGCGTGTTACTGTTTGATGCTTTTTACTTTTTCACCACCTCACAAATTGATTGAACTTAAGGATAAAATTCGGAATTAGGAAACGGAAAACATCTACACCCGCTCCCTGCAAAATGATTTTCTAGCACGATATGAAAGAGCGCAACATTTGACATGCTGGCTGCACTAATTTACACGTTTCAAAACTCTTTTGATCCGATGGCGTGTCTGCTTGATGCTTTTAGCTCTAAGGCAGCTTTTTTTTCAACAGGAAAGATTGCAGACGTAGACTTAAAACCTGAATAATACATTTGAGGAATGTATAAGGAAAAGAGCTGTTCAAGAGGCTATGAACTTTTAAAGACGAACTAAGGTTGCATTCATTTACTACTTGTGTTTAGAGATGCATGAGTACCGATACTAGTATCGGGTATTTGCCCGATACCGCGCTCATTAACTCGTGCTCGTACTCGCAAACGAGTCTCCGATACTAAACATCCGATACCGTGTGCCTAGTGCACGTTGCTGCGTTATGCCTGGTTCACACTACACGACTTTTGCCCTGATTTCCGCTCGGCGACTGGTCGGCGCTAGATTTGCCGGCTCGGGAGCGACTCGGCGTTCGCTCGGCGATCGAAACTCGGCTCTCGATCGCTAAGTGTGAACTATCCAACAACTCGATCCGACCGGCTCGCCGAGCGCTCGAGTTTTCTAGCACGTCAGATATCTGATCTGAGATGTGCGACTGGGAATGAGCGACATGTCGAACAGCCAATGAGAACGCAGGGTACGGTGTGAGGGGAAACGCAGGAGAGGAGTGTAAACAGGTGGGACAGGGGGATAATATAGTTTATATCAGAATACACCGGCACACACACACACACGTTTTACAGTATTTCTGACCTGATCGTTCTCTACAAAACATAACAACAAAACACCAACACTGCAAAAATATTTATTAACCTCCAACTCACTACAGAACAATCCATGCTATTCGTGTTGCCAAATCCACTCAGATTCATTAATTTTTCCTCCTTGATTTCATCACGTCAGCGCACAAACACTTTGATCACTCGCTACTTGTTGACGTGCATTTTTGGACGTGGTATCATTAAACTTCTCGTCACTTCTCACGTGTTTTTGTTTAAAAAAAAAACGATATTCTAAATAGGTATCAGTATCGGTATCGGTATCGGCAAGTAAAAAAAATACATGTACTTGTACTCGTACTCGGTTGGGAAAAAATGATATCGATGCATCCCTACTTGTGTTAGTGCTTAAAGTCTAAAGATCTGATTGAACTTTGACCCAGTTCATCGCCGACCTTTTTAAACCCCCGCCAACGAGACAAATTGATTATGTAACGTCGGCTGAAGCGATTCTCACTGCTTCACAAAACACTGAACTTTAAATTAGAACCTAGACGTTGTGAGAGAAATACGCCATGCCGACTAGAAAGCTGTGATACAAAGAGAACGAGCACTGCTCAAATTTATACCCAGGTCTCAACGGTTTGTTTGTTTGTTTGTTTATTAGGATTTTAACGTCATGTTTTGCACTTCGGTTACATTCATGACAGGAACGGCAGTTACTCATCACACAAGGTTCATCAGTTTACACAAGGTTATATCGAACACAGTCATGGACAATTTTAGGGTGTGTTCGAAAACCTAGTGAGCCACCTTGCTGTCTTACTGTCTACATAGGCAGCTGCCTCAGTAGAAAAGATTCTAATAAGTCATTGACTTATAAGTGAGGTTATTCGAATGCACTACTTAGACAGCGATAACATCGGGTTTAGCATTTAGCATCTTGCCATTAAAACCAATGGATTGAGGTAGCACAGTACGCTAACATGTCAATATAACATCTCCCTTCATGTACCGATAACGGTTACATTTCCTGACAAGCCCGAACTTGCAAATAAAAACACTCGGTACGAGTTTATTCAAGTTAAAAATCAGTAATATTTTATTTACGTTTGAAAATAACTCCATTCGTTTGTCCGCACCGTCAGCCGGGTTTATTTTTCTGTGAGAGAAGAGCACCCGACCCGCAATGAATTCTGGGATTGCCTTGATCACTAAGGACTAGGGATGTAACGATGCACCAATACACAGTTAAAAATCGATGCATTTTTGCCACGATTTAAATCGGTAATTCAAGTAAAATGAATCGATAACAGCAAAGGGCGCTTGCGCCAGCCACCTCGCCTGGTTGCCACATCGAGCTTTATTCAAAATGGGTGAAAATTCAAAGGTTGCGGTGGTGATTTATGCCTGACTTGGCAGCCCGGTCACTACACAGTTCTACAAAAAAAGCCGACCGCAGGTGAAGATGTTCTTGAGGATGACCCCCTTCTCTTTCAGATCAGAAGTGTGGCAGCATTTTGGCTTCCTCAAGACCGAAAATGAAAGAAGATAATGGACAAAACAAAAACAACAGGATACTGAACTACACAAATAGCACAACGAACATGATAAACATATAAACCGGCACCACAGTGAGAAGCTCCGGTCACCCAGCATAAGCGAAAAACATTCATTAAAGGGCAAACCACACTGACAAGCGCGTTTACATGAGGTGCACTGGTATTTTCATGGCAAAATATATGAGGATCAGTAGCTGAAAACACACACTGGAGTCAAATACTTTAGCCATACTGTAATGCCAGCACTTTACCAAGCTTGGAAGGAGCACAGGCAAAACCTTAGTTTATTTATTTATATAATAAGAGAAATGATAAAAGGAAACTTTGTCATAATTTGTCTTTAATTTAATTTTGTTTAAAAAAATCAGGAAAAAATCGTATCGTGAACTGAGTATCGTGAATCGTATCGTATCGTTACATCCCTACTAAGGACGCTTCTGATGCTCACTCGTTCTTGAGTCAAAATGACATTGAAATGTTAAGATACCTCAGTAGTGACGATATTAAGGCATCTAGGATTTCGAACAGCCTCCTTCTCGGGGAGCGCGCACAGGATGACGTCAAACGCTGCCTATGTACGTAGAGAGAGAGCTAGCTTTTCGAACACACCCTTAGTGTCTCCGATTCACCTCACTTGCACGTCTTCGGACTGTGGGAGGAAACCGGAGCACCCGGAGTAAATCCACGCAGACACGGGGAGAACATGCGAACTCCACACAGAAAGGACCCGGACCGCTCCACCTGGGAATCGAACCCAGGACCTTCTTGCTGTGAGGCCACAGTGCTACCCACTTAGCCACCGTGCCGCCCAGGTCTCAACGGTAGTAAAATGAAATCCACAATATCTAGAATTAGGTAGCACCTTAGTCATGTGATTTGCTGTGTCTGTTCATTACCTGTGTGTTTTGCAAACTCCCACCGAACTGTTATACACCTTTAATCAACGGTGACTTCTGTCTAGCCACTCTGCCATAAAGGCCTCATTTGTAGACTGCTACAGATGCTTGTCTGCACAACAGGTTCTCTCATCTCTGCACGGGACGAGAACATTGGGTTCTTTCTCACCTCCTTAATCAAGGCCGTGCTCGCTCGCTTTTTCTATTCCAAACTTATTAGGGCCGCTATGGTCCTGAGAACACTCAAAGCCTTAGTTATTGTTTCATATCGTCGCCCTTGTTGTGTTTGTCTCATTATATGGATACACTTTAATCCCTGCACAAACACAATAAAGCACTGACCAAGGAGGTCGCGTTGCTGCTAGTCTACTGAATCTCATTCACATGTGCACATTTAATTCAGTGAATCAGTCTACAGGCAAAGTGATTACTTTTCTTCAACGTAAAAGTCTCAATATAGACAATTCCTCGGACTTGGGTTGGTGTTTTGTCCTAATAATGCAGTGGAAATTAAGCGCCCAGACCCAGGTGTGTGTCCTTCCAAACGACAGCATGTCCAATTAATTCAAACTGCAGCAAGTGGACTCCTATTGGCTAAAGCAAACAGGATGCACCTGACCACAATTTGGAGTGCCACGGCATAGGGAAAAGTCAAGGGGTGTGAATACTTTCTGAATCCACTCTGTATACACTATATTGCCAAAAGTATTGGCTCGTCTGCCTTCACACACGTATGAACTTGAGTGCAGTTCCATTCTTAATCCATAGGGTTTAATATGATGTCGGCCAACCTTTGCAGCTATAACAGCTTCAACTCTTCTGGGAAGGCTTTCCACAAGGTTTAGGAGTGTGTTTATGGGAATTTTTTTTTGGACGAGAAGGCCTGTCTCTGAGTCTCCGGGTTGTTCTATCGGGTTGAGATCAGGACTCAAGTTCTTCCACACCAAACTCGCTCATCCACGTCTTTATGGACCTTGCTTTGTGCACTGGTGCGCAGTCATGTTGGAACAGGAAGGGGCCATCCCCAAACTGTTCCCACAAAGTTGGGAGCATGAAATTGTCTAAAATCTCTTGGTATGCTGAAGCATTAAGAGTTCCTTTCACTGGAACTAAGGGGCCGAGGCCAACTCCTGAAAAACAACCCCACACCATAATCCCCCTCCACCAAACTTTACACTCGGCACAATACAGTCAGACAAGTACCGTTCTCCTGGCAACCGCCAAACCCAGACGGAGAAGCGTGATTCGTCACTCCGGAGAACACGCCTCCTCTGCTCTAGAGTCCAGTGGCGGTGTGCTTTACGGTGATGTAAGGCTTGGATTCAGCTGCTCGGCCATGGAAACCCATTCCATGAAGCTCTCTACACACTGTTCTTGAGCTGATCTGAAGGCCACATGAAGTTTGGAGGTCTGTAGCGATCGACTCTGCAGAAAGTTGGCGACCTCTGTGCGCTATGCACCTCAGCATCCGCTGACCCCGTTCTGTCATTTTACATGGCTACCACTTTGTGGCCGAGTTGTGAAATTTCACGACTGGACTTGTTGCACAGGTGGCATCCTGTCACGGTACCACGCTGGAATTCACTGAGTTTCCTGAGAGCGACCCATTCCTTCACTAATGTTTGTAGAAGCAGTCTGCATGCCTAGGTGCTTGGTTTTATACACCTGTGGACATGGGAGTGATTGGAACACCTGAATTCAATGATTTGGATGGGTGAGTGAATACTTTTGGCAACATAGTGTAGCAAAATACTTTCTATGTGGGTGTGGTTGGCGGACCCCTTTTTCTTTCTTTCTGCCAGGCTAAATGAAATGCCAACCTGTTTACTTACTTTCACAAAAATGTAGAATTTATATCACAAGTAATCCCCAGCAAAGCCCCACATCAGCGTGCCCGGCCAGCTCCCACGGGGTACGCTATGCAATTTTGTTGTTGCCCTGCCAGAACAGAAGAGGCTGGCGAAAAAGAACAGAGCTCCCTCGGAGTCGGCGGCTCACGTTCAGACCGATAAATCCGCAGATTCGCGCAAAATGTGTGTTTTTCCGAAACGCATCACCTCTTGAGAAGAAGCTCAGTCCAGCAGCACACAAAGAGAAATGAATTTAGTGCTGGTGCTGAACGACAAGGCATTCTGGGATTACAAAGGGAAATGGGAAATAGTCAATGGCTGTGTCTCAGGGGCTATGCATAAAACGCTGGCTCATTTTCAGCTAATTAAACTCCCTCTATTGCTCTATTACACCCTATTGTCGGAGTGGTTTTCATTTCTGGGTGGATATTCTATGAGTCTGTCTGCTTGACAGATGTATTTTGTAAAAAAGAAGACATGGAAAAAATGCTAAATGTATCTCAGGCTGGTTTGGTGCACGGGCAGACTGATTCGTGATTTCCATCTTCGGATATTTGGTCAACGTAGACCACATTCTTAAAAGTAGTTGGACATCTGACCAGTCGTCCTCAGGTCTGTTCCATGGGCTGTAAGTCTGGGCCACTCATGGACGTTCGGAGACTTAGTAAAAGCAAGATGCTGCCACCACCATGTTTCACTGTACAGATTGTATACACTGATCAGCCATAACATTCCTTGTTTCTACACACACTGTCCATTTTATCGGCTTCACTTGTAGTTCTACAATTACTGACTGTAATCCATCCGTTTCTCTGCATGCTTTGTTAGCCCCCTTTTACCCTTTTCTTCAATGGTCAGGACCCCCACAGGGGGTGGGTCATTCTCAGCACTGCAGTGACACCGACATGGTGGTGGTGTGTTAGTGTGTGTTGTGCTGGTATGAGTGGATATGAGTTTGTAAACACCTCACTGTCACCGCTGGACTGAGAATAGTCCACCAACCGAAAATATCCAGCCGACAGCGCCCCGTGGCCAGCATCCTGTGACCACTGATGAAGGTCTAGAAGATGACCGACTCAAACAGCAGCAATAGATGAGCGATCGTCTCCGACTTTACATCGACAAGGTGGACCAACTAGGTAGGAGTGTCTAATAGAGTGGACAGTGAGTGGACAGTGAGCACAACACACACTAACACAACAACCAGGCGACTCCGAAAGTCGTGTAGTATGAACTTGGCATAACCAAACTCATCAAACCAGGTCTTTCTGGACCTAAAGCACAGCCAGGCTGGAGCAGAGATTCCCTCAAACTGTTGCTGTACAGTCGGTTGCATATGATATCATTTCAATAAACGATTTTATACACTTGTTTCTACTCGTGGACGTATAGTGTAACAAAGTTATTTGTCACAATAATAGGTTTGTTTCATTTTCTAGCATCACACCGCTACCGTTAAGCTTGTTTTTTTTGCACTGACACGATTGTGGAAAATAATTTGCATTTGTAATATACGTGTGAGCTGCCGCTGTTAGTAAGATGAATGGCTTTAAATTGTTTGCCCTGTGTTTAAAACGCAGTCCCACATAGTGACTAATCACCGTCTGTAATCGCGATAGTCTGTTATAGTCAAATAATTTTCCGGGACAGTATTTATAGACCGTGCTGTAGTCTCATATCAGAGGGAAATATTCAGTATTATTATCTGCTTTACCACTGCTCGAATGAACGCGTGTAAGGAAGCAGATGGCAGCTAAGTGTACTAAATTACAACGGACATACACCCGACTGATTCATTATTATCTCTGACATCGTTACGAACCAGCACAAGCCAATGGCTTAAGACAGGGTCTCATGACACTCTGCCACTTGGCACTTGGTTTACACTGAAAGAGGCTTCTAGCATAAATCACCTGACCTGGTGTTACTGTCATGCGTTAACCCTGTAGCCTGGAGGTGTCAGGCTGGAGCCGCGAAGATCCGCGAAGATGCTCAACCAGTCAGGGATGAGAGTCTGCACCGGGGTTTTAATTCATCTGAATGGAAATGATAGAAAGCTAGACAGAAGCTGCCAGTCGGAACTTGCCGCAAGTTGAAGTGGAAACGTTTGTATGTTGATTAGCAGACATCCCAAGTTGCAAAAACTCATTTCAGGGAGGTACCCCTGGACCCGGACCTCGACCCCGACCCCCCAAGCCCAAAATTTAAAAACCTTTCGCACACACCAAAGGATATGGGTGATAACAGAACTTTTAGGAGCTGCTAACTGAGCTACTAAGCTAACTGTTCGTGTCACAAACACATTAATGTGTACTACATAGTGCACTAGATAGTGTGAAAGATAATAGATTTATGTTCCCTACATAGTGCACTAGATTGTATATTAGAAAAGAATTTATGTTCCTTACTTGATTTGTGTTTCTTACATAGTGCACTAGATAGTGTATTACATAATTATGTTCCCTACATAGTGCACTAGATTGTATATCAGATAACGGATTTATGTTCCCTACATAGTGCACTAGATTGTATATCAGATAACGGATTTATGTTCCCTACATAGTGCACTAGATAGTGGGAACACTAACAGGTGCCGTGATGAAGAGATAGTGTTATAATGTTATGCCTAGTCATGACAAATAAAAGCATTCTATTCTATTCTACGATGATTCCACCTCCATGTTTTACAGTGCTGGATTGGCATTCTGGGTCGAATTCTTTCACCTGACCTATGAAGACAGCATTCTGCAGCATTTGGCACACAGCTCAAAGCGTGACTCATTACTCCAGAGAGCACGCTCAGACCACCGAGTATCATGCTGGCCATAAAATGCCAGAAATGAGTCTGTCTGAAACTTTCTTTCGGACAGCAAAGGTGTCTTTGCACACAGTCAGGGCTCTTCCACCAAAAGAACCAGGGTTCTTTAACCGGTTCTGTTCAGGTTTCTTAGAACCTTGGTGTTCTGTAGAGACCCGACGCGCGTTTCCACCAGTTTTTGAGAACCAAGCCTGCGTCATCAACGGTGGGTTGCTTAACCAAAGTAAAGAGCAGTCATGTGATGGCGTGTAGATTGTGTGCGAGTATTTGTGCCGCTGTTACAGATGTTCGTTTTTATGCAAAAAGCATCGATCGGCTATCGGTGATAAGAAGACGTGGACGTGTTTGTCGCAGTTGTTGTTTTCTTTAGTTCGTTGACGTGAGAAGCGTTCTGCGCTTCGCTCTCAACGCGACTCTCGGCGCAAATAGCCGATTTGCTCGGCGCTCGGCTTGCCCGGTGAAACAACACGAACATCTATCCATGTGAAACAACCATCAAATCCACTCTAAAATACAACATGTATCTGTGTTTAACTGGATTTACTTCACGTGTGGTGTTTATGCAACTCGGGGTTCTAAATCTTCTCGGGAGAGACGAAAAAGCTTCACGTAAAAAATAAAACGTAACGTGGCTGAATGTACTAGAAGTACGACATAGAAACACTAAATTTCTCTCTGTTAATACTGGTTATAAGCGCTCCGTACTGGTTATAAGCGCTCTGTACTGCTTTTAGTGTTTTAGTACAATAAGCCACGTTCCGCTTTATTTTTCACGCTAAGCGTTTTTCGTACTGTCCGGGTCACTTTTACCACGTCATATCACACAGTTCATCTTTTTAAAGACGCTTTGAAAACATCAGCGGCAAACTGGCTCAAAATTTAATCAGGTGAACTTTATAAGATAAAAATGCAGCATTAAGCTCCATACGAGACACCAGCTGGCGCCATTGTTGCTGTCGCTATGCTGTACAACATGACACGCCCACAGATGATGTCACGGTTCGCGCTGAGAAACCAATTATTCTGTGGTGCCGGATTGGCCCGCTAGTTCGCTCTCTGGAACCTCTTTTTTCCCGATGGAAACACGGAACCGGAACTGGCTCCGTTCCGCATCGGTGGATAAGGGGTATGTGAAAAACTTATCTTGTAATAGTTCTTTGTGAAACAGCTTGATGTTCTGAACTCCTAACTTTTTACTGTCTTTTTACAGTTCTTCAGGACAGCCATTTTTAGTCTTCTGTCATCCTGACTTGTCACATTTTGTGTTATAGAACCTGTGACTTGAAAGGTGTGGCCAGTTCTCTGAATAGCAGACGAGGGAGTATTTATATTAACCAAAGCCGTACGCACACTGACAGGTGAATAACATTAATTATCTCGTTACGATGGCACCCGGCACTGGGTGGGATAAATTACGCATCGAGTGAAACTGTTGTCCTTGAGGTTGATACGTTGGAGGCAGAAAATAATAGGCATGAGTATGAATGTGACTGACTTGAGAGGGCCAAGGACAATGAATAATAATGCACGAAATATGATAAATAGGGGCGCCCAGGTGGTGCAGCGGGATAATACACTAGCACACCATCGCTGAGATTCTGAGCTCCTGGGTTCTGAGCTCGGCTGGGAGCTTAAGCAGGTGCTAATGGCTTCCAGTCTGCTTGGTAAGAAAGTCTGGACTATGGGGTGGGGTTAAACGCTGTGTAAGGCACTTGGTTACCCAGGGCGCCTGGGTAGAGGGGAGTGGCTCCCCGTTTGCGAAGTCAACCTCAGACGCAAATCCACCAAAGTATGGGAGAATAAGAAGGGATTGGTAGGACTGCAGCGGATTGGCTACGATAAATTGGGAGAAAAAGGGGGTAAAATTCCTAAAAAGATGTACATTTATATACACCGACAGAAATAGTGCATGACGGGACCAGACACAAACACACAACCTAAGCTAAATGCTAATGCTAATCTAAACACGATGTGACTAAACTATTCTGAACCTAAGCTAACGATGCTAAAACTAACCATACACATTAACACAAAAGCTAACAAAACAAGAGCTAGACAATATTCACTAAGCAGGAGCATGGACAAGAGCATGGACAAATAGCATGGACAAGGACATGAACTAGAGCTAGAACCAAACCTGACAAACTGAGCAAGAAAACCAAAACAAACCAAAATAGTCTCCGGTGATGGATCCACAGCTGCTCCCTTAAATGCCCTGAGCATTACCTGCAACAAGGAGCAGCTGTGGATCATTAGCTTCATTGACCAATCAAAATAAGGCGATGTAGACAAACAAAAGCCTCCTCAACCATGTGCTTCCAGAGACATGGGTGTGGCACATATACACTCACCATGCTCTGGGAGCACAGAGGGGCTGAATTCGTGACATAAACATATAGTAGTTAGTTACAGTTAATGACATTTCCTATGTGTCTAGACTTTAGGGACACCCTGTATATACACCGATCAGCCATAACATTAAAACCACCTCCTTGTTTCTACACTCACGGTCCATTTTATCAGCTCCACTTACCATATAGAAGCACTTTGTAGTTCTACTTTCTCTACATGCTTTGTTAGCCCCATTTCATGCTGTTCTTCAATGGTCAGGACCCCCACAGGACCACTACAGAGCAGGTATTATTCATGTGGTGGATCATTCCCAGCACATGGTGGTAACATTTCTTCCACCCTTTGTTCCAGGTGGAACACCTTTGATTTTTACCCCTGCAGGCTGTCCGATGATACAAGTGAGCCTTCTTCTGCTCGAGATGTTTTGGAAAATTGCTTTCCATCTTCTCCTTAAGTCGTAATTGACCAAAATGGAACGGCATGGTTCTCACTAGGGATGCACCGATCCGATATTAAGATCGGATATCGGTGCCGATATTACCAAAATGAGATAGATCGGGTATCGGATAATTAGGCCGATCCATGGGGCCGATACGCTGCCTCAGTAGAGAGGACTCTAATAAGTCAATATTATTCGAACGCGCTACTTAGACAGCGCTTCCATCGGGTTTCGCGTTTAGCATTTAGCATCTTGCCATTAAAACCAATGAATTGAGGTAGCACAGCACGCTAACGTCAATATAACACCTCCCTTCAGGTACCGATAACGGTTACATTTCCTGACAAGCCCGAACTTGCAAAGAAAAACACTCGGTACAAGTTTATACAAGTTAAAAATCAGTAATCTTTTATTTACGTTTGATAATAACTCCATTCGTTTGTCCGCACCGTCAGCCATGTTTATTTTTCTGTGAGAGAAAGAGAGAAGATTTCGAACAGCCTCCTTCTCTGGAGCGCGCACAGGATGACGTAAAATGCTGTATATGTAGAGAGCTCACTAGCTTTTCGAACACACCCTTTATGTTGAATTGCACTAGATGTTTGCTTGTTTACGGTGTTTGATTACTGATTGTATCGTACCAAGGTATTCGTTTATTCTCAGGTTCTTCTTCCGCTGCTAGATTTTATTATTATTATTATTTTTTTATTTTTTTTTATTTTTTTTAGAAATTTTTACCCCTTTTTCTCCCCTTTTTAGCGCATCCAATTGTTCAATTAGCATCGTGCTTCCTCTCTGTCTATGCCAAACCCTGCCCTGACGGAGGTGATCGAAGCTAACCCGTATCCCCTCCGAAACACGAGCAGCAGCCAGATGCATCTTTGCCACCCACACATTGACGAGTTTGGCGCCACCTAGCGTTGAATGCGGAGAGACACACCCTAAGGGCACCCTCTCCCATCTCTGTGTAAGCGCCTCCAATCGGCCGGTAGAGAACGCAATCGCATTCTGACAGAGAGAGACCCACATCCGGTTCTTTGTCCCACCCCCCATATGAGCAACCGGCCAATCGTTGCTCATATAGCCACTCAGCTTCGAACCGGTAAAGCAAGGCTGGATTCGATACCACGTTCTCAGAATCCAGCCCTGGTTGCAGCGCGTTTCTTTTTACCGCTGCGCCACCTGAGCGGCATTAGATTTTATTTTGAATTACTGTTTACACTACATATTTAAACATTAAGATTGATTACTGTTTGTGTAACTACTTTAGTTTCAGCTGATACATTTAATTTATTTTAAAATATTTTAAGAAGTTGGCCTTTGAATTTGAATGCTGTGCCAAGGTCCTGCACAATTGTTTATTATTTTATTGACAAATAAATAGCAGTTCAGTACATTTATATCTGTGTTAATTATATTTTGTTTTGCAAAATTAGTAATGTTTAAGTCAATCCTGATGCCTTAAGTCTTCCCCACATGATAAAGTATACGGTTTATTAATTCAACAATGGTATCGGATCGGTATCGGGTATCGACCGATATGCAAAGTATATGTATCGGATCGGTATCGGAACTGAAAATGTTGGATCGGTGCATCCCTAGTTCTCACTCACTCTGTGTAGTTATATTTTTGAGCGATCATAGTTGTTGTTATCACTGATAGAAGTGGCTCGTTTGCCAAATTTTAGGCATAGAAGAGCTTCAGAGGGAATACTAGGCAATAATCATTATGATCATTTAACACAGTTTATAGCAAGTAATCATAATGTAATAAGATAGTCATTACAATATGCCATCCCAGTAGGCCAGTCAAGATGTGCCTCTGTGGCAGCTGGATCTTTGGGGAGCGGTACTATCCTGATGTGGATTTTTGTAGATATTTGTCACAAATTAAACGTTTCATAACATTGTAACATTATGACCACCTTCCTAATATTGCTTGGTCCCCCTTTTGCTGCCAAAACAGCCCTGAACCATTGAGGCATGGACTCCACTAGACCCCTAAAGGTGTTCTGTGGTATCTGGAAGCAAGATGTTAGCAGCAGGTTTTTGCTTTGTGGCAGGGCGCATTATCCTGCTGAAAGAGGCCACAGCCATCAGGGAATACTGTTTCCATGACAGGGTGTACATGGTCTGCAACAATGCTTAGGTAGGTGGTACGTGTCAAAGTAACATCCACATGGATGGCAGGACCCAAGGTTTCCCAGGAGAACATTTCCCAAAGCATCACACTGCCTCCGCCGGCTTGCCTTCTTCCCATAGTGCATCCTGGTGCCGTGTGTTCCCCAGCAGGTATGCGACGTACACGCACCCGTCCATCCATGTAACGTAAAAGAAAACGTGATTCATCAGACCAGGCCACCTTCTTCCATTGCTCCGTGGTCCAGTTCCGATGCTCACGTGCTCATTGTTGGCACTTTCGGTGGTGGACAGGGGTCAGCATGGGCACCCTGACTGGTCTGCGGCTATGCTTTCTATCAGGACCAGCATTAACGTCTTCAGCTATTTGAGCTACAGTAGCTCGTCTGTTGGATCGGACCACACGGGCCAGCCTTCGCTCCCCACGTGCATCAGTGAGCCTTGGCCGCCCATGATTCTTTTTTCTTCGAACCATTAAAGCAAGGCTGGATTCGATACCACGTTCTCAGAATCCAGCCCTGGTTGCAGCGCGTTTTCTTTTTACCGCTGCGCCACCTGAGCGGCATGCCACCCATGATTCTGTCGCCGGTTTACCACTGTTCCTTTCTTGGACCACTTTTGATAGTTTGGGGAACACCCCACAGGAGCTGCGGTTTTGGAGATGCTCTGACCCAGTCGTCTAGCCATCACAATTTGGCCCTTGTTAAGCTCACTCAAATCCTCACGCTTGCCACATCAACTTTGAGGATAAAATGTTCACTTGCTGCCTAATACATCCCACCTACTAACAGGTGCCGTGATGAAGAGATAATCAGTCCTATTCACTTCACCTGTCAGTGGTCATAATGTTACACCTGTTCAGTGTATAATCTGGATTCTTAAGCAACGTGGCAAGTAATCAGGGGGCACAGAGGCACAAATGACTGTTAGCGCCAATTCCTCGAATCAGAGAACAGCATCTCTCAGTATTTTCAGCTTCAAATACATGAACTAGTCGCCACTTTTTTGAGACTTCCTGAGAACTCAGCTGGCGGCCTTTCGTCATCGCAGTGGGCTCCCACCGCAGGAAGCTTTAGTCATGCGAGTGGTAGTCCCCCCTCTGTTCTTTGCTTAGTTTCCGCTGTTTTTGGAGTTCCCTCCCCCCCTTGGCCTATTTTCTTGAGCGCTTACTTACTTTCATCTGTTCTCGCCATCTTTTATCAGTGGTCGTACGTTTCTCCGGGGATTATTACCGCGTGGAGGGATCGCATGGCTACCTGCATTTTCCGATGTTCACCGGGGACAGCGTAGGCTCATGCCTCTGAGGCGAAACTCCCTTCAATTCTTATCTTCTTAGGGCGAGTGTGTGGAGTGTGATATTCCCTACTGTACTCGCCTATCTGTTCCTTCACCGCTTCGCTTTGGGCTGTGGGTTTTGATTTTCTGTTATTTTGGCCGCCGGTTATTTTGAGTTATTTTCCTAACTGTTTAGTTAGAGTATTGTTCTATCTTGGTAAAGCGTCTTGCAATTGGGTTCTCCTATTAAGACACCCTGGCGGCACGGTAGCACGGCGGGTAGCACCGCACAGCAAGAAGGCCCTGGGTTCAATTTCCAGGTGGAGCAGTCTAGGTCTTCTATTCCCAATCTAGTCGATTGCATTACGCTTCCTCTGTACTGATGTTGATCTCCACCCTGATTGAAGTGAGCGCGACTGACAACACGCCCCCTCCGACACGTGTGCAGTAGCCGACGGCATCTTTTCACCTGCAAGAGGCGAGTTCATATGTGAATCAGCTTTGTGTACGGAGAGCCACACCCAACGCATTATTCCTTTGCTCCAATCAGCCAGCAGAGGTCGTAATTGCATCAGTTATGAGGTCCCAGCTCCGGCTCCCACCCTGTGTGAACAGCAAGCCAATCGTTGTTCATATAGCCGCCCAGCCTAGCCGGATGGCAGAGCTGAGTTTCGAACCGATTAGTGTTTTACTGCTGCGCCACCTAAGCGGCCAGACTAGGTCCTTTCTTTGTGGAGTTTGCATGTTCTCCAAGTGTCTGCGTGGGTTTCCTCCCACAGTCCAAAGACATGCAGTCATGTTTTACACACTTTGGTTACATTCATGACAGAACAGGTAATTACTGGTTACACAAGATTCATCAGTTCAAGTCTTTAATGTCAAACACAGTCATGGACAATTTTATATCCCCAGTTCATTTCACTTAAATGTTTTCGGACTGTGGGAGGAAACCGGAGCTCCTGGAAGAAACCAGGAGTGTGTGTATGTGCATATGTGTGTTTTCCCTGTGATGGACTGGCAACCTGTCTGAGGTGTTTCGCCCAGTGAGTAAAACAGTGGTAAAACAGACAGAATTAATGAATTGCGACGCTCACACTGACTATTGAGAGCATGTCGAACTCCACACAGACATTAGCTGATGTTAGTTTAGTTTAGTATTGTTAGTTAGTTCTACACCGATGAGGCATAACATTATGACCACCTCCTTGTTTCTACATTCACTGTCCATTTTTTCAGCTCCACTTACCATATAGAAGTACTCTGTAGTTCTACAATTACTGACTGTAGTCCATCTGTCTGTCTACTTACTTTTTTAACCTCTTTTTACTCTGTTCTTCAATGGTCAGGACCCCCACAGAGCAGGTATTATTTGGGTGGTGGATCATTCTCAGCACGGCAGTGACACTGACATGGTGGTGGTGTGTTAGTGTGTGTTGTGCTGGTATGAGTGGATCAGACACAGCAGCGCTGATGGAGTTTTTAAACACCTCACTGTCACTGCTGGACTGAGAATAGTCCACCAACCAAAAATATCCAGCCAACAGCATCCTGTGACCACTGATGAAGGTCTAGAAGATGACCAACTCAAACAGCAGCAATAGATGAGCGATCGTCTCTGACTTTACATCTACAAGCTGGACCAACTAGGTAGGAGTGTCTAATAGAGTGGACACGGTATTTAACACACACTAACACACCACCACCATGTGAGTGTCACTGCCGTGCTGAGAATGATCAACCACGTAAATAATACCTGCTCTGTGGTGGTCCTGTGGGGGTCCTGACCATTGAAGAACAGCATGAAAGGAGGCTAACAAAGCATGCAGAGAAACAGATGGACTACAGTCAGTAATTGTAGAACTACAAAGTGCTTCTATATGGTAAGTGGAGCTGATAAAATGGACAGTGAGTGTAGAAATAAGGAGGTGGTTTTAATGTTATGGCTGGTCGGTGTATGTGCATATACTCACAATTGAAAGTAGGAATTTTATTGTACTGCTGTTTCTACTGTTCACATGACAATAAAACTCTCGAATCTCTTGAATTAACACGACTCGCTTCTCTACTCTTCAGATAATGATCCGATTTGAATAGAAATGTATCTGGTACAAAATGCATCTCATACGCACCGGAACATGATGTCGGAAACATCTGCTTCGTATTACGGCACACGCGGCTCTAATAATTCTCATTTTATCGGCCATGGGAACGTAATACCCATCCGAGCTTGTTTATGAAGTCGTATCCTGTTCTTTTTTAATGAAGGTTTGCAGTCGTTCAAACAAACAGCACCATCGGTAACACTCGCGCTACAGCTAAGCTACAGATGTGGATTTGATTAGCTGCTAATAAAAGGACTCGGTTAATTAGAAGCTGTCAGCTGCCTCCGCCAAGCACCACCGAAAAGCCTGCTCGCGGTGTCGTGTAGCCTTGTTTGCCTCCTGCTGGTACGGGCAAGTACAGACATGCCTGCTATTGCTGTGGAAATAAACGGAACCTCAGAGAATGACTCCAGCTAGGGCTGGGCGATTTTCACGATTAATTCGGTTAATTCGCATGAACGTTTTCACCCGATGTTAGAAATGTGACAATCGCGATTGTTTACATACTTTAAATTTTAATTAAAATACCAACATGTCACGAGGCAGGAACTGACCAGACGCCCGCGGAATATAAATCAAGGAAAGTTTAATATAAAAAGGGCAAAAACAGTGTACAAAATCTCGGTCGGCAAAACGAGACACACAAACAGAAGAGTTTAATTAAGATTCACTGAATCGAACACGGCTTAAATGAATCAAAACTCCGGAGCCGATGAGCGCGATCAGGATTGGCTGACCGGGGACATGTGATAATCACGTGACAGTCCGTGGGAGCATGGGAATTGTCTATATTGTTAGAAGCAGAACTTGCCTCTTCCATCTACCCCCCAGTCACAAGAGGACAAAATCAAAGCTGAGCTGAGTGATTACTTGATTATTTTAATTGCATTATACAAGAACAAAAAAATCGGAATCGTAATCGAGAATCGGTAATAATTTAAAAATAATCGAGAATTTTTTTTTTTTGGCGAAATCGCCCAGCCCTACCTCCAGCTGTTAAGATTATTCTGAAAACCTCTAGCAGACAAGGGTGATAAGTTTATCCTGGCTTTTCTGTTACTTGCATTATAAGCTGCTCCAAAAGTACATTTGTTATGATGCCGTAGTGCAATAGTAGGGTCATATCAGCCAGTCAGATCTCAACTATATAAAAGTATCACTGACTGTAGAGCTCCAATTCATCATTACTAAAGCCCTACCTAATTCACAAGTCGTTTCTCGCCTAATATTTAATTTGCTGTGAACGTGAGTAGCACTGTCACCTCACAGCAAGAAGGTCCTGGGTTCGATCCCCAGGTGTGGCGGTCCGAGTCCTTTCTGTATGGAGTTTGCATGTTCTCCCCGTGTCCGCGTGGGTTTTCCTACGGGAGCTCCGGTTTCCTCCCACAGTCCAAAAACATGCGACCAGGTTAATTGGAGACACTGAATTGCCCTGTAGGCACACGTATACGGTGTGTTCGAAAACCTAGCGAGCTGCCCTGCTGTCTTACTGCCTACATAGGTTCTGGTTCTTTTCATTTCCATGTTGAATAAAACTTTGTGAGAGGTTTCGATGGGCCGCACGGAGAACTCCGAGTACCCGGGGTGAGTCTTATCAGCCTAAGATTGTCTGAGATTGTCAACACGTCAGCCTTTACCAGTTTGGTCTGTCAATCACTAGACATGGCACGTGCAAAACAACAGAAAACGGCAGAAAATAGATATGTGCTAATTAATCTCGTCATTCGTCCCTGTCACTTCTTCCCACTATGTCTTAATGGTAATAACTTAACTTTTTCCGATCTCTGAATTTGTGCTGTTTTTTTTAAGCTCCCGTATATACACCAATCAACCACCTCCTTGTTTCTACACCCACTGTCTATTTTATCAGCTCCACTTACCATAAAGAAGCACTTTGTAGTTCTACAATTACTGACTGTAGTCCATCTATTTCTCTGCATGCTTTGTTAGCACCCTTTCATGCTGTTCTTCAATGGTCAGGACCCCCACAGGACCACCACAGAGCAGGTATTATTTAGGTGGTGGATCATTCTCAGCACTGCAGTGACAATGACATGGTGGTGGTGTGTTAGTGTGTGTTGTGCTGGTATGAGTGGATCAGACACAGCAGCGCTCCTGGAGTTTTTAAATACCATGTCCACTCACTGTCCACTCTATTAGACACTCCTACCTAGTCGGTCCACCTTGTAGATGGAAAGGCAGAGACGATCGCTCATCTATTGCTGCTGTTTGAGTGAACTATTCTCAGTCCAGCAGAGACAGTGAGGTATTTAAAAACTCCAGCAGCGCTGCTGTGTCTTATTAAATCATACCAGCACAACACACACTAACACACCACCACCATGTCAGTCTCACTGCAGTGCTGAGAATGATCCACCACCCAAATAATACCTGCTCTCTAGTGGTCCTGTGGGGGTCCAAACAGATGGACTACAGTCAGTAATTGTAGAACGTTCAAAGTGCTTCTCTATGGTAAGTGGAGCTGATAAAATAGACAGTGAGTGTAGAAACAAGGAGGTGGTCATAATTGTTATGACTGATCGGTGTACATATGGAGCTTTCAGAGTGGATCTGACGTTTATTCTACACAAATGCAGATTCGTCTCATATTCGTACTTTGATTTACTTTTTACCTCACAGCATTAGCACGCATGTTGAGTTTAAAGGTACAAATTTCTCGATGAAGGGCGTCAAGCTTCAAAGATTTCGAGTTTACGGGACGTTGAGCTACAAGGTAGCACCGTACATGATTTTAAAAGTGGGTGTAGAGGTTATAACTGTCTATAAACACGACTTCTACATGTCAAGACCACATGCCTCTGCATTTCCAGCACACTACATCTCACAGCGTGAGCACATTTCTTTCACCCTTCTACTCTTGATTCCTCATCTAGTCGGCATGTCTTACGCCTGCTCGAAGGGTTTAATCTCTGGACGCTGCATACAGGGCGTTCCATTCATCAAGGTGTGTTTTTACAGCTGCATTCATGAGCACAGAAGCGTACAATCTAATGGAGGTATAGCAACACACTCTGATTTCGTATCTTCAAGGTTAGCCTGGACCTTTTTTTGTTGTGAATGCGACCCCCGCGTTTTTAAATGACTGACCTGCGCACGGCTAAAGCACCAGCTCTGAATCTGCACAAGCGTTCAGCCGCCCGGTACACCGAAGGCGTTCATTTAGCAATCACGTTCCCTCTTGTTCATCATCGACTCCTACAGGATGCCTGAAGTTCCACTAGCCAATCATGCAGATTAATGACCGGCTGTTTTATTGCATACCGGGAGAGAAATACTGTATGTGCTCGTTATGAACGTCAGGACAATAGCACTGCTGGAATGTTCTCTCTTCTTGGTTTGACTCTATAGTTGGATATTTTTCCGTGAATTATACGAGCAGATGAACCTGCAAGCCATGAAATAAGCAGCAGAGAAGAAAAGGCATTGATTTATTTGGCAGCATGAAATGTTCTATTCAGTCCTCACAGTGGCTGGAAAATGGCAGGTGACATTCAGGGCAAAGAAAAATATGCTGGTCAGTCCACTGGCCTCAGTGCATTGTCTTTTTAAACCCATCAAGCACTCATTGTATAGCCCAAGTTCATTAAATCTATTAAATAATATACGAGGGTTCTCTGTTTATTAAGAATTTCAAAAACAAATGACATCACTGTTCTACATAATCACCTTCCGATGCATATTCCCAGCATCGTACCAACTTTTTAATGCCATCAGCAAAAAATCCTGCTTTCACATCATCATCACATGAAAATCTTCTTCCCCTTAAAGCTTCTTTGGCGCTAAATCCAGACTGTACACCATATAACTATAACATTACATCACTGTCCACGTTATCAGCTCCACTTGCCATATAGAAGCACTTTGTAGTTCTACAATTACTGACTGTAGTCCATCTGTTTCTCTGCATGCTTTGTTAGTCGTCTTTCATGCTGTTCTTCAATGGTCAGGACTCTCCCAGCACCCCCACAGAGCAGGTATTATTTGGGTGGTGGATCATTCTCAGCACTGCAGTGACACTGACATGGTGGTGGTGAGTTAGCAGCACTGCTGGAGTTTTTTAAACACCTCACTGTCACTGCTGGACTGAGAATAGTCCACCATCCAAAAATATCCACCCAACAGCGCCCCGTGGGCAGCGTCCTGTGACCACTGATGAAGGTCTAGAAGACGACCAGCTCAAACAGCAGCAATAGATGAGCAATCGTCTCTGACTTTACATCTACAAGCTGGACCAACTAGGTAGGAGTGTCTAATAGAGTGGACAGTGAGTGGACACGGTATTTCAAAACTCAAGCAGCACTGCTGTGTCTGATCCACTCATACCAGCACAACACACACTAACACACCACCACCATGTCAGTGTCACTGCAGTGCTGAGAATGATCCACCACCTAAATAATACCTGCTCTGTGGTGGTCCTGTGGGGGTCCTGACCATTGAAGAACAGGGTGAAAGCAGAGTAAAAATATATGTAGAGAAACAGATGGACTGCAGTCAGTAATTGTAGAACTATAATGTGGACATAATGTTATGGCTGATCAGTGTAAGCTCTCTCTTAGTCTCTCAGACATGACCAATTACTACTCCACCCACCCTCACCGTTTCCAACGAAAATATAAAAGTGCATTCCGACTCTGATCTTTTTGAAGATCCCTCGTAAATAATAATAAATCGAATTGTGGCAACAGTTTGGGGCTATTGCTTTTTCAGCATGACAGTGATTCAGTGCAGCAAAGCAAGGTCCTATAACCCTAAGCCTCAGAGCTAAGCAAGGGCATGGATTACAGTATCATGCACACCTGCCTTGCCATTGATTGACCTAGCAGTAATTAATCTATACACACACCAGACATAACATTATGATCACTGAGAGGTGAAGTGAATAACACTGATTATCTCTTCATCACGGCACCTGTAAGTGGGTGGGATATATTAGGCAGCTAGTGAAAATTTTTTCCTCAGAGTTGATGTTAGAAGCAGGAAAAATGAACAAGCGTAAGAATTTGAGTGAGTTTGACAAGGGCCAAATTTAGCGCTTTTCCACCAAAAGAACCCTGGTTCTTGAACCGGTTCTGTTCAGGTTTCTTAGAACCTTGGTGTTCTGTAGAGAACCGACCTGCGTTTTCACCAGTTTTTGAGAACCAAGCCTGCGTCATCAACGGTGCGCGTTGCTTAACGAATGTAAAGAGTAGTAATATCATGGCGGAGCGTGTAGATTGTGTGCCAGTAGTTGTGCTGCTGTTACAGATGTAAAAAGCATCGATCAGCTCTTGGTGATAAGAAGATCACATCCATCTGTGTGAAATAACCATCAAACCCAGTCTGAAAGCTTCACATGTATCTGTGTTTAACTGGATTTACTTCACGTGTGGTGTTTATGCAACTCGCGGTTCTAAATCTTCTCGGGAGAGTCAACAATGCGTAATGTAAAAAATAAAACGTAAAGTGGCTGAATGTACTAAAAGTACGACATAGAAACACTAAATTTCTCTCTGTTATTACTGGTTATAAGCTCTCCGTACTGGTTATAAGCGCTCTGTACTGCCCAGATTCCTCTGTCGTTGTTTTAGTACAACAAGCCACGTTACGCTTTATTTTTCACGTTGTGTTGTTCGTACTGTCCAGGTCACGTTTACCACGTCATATCACACAGTTCCTCTTTTTTTAAGCCTCTTTGAAAATATCAGCGGCAAACTGGATCAAAATCCAATCAGGTGAAGTTTATAAGATGAAAAATGCAACGACAAGCTCCATACGAGACACCAGCACAGTGGTTTAGCAAAGCACCCAAACCTCTACACTTTGACACGCGCTGAACAACCGAGTATTCTGTGGTGCCAGATTGGCCCGCTAGTTCGCGAACCGGAAGTGGAACCGTTCCGCATCGGTGGAAAAGGGGTAATTGTGTTGGCTAGACGACTGGGTCAGAGGCTCCAAAACTTCAGCTCTTGTGGGGTACTTGGTCTGCAGTGGTCAGTATCGTTCAAAAGCGGTCCACTGAAGGAACTGTGGTAAACCGGCGACAGGATCATGGGCGACCAAGGCTCATCGATGCACGTGGGGAGCGAAGGCTGGAACGTGTGGTCCGATCCACTAGACGAGCTACTGTAACTCAAATTGCTGAAGAAGTTAATGCTGGTTCTGACAGAAAGGTGTCAGAATACACAGATCTACTGGGAAACACTGACCGCAGGCCAGAAATACCCCGACCAGGGCACCAATCCATCACAAAGCTGTGCCACCTGGGTACAAAATAAAAGAGTCTGCTAGGCTATTGAACCGAACATGAATTTTAAAAGTGTTCTACAGTCAATAAGAGCAGCTGCTAAATAACACAGTGACTGGAACAGAAGGGTGTAGGGGACATTTCTTTTGAGGAAAACCTGTCGCGATTGATGTATTTTACATTAGCTCAGGTAAAGGATGAGTGATCTCTTGACCTTGAAGGCAGACTTTTCCCTCCATGGCATGCTCTTTCTTGAAGCTAATCATGCAACATGTAATATTAAACACAGCTCTGTAACCTTCGCAAATGACTATTTGCTAGCTATTGGAGTTAATGTTCCTTCTGTTGAATGGGCTTTTAAAGCAGGTCTGACTTTGACTGATGGTTCACATTGGTGTTCTTCTTATTCAGGGGGAAATTGGCAGCATTGAATAAAATATACCTGAAGCGCAGCTATGATGGTTGGTAGGCAGCACTGTCGCCACACAGCATGAAGGTCCAGGGGTTGAATCCTAGGTGGAGCGTTTGCAGGTTCAAGCACCACCACTGCCAGGTTGTCACTGTTGGGCCCTCACAGCAAGAAGGCCCTTCACTTTTAATTGCTTGAACAATATACACTGATCAGCCATAACATTAAAACCACCTCCTTGTTTCTATAGAAGAACTTTGTAGTTCTACAATTACTGACTGTAGTCCATATGTTTCTCTGCATACCTTTTTAGTCTGCTTTCACCCTGTTCTTCAATGGTCAGGACCCCCACAGGACCACCACTGAGCAGGTATTATTTAGGTGGCAGATGATTCTCAGCACTGCAGTGACACTGACATGGTGGTGGCGGCATGTTTTTAAATACCGTGTCCACTCACTGTCCACTCTATTAGACACTCCTACCTAGTTGGTCCACCTTGTAGATGTAAAGTCAGAGACGATCGCTCATCTATTGCTGCTGTTTGAGTTGGTCATCGTCTAGACCTTCATCAGTGGTCATAGGACGCTGCCCACGGGGTGCTGTTGGCTGGATGTTTTTGGTTGGTGGACTATTCTCAGTCCAGCAGGGACAGTGAGGTGTTTAAAAACTCCAGCAGCGCTGCTGTGTCTGATCCACTCATACCAGCACAACACACACTAACACACCACCACCATGTCAGTGTCACTGCAGTATAATACCTGCTCTGTAGTGGTCCTGGGAGAGTCCTGACCATTAAAGAACAGCATGAAAGGGGGCTAACAAAGCATGCAGAGAAACAGATGGACTACAGTCAGTAATTGTAGAACTACAAAGTGCTTCTATGTGGTAAGTGGAGCTGATAAAATGGAAAATGTGTGTAGAAACAAGGAGGTGGTTTTAATGTTATGGCTGATCAGTGTATACTGTCACTTTGGATAAAAGCGTCTGCTAAATGCCGAAAATGTAAATGTTCTCCGTGTCCATGTGGGTTTCCTCTGGGAGCTCTGGTTTCCTCCCACAGTCCAAAAACAGACAGATCAATTTGAGATACTGAATTTCCTTAAGTGTGTGTGTTACTACGTGTCTGCTAGGGCGGGTTGACCAGACTAAGTGGGTGGGGTCTTCAAACGCTTTGCAAGGACCAAAGCTGCGTCCGAAATCTCATACTTCCGTACTGAACAGTACGCGAAAGCAGTACTGTTAGTTAGTATGTCCGAATACGTAGTAATGTAAGTACCCGGATGACCTACTTCATGGGCAGCCATGTCTGAGTGTATCCCATAATTCAACTGGAGCTTATAGACGGTGGAAGGCTTACAAGTGTAAGTAAGACAACTGCGGCGATGTGACGTCATGTATCAGGTGACGTTGGTAAGACGCCGGACGTAGTACGTCTGAAGCTGCATACTTGTGTACTGAAAAGGCTTACTGCTGTACCGCCTGAGTCTGGAACGCACTGTTTAAGTTTGCGATCTCGGACGCAGCTCCTGATTAGCATTTGCCACGTGTTTGCTAGGGCGGGACGACCGGACTATGTGGGTGTGGTCTTCAGACGCCGTGCAAGGACCCCACGTCTGAAGCTGCATACTTGTGTACTGAAAGAGCTTACTGCTGTACCGTCTGAGTCTGGAACTTTTTAAGTATGCGATGATTAGCAGAGTAATTAGCAGAGAGGCACCTGAGCAGAATGCACGGGTGAAAAGAAGAGGTCTGCTAGGACTGTGCATGCAACCTGAGGAGGCGTAAAAAGTGAGAGAAATCACCCCCCCCTCCCCTTCTCTTACATTTTGTATATTGAATGAACCCTCCTGTTTGATCCCACATCTTGTATCACCCCCACTCCTTGTCTCCTACACAACTAATCGTGTCTCCTCACATCTTTTGTTATCCTGTATCCTGACCCCCTCCATTGTGATTCCCCACGATAAAACCAACACCCTTCCAGAACGCCCCTTTCTGATCACCCTTCCTCATCTTCTCTTTGATCACCCTTCTCCTGTATTACCCGTTATTAAACCAACACCCTTTTTATCACACTACCCCAACCTTTGGTCACCTATGTAGTCCTCCTCTCCATTGTCATTTCCTTCCCCATTAACCTCCTCCTCTTTTTCCTAATTCCTGCCCCCATTTCGAGTGTAGATAAAGTCTCCCTAGTTCGATTCTGTCGGTCTTCCAAGCTGTGCCCATACACCTGTATGTGTTAATAAAGACTCTTTGGATGAAGACCCGGTCTCCTGGCTCCTGTATGCAGAATTTCTAACAGAAGTAAGAAACCCTCCTCCAGTGCAATCAGGGATCCCCAGCAGATTTTCACGGGACCTCCGGGTTTGACGCCTCCAAAAGTTAGTAAAACCCCGGGACCCTCACAGAGCCTCCTCAGGCCTGTAGTTCGAGCTGCGTCCTCACCTGGTAGCGATGCCACCGCCCGTGCGGAAGTATCAACCCAAGACGTCGCGGCGCTGAAGTCCGAACCGGTTCTGGCAGTGAGTTCCAGGCGTTGAAGGCAGGGATCCCCAGCAGCAAAAGGACAAACTGACTACGCTAAATCAGGAGAAACATGCCAGAAAATGCATAAATAATAGACAAAAAATGCTAAGTCATTTTTAATACGTGTAAATAAGAAAGCTTGAATTAAAATCAATCCTGATGCTTGAAATGTATTTTACTCTTTAGACTAGGTTCAATGCATATACTCAGACACGGTGCATATTTCTTGTGCAACGAACTGAGAGAAAACAAATCGATAATGACAGAATAATGTGCCGTGCAGCGTAGTCAGTAACACAGATTAGCATTTTCCAACAGTCCTTTAAATGTTACACTGATTTGATCCTAATTTCATGGAAGATCGGTTGATACGGAAGGAACTCGCCCTTCAACTTTTAAAACTTCAGACTCACAAGAGGTACGAATACGCAAACTAATTAGGAGGTGATGGAGAACAGGTGTCGACAATAAATAAGGGACCAAATCACAGAACCGGGGCGGTGGCAAGACATGGGAACAGATGTAAAAACACAAAACACAAAACACATGTGGATTGTTGCCATGGAGCTGGATGCTGTTATTAACTCTAAAAATCTCTCTACATACATACATTTTTAGGTCATCCTACACTCTCCTGAGAAGAAGGCGTGTCTAAATTCTTATATGCCCTAAAATGCTGCCTACTGAGGTGCCTTAATTCGAATCGATGAACTGGACTGAATAATGAGGGAGCATCCGATGCTTCCTTAGCAGTGAAGGCAATCCCAGCATTCAAATTTTCCTCACGAAATGCAGAGCAACAAAAATTTGCTTCATTGATTTTTAATTCGTATGAATAGAATAAAATACAAATAAACTCCAAATCAGAAAAAGTTGGGACAACATGGAAACTTTGACTTTTATTTGATTGCAGACAGGATGAACCTGAGATAATTCATTTTTTATCTGCTCGACTTCATTTCATTTATTAATAAACATCCATTCCTGCATTTCAGGTCTGCAACACTTTCCAAAAAAAGTTGGGACAGTAAAGCATTTACCACTTTAAACACGTCTTAAGATGTGCAACAGTACGTGGTCGTCGTTGTCGCATTTTTCGTCTGAGAATTCTCCACACATTCTCTACTGGGGACAGGTCAGGACTGCAGGCAGGCCAGTCTAGTACCCATAATGTGTGCAGCATGTGGTTTTGCATTGCCTTTTTAAAAAATGCATGGACGTCCCTGGAAAAGATGACGTCTTGAAGGCAGCACATGTTGATCTCAATGTACTTTTCTGCATTAATGCTGCCATCACAGAAGTGTAAATGACCTTTGTCAAGAGCACTGACACACCCCCATACCTTGTTCCTGATAACAGTCTGGATGGTCCTTTTTGTCTTTTGTGATGGTCCATCCTAGATGCCTCCGAGCCCAGAGAAGTCGACGCCGCTGCTGGACATGGTTAACATAAGGCTTTTTTTTTTGCACAGTAAAGTGGCATTTGTGCATGTAACTCTTTATTGTAGTGCTTGATAAAGGTTTGATGAAGTAATCCCTCACCCATGTGGTTATATCAGCTATTGTTGAGTGGCGGTTCTTGATGCAGTGCCGTCTGAGGGATCGAAGATCACAGGCGTTCAGGTTAAGCTTGCGCCCTTGGCCTTTACGCACTGAAATTTCTCCAGATTCCTTAAATCATTTAATGATATTAAAGTGGCAAAAACGAGGTGCAACAATGTGTGAGGTCTGGGTGGGGGTGTACAGATGGAGTGATGGAGGTCAAGAAGCTGTTCCTCAGCCTGCTAGTCTGAGTTGTGCATTGTGCATGTGAGGGTCAGGGATATATGAAATGCAAGCCGTAGCCTAGTGGTTAAGGTACTGGGCTAGTAATCAGAAGGTCGCTGGGTCAAGGCCCACCTCTGCTAGGTTGCTGCTGTTGGGCCCTTAAACAAGGCTCTTAACCCTCAATTGCTCAGACTGTATATTGTAACTGTAATGTAAGTCGCTTTGGATAAAGGCGTCTGCTAAATGCTCTAGATGTTGGGCTGATGGTAGAATGCAGTAGATATGATCAGCACACACACCTGAGTGACTTTGATAAGGACAGATTGGTCATATCCAAATAACTGCCTGAGGTCCCTCTGAAACAGCTAAAGATAGTACACACAGACATCCGTCCAATAAGGGATCAGGCATGAACTGCTGACGTTTTGATGGCCAGCAAAGAGTCACTGATGCCAGATGACATAAAGGCTATGGCAACAGTCTTAATCCCGGCATTGAGGTGAAAGTGTCACAACACTTCAAACTCCTCTGTGTACCGGGCTGCGGATTTGCAGGCCAGTCCCATTCTAACTGATCTGACATGATGTTTGACATGCCTGCCAAATCCTGTTTTCTCCAGGATCATGTGGACGGCTGGGTGTGTGTGTGTCCTTTATCCGTGCAGTGTAGAATGACCCACCTTGAGCCATACAGAGGTTGAAGGACCTGCTGGAAATACCAGATAACACACGACTCCTTCAGATGCGGGTCAGAGCTGTTTTGACTGGATTTTAGGCAGGTGGTCCTAATCTTTTTGCTAACTCGAGTACAGTGTGTGTGTATATATACTGTATATATATATATATATATACATTTATTTCACTGAGTAAAGACTCACTGACTTACTTACTGTTCACCTCCTTGTTTCTACACTCACTGTCCATTTTATCAGCTCCACCTATCATATAGAAGCACTTTGAAGTTCTACAATTACTGACTGTAGTCCATCTGTTTCTCTACATACCTGTTTAGCCCCCTTTCATGCTGTTCTTCAATGGTCAGGACCCCCACAGGACCACCACAGGGCAGGTATTATTTGGGTGGTGGATCATTGTCAGCACTGCAGTGACACTGACATGTGTCCACTCAGTGTCCACTCTATTAGACACTCCTTCCTAGCTGGTCCACCTTGTAGATGTAAAGTCTGAGACAATCGCGCATCTATTGCTGCTGTTTGAGTTGGTCATCTTCTAGACCTTCATCAGTGGTCACAGGACGCTCCAATCATATCCAATTACCTGATTACATTACGCTTCCTCTCTACTGATGTTGACCTTCACCCCTGATCACCCGACTGCATCGTTTCACCTGCACAAGACGAGTTCATATGCGGATCAGCTTTGTGTACGGAGAGCCACACCCTGATCCTCATTGTCCTTCGACTCAGCCAGCAGAGGTCATAACTACACCAGTTATGAGGAATCCCCTCCTCAGGGCACCCTCCTTGAACAACAGCCAATCGTCGTTCGTGTAGGCGTCCAGGCTGCAGGATGGCAGAGCTGAGATTCGAACCGACGAGTTTTTTACAGCTCGAAGTCAAATCCACCATCCAGCCTTTAAGAATCAGACTATGAAGATCCCCTCAGCCCTAGTGAAAGCACCCGGTGTAAACATAACCTAACAAGAGTGTAGAGCTGTTCTTGGCTGGGTAAGTAACAACAGTTATGATGCTTCATTTTCTCCGAATGCACTGGCAGCCCGATGATAAGCACTGTGCCAGACGTGTCCAAAAACATGCCCATGGGCTAAATGTGCCCATGCAAATTTAAATTTGAGTTTGCCCATGGCCACAATACTCTTTTTATATTTACTTAAAGGTAAAACATCCAGTACTGCGTAGTAGAATGCCAGTACACATACACGTCACAGCAGACCTTAGCTCTAAAGAAGGTAAATAAGAGAGAACTGCAAACTTTCATGTCGATATATATATACACCGACCAGGCATAACATTATGACCGCTGAAGTGAATAACACTAATTATCTCTTCATCACGGCACCTGTTAGTGAACATTTTATCCTCAAAGTTGATGTTAGAAGCAGGAAAAATGATCAAGCGTAAGGATTTGAGTCAGTTTGACAAGGGCCAAATTGTGATGGCTAGACGACTGGGTCAGATCATCTCCAAAACTGCAGCTCTTGTGGGGTGTTCCCGGTCTGCGGTGGTCAGTATCTATCAAAAGTGATCCAAGGAAGGAACAGTGGTGAACCGGCGACAGGGTCATGGGGGGCCAAGGCTCATTGATGCACGTGGGGAGCGAAGGCTGGCCCGTGTGGTCATATTACCAGTTAATGCTGGTTCTGATAGAAAGGTATCAGAACAGTGCATCACAGTTTGTTGCGTATGGGCCTGCATAGCTGCAGACCAGTCAGGGTGCCCATGCTGACCCCTGTCCACTGCCGAAAGCGCCAACAATGGGCACGTGAGCATCGGAACTGGACCACGGAGCAATGGAAGAAGGTGGCCTGGTCTGATGAATCACGTTCTCTTTTTCTTCTGTGGGACGTGCTGGACAAAGAAGTCCAATCCGTGGAGGCCCCACCTCACAACTTACAGGAGTTAAAGGATCTGCTGCTAACATCTTGGTGTCAGATACCACAGCACACGTTCATGGGTGTAGTGGAGTCCATGTCTCGATGGGTCAGGATTGTTTTGTCAGCAAAAGGGGGGGCCAACATAATATTAGGAAGGTTATTCTAATGAAATGAGCAAACGGAATGTAAACAAGACACACCAGTGTTTTTCAGATGCTGTTGCCTTATTATCCACTTGCCCAGATCATCTTGTTGTAACACGTCTACTCCGTGCTCTCCAAAGCTCTCCAGATACCCGCCAACATTTGCAGAACATAAGCACAGAAACACAGAACCCTACGTCTTCAAGTAAACCTGTTTTATAAATAAATATTAACGTTAAATCAGACAGACGTGTACCACCTCTGCATCCTTGCCTGAGGGATATCAGGGTGTGTTATTAGAATACGGTTATGAATGGATGCACTTGTTTTAAAAAGATTTTATACATACTGGCTGAAATAATAAACGACCAGTTAATGAATTCCTAAATGTGTGTGTGCTGTTTGCCTAAGGGCAGCATAAAAAATCAGGAGTTAGTTTGACTTCATTATTCCGAACAACAGTTTGTCCTTGAAGAGACCTTTTATTTCCCCAGCATGGAAATGTTTGGAGCGTTATCGTGGCATGTAGTCCCACTACTAGATATCAATAATAAAGCATTGACATATACAATCATTTTCTAAGTGTGAGCTGACAGCTGGAAATGATCAGTGCATAAGCATGGACTCCACTAGACCCCTGAACGTGTGCTGTGGTATCTGGCACCAAGATGTTACCAGCAGATCCTTTAACTCCTGTAAGTTGTGAGGTGGGGCCTCCATGGATCGGACTTGTTTGTCCAGCACGTCCCACAGATTCTCGATTGGATTGAGATCTGGGAAATTTGAAGGCCAAGTGAACACCTCAAACTCGTTGTTGTGCTCCTCAAACCATTCCTGAAGAATTATCCTGCTGAAAGAGGCCACAGCCATCAGGGAATACCGTTTCCATGACAGGGTGTACATGGTCCTCAACAATGCTTAGGTAGGTGATACGTGTCAAAGTAACATCCACATGGATGGCAGGACCCAAGGTTTCCCAGCAGAACATTGCCCAAAGTATCACACTGCCTCCGCCGGCTTGCCTTCTTCCCATAGTGCATCCTGGTGGTGTGTGTTCCCCAGCTCAGCGACGCACACGCACCCTCCATCCACGTGATGTAAAGAGAACGTGATTCATCAGACCAGGCCACCTTCTTCCATTGCTTTGTGGTCCAGTTCCGATGCTCACGTGCCCATTGTTGGCGCTTTCGGCGGTGGACAGGGGTCAGCATGGGCACCCTGACTGGTCTGCGGCTATGCAGCCACACACACAACAAACTGTGTTGCACTGTGTATTCTGACACTTTTCTATCAGAACTAGTATTAACTTGGAGCTATTTGAGCTACGGACCAGCCTTCGCTCCCCACGTGCATCAATGAGCCTTGGCCGCCCATGACCCTGTCGCCGGTTTACCACTGTTCCTTCCTTGGACCACTTTTGATAGATACTGACCACTGCAGACTGGGAACACCCCACAAGAGCTGCAGTTTTGGAGATGCTCTGACCCAGTCGTCTAGCCATCACAATTTGGCCCCTTGCTTCTAACACATCAACTTTGAGGATAAAATGTTCACTTGCTGCCTCATATATCCCACCCACTAACAGGTGCCGTGATGAAGAGATAATCAGTGTTATTCACTTCACCTGTCAGTGGTCATAATGTTATGCCTGGTCGGTGTAAGTTAGGTCTAGAAAAACTTTGAGTTTTTAATTACGTTAAATGCATTTACATGCTCCCGGAATAATTATTTCCTCAACATAATACAAAAAAAGCCAAACAGCAGCTGACTAATTTGCAAGTTCCGGAGTGAAAGCACAGAGCCGTCGAGTATACGCAGGGCCCTCAGAGAGAGAAGGGAGTAATTGTTTGCCGGCGTAATTGTTAGGCTTTGTTGGAGCATTTTCCCCGTATGTTTCTTCATTAATAAAAGTGTCACAGTGAAACGGGCCCGTGAGGGGGGTAGAGCAGGGACTTGCACAATCATATTAGGACCATTTCCAAGGGTTGAGCACAAAATCTTTTTAAATGGAAGGATTTCAGTATTTGCCAATTTTGGGGAAAATGGAATGCAGCCCTAAATCAGAAAAAGTTGGGACAGTATGGAAAATGCAAATAAAATAACAATGCAGTGTTTCTTACATTTACTTTGACTTTTATTTGATTGCAGACAGGATGAGCCTGAGATATTTCATGTTTTTTCTGCTTAACTTCATTTTATTTATTAATAAACATCCATTCCTGCATTTCTTAGGGCTTAGGGCTAGTAATGAAGTGAAAAAACTGAATGATGTGATTCCAAACAGGTGATTGTAATCATGGTTTGGTACAAAAGCAGCATCCAGGAAAGGCTGAGTCTTTGATGAGCGAAGATGATCAGAGGATCTCCAGTTTGTCAACAAATGTGTGAGAAAATGATTGAAATGTTTAACAACGTACCTCAAAGACAGATTAGAAGGGATTTGCATATTTCTCCCTCTACAGTGCATAATATCATTAAACCATTCAAGGAATCGGGAGGAATTTCAGTTTGTAAAAGCCAAGGGCGCAAACTTAACCTGAATGCTCGTGATCTTCCATCCCTCAGCCGGCACTGCATCAAGAACCGCCACTCAACAATAGCTGATATAATCACATGGGTGAGGGATTACTTTGGCAAACCTTTGTCAAGCGCTACAATACAGAGTTACATGCACAAATGCCACTTAAAACTTTACTTTCCAGAAGCGGCGTCGATTTCTCTGGGCTCTGAGGCATCTAGGATGGACCATCACACAGTGGAAACGTGTATTGTGGTCAGATGAATCAGCATTCCAGGGCTTTTTTGGAAAAAATGGATGCTGTGTGCTCCGGACCAAAGACGAAAAGGACCATCCAGACTGTTATCAGGAACAAGTCCGAAAACCAGGGTCTGTCATCATATGGGGGTGTCTCAGTGCCCTTGACAAAGGTTATTTACACGTCTGTGATGGCAGCATTAATGCAGAAAAGTACATTGAGATCTTAGAGCAACATGTGCTGCCTTCAAGACGTCATATTTTCCAGGGACGTCCATGCATTTTTCAACAAGACGATGCAAAACCACATGCTGCACACATTACAAAGGCATGGCTGTGGAAGAAGAGGGTACCGGACTGGCCTGTCTGCAGTCCTGACCTGTCCCCAATAGAGAACGTGTGGAGAATTTTGAAACGGAAAATGCGAAAACGACGACCCCGTACTGTTGCACATCTTAAGACGTGTTTGCAGGAAGAATGAGACAAAATAAAAGCTGAAACACTAAATCACTTGGTCTCCTCGGTGCCAAAACGTCTTTTAAGTGTGGTGAAAAGGAATGGCAACATTACAAAGTGGTAAATGCTTTACTGTCCCAACTTTTTTTTTGGAATGTGTTGCAGGCCGAAATAGGCAGTATACCAAATTAACACCTCCGTATGTACCCTTAGGCCCTGTTGTTGTAGCGTGTTGTGATTAATGTGAATTTGTTGTATAATGCCTTAATTTCCTTTAAGGTTAATAAATTATCCATCCATCCATTCTAACTTAAGGGCTTATCCTTTAAGATGCATGAACTCAGTTTGTTCCTGACCAACCATTAAGCTCAAATCATCAGACATCAGAGTTTCCAGACTAGAGTCTTAATCAGAGTCTGGCACATGTGAGAGTTCTCATAAATGTGGTCTAGATTGCTTACTTCCATACTTATTCCTATGACAGATTTGTCCACCACCAACCACCTTGCCATATTTCCTCCTGGCATGCATGTTAGCCATGCGACAAAACACCCGGTTTAACATTGTGCCGCACCTCCGTGATTCAATCTCTCAACACAAACGTAGCCAAACGCCAGTTTACGACTCTGCATTTGATGTCAAAACACGTGTTTGGTGTTTAAAAGCCTCTTTTGACGAGTGCACAACACTATGAGATGTGTTACGCAGGGTCTATAAAACAGTGTCAGATTCCTTGACATCTTCAGCTCAGAGACAGCTCGACTGTCACCAGTCCTGATGTTTTTAAACATGCTTGTCTAACGTCACACCTCTGCCACTATTCAGCGACATTTAGCTAATAAACACGGCCCTGAAACGTTTTCTTATTCCACCTACCTTCTGTTCTCTAATTACATTCCTGTATATACAGTACATTTCTCATACCTACTCACCAGCTTCTTTTATTCCCCCAATCAAAATCAAAGACAAAACGCCACTCAGCCGGCTCGCCTACGTTTCAAAATGCATTCCAGAGCTTAATACATGGATCTATTTTTGGACATTTCCTACCACGCAATTCACTAGAAACACATCTGGCTTTGAATTTCATATTTCACTCCAGGCTTCAGTTGAATTCATGATACCGACTTTTATGTCATCTTCAAACGTAACAATCCTGATGTTTATTTAACAGGCGGCAAGGCAGGAATATGTCTAGGGTATAACATCACGACCTCCCGCGCCCACACCGGCCAGCAGGTTTTGATGGGTTCACAGGTCGACGGAAAGCGTAGTTCTCTCTGGATTACGCTTCAAAGTATTCCCTGCGCTTTATTAGCATTACTCACTACACCTTTCTCTCCTTAGTGCCCTGTAGTACCTTTCATTCAGGTTCTAATATGAATGGAGTAACCCTACATCAAGGCAATTCTTTATGTATATGGGGCAATTTGTTTTTGCTCAGGGTTGCAGTTTCTTTTGCACAGGAATTACTAGGCAGTAATGCAGTAACACACATCGCAAAGCCTTGGCCTTACACACTCCCCTTAGACATAGCTAGTCATGTCTGTATGTAGACACCAGACTGACCAATAGCACCGCTGGGAATATGAAGCTGGGGATGGGATTCCAGTGTTGGTGGGCTAGCCCAATTTACAGAGTGCTGTATATTAAAAATCATTGTTATTATTATTAGTAGTAGTAGTAGGAGGAGGAGAAGTAATAGTAGTAGTATTGTAGTAGTAGTACTGTAGTAGTAGTAGTAGTAGTACAGTAGTAGTAGTAGTAGTGTAGTTGAAGTAGTAGTAATAGTGTAGTAGTAATAGTAGAAAAAGTAAAAGTGTAAGAGCATTAGTAGTAGTAGAAGTACTGTAGTACTACTATAGTAATAGTAAGAGAAGTAATTGTAGTAGTACTGTAGTAGTAGTACTGTAGTAGTAGTACTGTAGTAGTAGTACAGTAGTAGTGTAGTTGAAGTAGTAGTAATAGTTTAGTAGTAGTAGTAGTAGAAAAAGTAATAGTGTAAGAGCATTAGTAGTAGTAGTACTCAGTGAACTCAGTATCGTGAATCGTATCGTATCATGGGTAGTGTATCGTTACATCCCTAAGTAGTAGTACAGTAGTAGCAGTAGTACTGTAGTAGTACAGTACTAGTAGTACAGTAGTTGTAGTAGTACTGTAGTAGAAGTAGTTGTACTGTAGTAGTAGTAGTACTGTAGTAGCAGGAGGAATACTGTAGTAGTAGTAGTACTGTAGTAGTAGGAGGAGAAGTAATAGTAGTAGTACTGTAGTTGAAGTAGTAGTAATAGTTTAGTAGTAGTAGTAGTACTTTAGAAGTAGTAGTACTGTAGTAGTAGTAGTGTAGTAGTAGTAGTAGTCGTAGTAGAAGTATTAGTGTAGTAGTAGTAGTGTAGTGGTGTAGTACTGTAGTAGTAGTAGTAGTAGTTTGAGTAGTAGTGGTAGTACTACTAGTACTGTATTAGTAGTAGTACTGTAGTATTAGTATTCTAGTATTTGTATTAGCTATTGGCCGGCCGGGCGCCTGCACAGACATGATTGGCTGATGGATTGGTGCTCTGTCCAGCGTATTTCTGCCTTGCGCCGAGCGTTTCGCAGTGGAATTCAATCCACTTTAGTATTAAGCGGGTACCTTTTATACCTTACATTTCATTAAAATATTAAGGGAATTTCCTTTTGAAATATCGTCTATATAAGGTAAATGCAGTTAAAATACAGTATGTCTCGCTAAATTGACTGTAACAGAACTCCTTACTCAAGTCACTGTGGTCAGTAGCCATAAATCACGAACACTGTAAGAAATCCGTCCCTCACTCGAAGCTCCAGTGTTCCACGCTCCGTTTATAAAGGTCCCTGTATGTTTGTTCTCGCAGAGATTTCGGGGGGCACGGAGGACATAGCCATGGTACGCTGGAGGCAGCAGTGGCTGGAGAACGGGACCCTGCTGTTTTACATCCACCACCAGGACGGCAGTCAGAGCGCCTCGGGCCAGGACACCACAGAGGACCCGGTTAACGACACAGCGGCCGAGGAGGAGCTGCGCATCCTGCACATTTCTGTGATGGTACGTTATAGCTGTACATGCCTTGAATCAGAAGTGGAATCAGTTTTAGATGATACACAATATCACAAGCGAACCATTGACTCAGATTTTTCCTAACGATGGGATAAGCAGATATGAAAGAAGGTTTATTTATTTGGATGTTTTACGCTGTGTTTAAACAATGATTATATTTATGGCAGGAAGGGTAGGTGATTTTTTATCAGCTTATAGCTTTTATCAAATGTTTTAATATGTTGTTTTTAAAATTGTCGTTCTTGTAAGTATTTAGTGCATTTAGTCAGTATACACTGATCAGCCAAAACATTAAAACCACCTCCTTGTTTCTACACTCACTGTCCACTTTATCAGCTCCACTTACCATATAGAAGCACTTTGTAGTTCTACAATTACTGACTGTTGTCTATTTGTTTGTCTGCATGCTTTGTTAGCCCCCTTTCACGCTATTCTTCAATGGTCAGGACCCCCACAGGACCACTACAGAGCAGGTATTATTTGGATGGTGGATCATTCTCATCACTGCAGTGACACTGACATGGTGATGGTGTGTTTTTAAACACCTCACTGTCCCTGCTGGAATGAAAATAGTCCACCAACCAAAAACATCCAGCCAGCAGCGCCCCATGGGTAGCGTCCTGTGACCACTGATGAAGGTCTAGAAGATGACCAACTCAAACAGCAGTGAGCGATCGTCTCTGATTTTACATCTACAAGGTGGACCAACTAGGTAGGGGTGTCTAATAGAGTGGACAGTGAGTGGACACGATATTTAAAAACTTCAGCAGCGCTGCTGTGTCTGATCCACTCATACCAGCACAACACACACTAACACACCACCACCATGTCAGTGTCACTGCAGTGCTGAGAATGATCCACCACCTAAATAATACCTGCTCTGTAGTGGTCCTGTGGGGGTCCTGACCATTGAAGAACAGGGTGAAAGCAGGTGTAAAAGGTATGTAGAGAAACAGATGTACAACAGTCAGTAATTGTAGAACTACAAAGTGCTTCTATATGGTAAGTGGAGCTGATAAAATGGACAGTGAGTGTAGAAACAAGGAGGTGGTTTTAATGTTATGGCTGATCGGTGTATGTTTGATTGAAATGTATGTAAGGATGTATGGGAAACCTGGTAATGCATTCCATGGTCCCTCGGAACTGCATATATTTTAGGCTAATAAAAAAATAATGGGTATAAATATAATATAAATATAATATAAATACACTGAAATACAATTAAAGATCAATATTTTAAATTTACGGTTTTTATTTAAGTATTTCTTTTATTTTATACTATCTATATAATGTATACAAGGCATGTCTAGTGACTACGTTTGCCAAACAGAAATGTCTAAGCCTAGCTTATATTAACTTGTTATTCAAAGCCTAAAAGCCCTCTTGGATCGATCAAATGAATAGTAGATGCTGTATGATTATTATAACTGCTCTTTTTTTTAGATACAAAGCTTCTACAGAATACAATAATAAGAAGAAAAATAAAATGTCAGCCACACCCTGTACCCCTCCAATTTAACACTTTTTGGCAAACCCCGAATCATTTTACAGCCTCCTTCCCTGTGCTCAGCAAGAGTCCCAGTCCTCCCACCGAGTGTAAGTGTGTGCTATTATTGTTGGTCGGGAGAAAGAAAGATTAGAGACAGGGGGAACAGATGGGCCAGTGCATCTTGGGTCTCAGCCGGTGGGCTGCTTGCTAAGCCGTGCCCCCTCCAAAAATGTGAAAAGGGCAGCGAGGACATACGCTCTACTTCGGTGCTGTGCTAGCAGACTCACCATGACATAATTATTTTTTTTTCAGTTCTGGCAGTCTGCTTTTTGTTTTTCTTGTTTACGTTCTTTGTGTTAGGTGGACTGTTAGTTTGTTTTGGTAAAATGCTAATTGGTTAGCTTAGGTATATTGTTCTGCTGATATATTTGCACAAGGCTTCTTCTTAAATACAAAATAAGCATATTAGTCACACTAAATGAAATTCAGCTAGGCTCTAAAGCAGCAAGGGATCCACACACCGTCTAACTAACATTACCGTATTTGACTCCACAGAACACTATCTATCCCAAAAGATCAATTTGTCGTCGCAAACGTGAGATGAGCTTTTTATGCTTCTCTTTTTTAAGAGGGGGT
Organism: Trichomycterus rosablanca; assembly: GCF_030014385.1. Classification (NCBI taxonomy): domain Eukaryota; kingdom Metazoa; phylum Chordata; class Actinopteri; order Siluriformes; family Trichomycteridae; genus Trichomycterus; species Trichomycterus rosablanca. Next base: position 7,689,880 of record NC_085991.1, read on the forward strand.
TTTACCTCGTAAACAGAAACCATTTTGCTCAGTGGCTTTTTAAACGGTTTATTTGTTAATGCGGACCATTTTATCAGCTCCACTTACCATATAGAAGCACTTTGTACTGTAGTTCTACAATTACTGTCTGTAGTCCATCTGTTTTTCTGCATGCTTTGTTAGCCCCCTTTCATGCTGTTCTTCAATGGTCAGGACTCTCCCAGGACCACTACAGAGCAGATATTATTTAGGTGGTGGATCATTCTCAGCACTGCACTGTCCACTCTATTAGACACTCCTACCTAGTTGGTCCACCTTGTAGACGTAAAGTCAGAGACGATCGCACATCTATTGCTGCTGTTTGAGTTGGTCATCTTCTAGACCTTCATCAGTGGTTAGAGGACGCTGCCCACGGGGCGCTGTAGGCTGGATGTTTTTGGTTGGTGGACTATTCTCAGTCCAGCAGTGACAGTGAGGTGTTTAAATCCTCCATCAGCGCAATCCACTCACACCAGCACAACACACACTAACACACCACCACCATCCTGACCATTGAAGAACAGCATGAAAAGGGGCTAACTAAGCATGCAGAGAAACAGACGGACTACAGTCAGTAATTGTAGAACTGCAAAGTGCTTCTTAAGTGGAGCTGATAAAATGGACAGTGAGTGTAGAAACATTGAGGTGGTTGCCCTTCATTAACAAGAAGCAAAGAGGAGCCAGGCTGAGATTTTAACAACTGGACCACGGACGACTGGAGCAGGGTCATCTGATAAGTCCAATTTTAAGCTTAGCTTGGCCCAAGACCTGGTCATTTAATGGTTAGACGCTTGGCCTACAAGCCACAATGTCTCACATTCACTTTTAAATTCGGTGGAGGATCAGAGATGATCAGGGAGCTTTAACAAGGCTAGAATGTGGCAGATCCCCCATCTTTGACAATGATCCCTCCTCTGAGGATCTTTTTTTCCCAGCAGTGCAATGTTCAATGCCTCACAACCAGGTCAATCAAAGTGTAGATGAAGCATCAAAGACCAATCTCCAGACCTGAACCCTATTGAATGGGATCAAGAGAAAGATGGATGGTCACAAGCCATCAAACAAAACTGACCTTTATGCCAGGAGTCACCCAACAGCATTGTGAAAGACTGCAGGAGAACATGCCAAGACGCATTAAAGCTGTTATTCTACCAAATATGGGCAGCATTTTCTGAAATTTCTTTAGACTGTAGCATACACCGATCAGGCATAACATTAAGACCACCTTCCAACCGACTGGTCTGCGGCTATGCAGCCTCATACGCAACAAACTGTGATGCGCTGTGGTGTGACACCTTTCTATCAGAACCAGCATTAACCTCTTCAGCAATTTGAGCTACAGTAGCTCGTCTGTTGGCCGCCCATGACCCTTTTGATAGATACTGACCACTGCAGACCGGGAACACCCCACAAGAGCTGCAGTTTTGGAGATGCTCTGACCCAGTCGTCTAGCCATCACAATTTAGTCCTTGTCAAACTCGCTCAAATCCTTACGCTTGTTCATTTTTCCTGCTTCTAACGCATCAACTTTGAGGATCAAATGTTCACTTGCTGCCTAATATATCTCACCCACTAACAGGTGCCGGTGTAGTTTGCTGCTTTTTTATTCTATATTTATGACTTTGCATTGTATAACTGCTGCACATTTATCCCCCATTCAGATGCATTGCAAAGGCCGTGAAGGCCGTCGCAGAACCCTGAACTTATTACCATGTTCATCCAGTTTGAGATGACTTGAGCTTTTTGACATGACAAATGATTCTGCTGGAAGTAACCTTTGTGAGATGGGTAAACTGTAGGCAGTGAGGGATGCACATGGTCAGCAAAAAACACTCAGACCGTCTCAGGCATCCAACCCAGTGTATGCTGGGAAAACATTTGTCACACCATTACACCATCTGCACTAGACTGAACTGTTGAGACAGGGCACATGGTGTCCATGGATTTATGGAGACCTTCTGCATGATTACTTCTGCTGCTGTAGACCATATTCCATATTAGTTCTTTTTTTATATTTCTGATTATATATATACTGATCAGCCATAACATTAAAACCACCTCCTTGTTTCTACACTCACTGTTCATGTTATCAGCTCCACTTACCATATAGAAGCACTTTGTAGTTCTTATGCTGTTCTTTAATGGTCAGGACCACCACAGGACCGCTACAGAGCAGGTATTATTTAGGTGGTGGATGATTCTCAGCGCTGCAGTGACACTGACATGGTGGTGGTGTGTTTGTGTGTTGTGCTGGTATGAGAGGATCATACACAGCAGCGCTCCTGGAGTTTTTAAACACCTCTGCTGGACTGAGAATAGTCCACCAACCAATAAATAAACCAAATAACCGCCCCGTGTGCAGCGTCCTGTGACCACTGATGAAGGTCTAGAAGATGACCAACTCAAACAGGGTGAAAGCAGGCTAAAAATATATGTAGAGAAACAGATGGACAACAGTCATGTACATTGTAGAGCTAAAGGAGGTGGTTTTAATGTTATGGCTGATTGGTGTATAATATATATATATTATTTAGACTGATTTTGTATTACAAGATCAGGGCAGTGCTAGCTTATTGATCAGAGGGTCACTAGTTTAATCCCTATCACCAAGTTACTACCTAATCCCTCAGTAGCTTGTATTGTATTTGTTGTATCTGTGAGCAATGTATGTAAAATGTAAATGGCATTAAAACCCCTGGGGAATTAACAGGACACTCATACGCTATTCTTGCACTTTCAGCCATATGAAACCAAACTTTTACTGATTTTAAAGGAAAGTGAGGGCATTATGTCACTTTGTCATCAAAACTGGTAAACAAATAGATTTTACAATGCCAGATTTAATAACTGCTATTCGAAATGCCATGGGTATTTGTTCTTCTATTGCTTAAATAACACAGCCCTTCTGAAATTGATTCAGTGGCTTCCAAGGTCGGCTAAATCCCAAATAGCATTATAGGCTCCTGGTGATCTCTCTACGTAGACGCATTTTACATCATCATACACGCTCCTGAGAAGAAGCCTGTCCGAATTCTTAGATACCTTAAAATGCTGCCTACTGAGGTGCCTTAATTCTGAGCGATAATCTGACTGAATGACGAGGGAGCATCCGATGATTTTTTAGCGGTGAAGGCAATCCCAGCATTCCCACAAAAAATGACAAATATGGCGGATGAATGCGGAGTTAGATTCAAATTTAAATACATTCTTATTGATTTTTAATGTGTATAAAGGTGTAATTATACAATAAAGCAATAAGCCACGAGACATAAAAAAAAACATAAAATATAATAAAATACAACAATGTTCAATAAATAAATGTTTTTATGTACAAAAACACTTACCAAAAGCATTCTTCCGCGAAATCACGTAGTTCGTTAACAGTGTTGCTAGGCAACATGAGGGCGAACATAACATTCACTTTTTCTTTTCAGTGGCGTATTAATATGGAATGATGTGAGATGGTCATAGGTGTGCGTTTATCGGGGATTTTACAACGGCTTCGAACGCGGCTCAGCCAATCAGATTTTAGGACCGGAACTATCCGTTTAATAAGTGTCATTTATTTCCAAATCCGGGCTTGTCAGTGACAGTTTAACTGTTTTCGGTACACAGAGGGAGATGTTAGCTGACACGCTAGCGGGTTGTACCGCCTCAGCCCATTGGTTTGAAGGGCCTGAGGCTAACTGTGTTAGCTCAGTAAGTGTAAACTGTGGTGACGTGATCGCCATAATCGCTGTCTGAGTACTGCGTCTAAATAACTTGCCTCATGAGTTCGATGTCTTATTAGAATCCTCTCTACTTAGGCAGCTGCCCGGGTTTTCGGACAGACCCTCAATATCCTTGCATTACTTATGGCCACTAAAACTTTACTGTGCAAAACGAAGCCTTATGTTAACCATGTCCAGAAGCAGCGTCAACTTCTCTGGGCTCTGAGGCATCTAGGATGGACCATTACACAGTGGAAACGTGTATTGTGGTCAGATTTTTTGGAAAATAAGGATGCCGTGTGCTATGGACCAAAGACGAAAAGGACCATCCAGACCGTTATCAGGAACAAGTCCAAAAGCCAGGGTCTGTCATGGTATGGGATTGTGTCAGTGACCTTGGCAAAGGTCATTTACACTTCTGTGATGCAGCATTAATGCAGAAAAGTACATTGAGAACTTAGAGCAACATGTGCTGCCTTCAAGACGTCATCTTTTCCTGGAACGTCACATGCTGCACACATTACAAAGGCATGGCTGCGGAAGAAGAGGGTACGGGTGCTGGACCGGCCTGCCTGCAGTCCTGACCTGTCCCTAATAGAGAATGTGTGGAGAATCCTAAGACAAAATAAAAGCTGAAACACTAAATTACTTGGTCTCCTCGGTGCCAAAACGTCTTTTAAGTGTGGTGAAAAGGAATGGCGACATTACAAAGTGGTAAATGCTTTACTGTCCCAACTTATTTTGGAATGTGTTGCAGGCCTGAAATGCAGGAATGGATGTTTAAATGAAGTTGACCAGACAAAACATGAAATATCTCAGGTTCATCCTGTTTCTGTGTTTTTTTATTCTTTGCATTTTCCATACTGTCCCAACTTTTTCTGATTTGGGGTTGTAGCACTTTCCATCCATGTTTATGAGTAATTATCAAGGTTAAAACTTATACAGGAATCATACTAAGCTTAACACTTTGTCCACAGTTGAACCTTGGTCATTTCTAGTTAGCCGATGTTATTACACATGCAGTCTGTGTTAGGCGAATCCTGGGTAGATTCGATCGATCGTACCCATCCTAGAACCAACTGATCCTTTTCAAACGAAGGAACAACCTCAGTGTTACCCTTGATCATGTTCTGCAGCCTTCATATCCCCCAGTGCCTCGACACTCTTTAAAGGGCTCTCAGCTTGCTCGTTTCGCACCCATTTTCAGCACTTATATTCTCCCAGCAGCTGCTGTAATGTCTACAGGGAGGTGTTTCTAATGTACCTCTCCACTATTTCGCGTGAGCATTGTGCAGCCTGTAATTTGCACCCCTGGTTAGGGTATTACATCCATGCCGGGGCCCTCATTTAGCCGTTTTCTCCTTCCCAGGTGGTTTGTCTCTCCTTACAGGGCTGGCTCAGCTTTTCTCTGCCCTTGTAGTGAATTGTAAATCAATAAGAAAGGAGGGTGACCAGGCTCGTAACATTACGTTCCTCATGTCTTGCCACCTGGCTAAACTGCATGAACATAGGGCCAGGATGGCATGAGTAGATGCAGCGTCTGGAACAAGAAAAAAATGTTTAAACAGTGTTTACGGGGAGGGTACGATTAGAGATCGCTCCTGCTAATGGGTTCATAAGGAACGTGAGTGCAGAAGTGTTGACTATTGTTATGGCAAGAACGGTACAGCATCTTCTCTGACATGACATTATAATGAAGGCACCTTAATTACATGTGAAGCTTTTAAATCTACTAAAATTAACAATACTGATCTATCTATCCATCTGTCTGTCTGACTGTCTTTCTGCCTATCTATCTATCTATCTATCTATCTATCTATCTATCTATCTATCTATCTATCTATCTATCTATCTATCTATCTATCTATCTATCTATCCATCTGTCTGTCTGACTGTCTTTCTGCCTATCTATCTATCTATCTATCTATCTATCTATCTATCTATCTATCTATCTATCTATCTATCTATCTATCTATCTATCTATCTATCTATCTATCTACAGCATCTATCTATCACTTTATCTGTCTGTCTGTCTATATATCTGTCTGTCTGTCTGTTTATCTATTTGTCTATCTGTCTTTCTTTCTTTTTGTCTGTCTGTCTGTCTGTCTGTCTGTCTGTCTGTCTGTCTATCTATTTGTCTGTCTATCTATCTGTCTGTCTATCTATCTGTTTGTCTGTCTGTCTGTCTATCTATCTGTATGTCTGTCTATCTGTCTGTCTGTATGTCTATCTATCTATCTGTCTGTCTGTCTGTCTGTCTATCTATTTGTCTGTCTATCTATCTGTCTCTATCTGTCTGTCTATCTATCTGTCTATCTGTTTGTCTGTCTGTCTGTCTATCTATCTGTATGTCTATCTGTCTGTCTGTCTGTCTATTTGTCTGTCTTTCTGTCTTTTTGTTTATCTATCTATCTATCTATCTATCTATCTATCTATCTATCTATCTATCTATCTATCTATCTATCTATCTATCACTTTATCTGTCTGTCTATCTATCTGTCTGTCTGTCTGTCTGTCTGTCTGTCTATTTATCTGTCTGTCTGTCTTTCTTTCTGTCTGTCTGTCTGTCTGTCTGTCTGTCTGTCTGTCTGTCTATCTATTTTTCTGTCTATCTATCTGTCTATCTGTTTGTCTGTCTGTCTATCTATCGATCTATCTGTCTGTTTGTCTGTCTGTATGTCTATCTATCTGTCTGTCTGTCAGTCTATCTATCTGTCTATCTATTTGTCTGTCTTTCTGTCTTTCTGTCTGTCTGTCTGTCTGTCTGTCTATCTATCTATCTATCTATCTATCTATCTATCTATCTATCTATCTATCATCACTTCATCTGTCTGTCTGTCTATCTATCTGTCTGTCTATATATCAGTCTGTCTGTCTGTTTATCTATTTGTCTATCTGTCTGTCTGTTGGTCTATCTGTCTGTCTGTCTTTCTTTCTTTTTGTCTGTCTGTCTGTCTGTCTGTCTGTATGTTTATCTGTCTATCTATCTGTATGTCTGTCTATCTATCTATCTGTCTGTCTGTCTGTCTGTCTTTCTGTCTTTCTGTCTATCTATCTATCTATCTATCTATCTATCTATCTATCTATCTATCTATCTATCTATCTATCTGTCTGTTTATCTGTCTGTATGTCTATCTATCTGTCTGTCTGTCTGTCGGTCTATCTATCTGTCTATCTATTTGTCTGTCTGTCTGTCTTTTTGTCTGTCTGTCTATCTATTTGTCTATCTATCTGTCCGTCTGTTTATATATGAGTCTGTCTGTCTGCATGTCTGTCTGTTTCTCTGTCTGTCTGTCTTTTTATCTGTCTGTCTGTCTATATGTCTGTCTACCTGCCTGTCTGTCTGTCTGTCTGTCTTTCTGTCTTATTGAATGCCTGTCTGTCTATCTATTTGTCTGTCTCTCTGTATTTTTGTGTGTCTGTCTGTCTGTTTAACTGTCTGTCTATCTATCTATCTGTCTGTCTGTCTTTTTGTATGTCTTTCTGTCTTTTTGTATGTCTGTCTGTCTATGTATTTGTCTGTCTGTCTGTCGTTCTGTTTTTTTATGTCTGTCTGTCTATCTATCTGTCTGTCTGCCTGTTTATCAGTCTGTCTGTCTTTCTTTCTATCTATCTATCTATCTTTGACCATACTGACCATACAAAGGCTGACCTCACAAATGCTCTTTAGACTGAATAGACACAAATACTCACAGACGCACTAGTCGAACAAGGTCACAATCTGTTGTCCACATATTTTTGGCTAGATAATGCATTTCCACTGCACGACATATATCGTAGTGGATGAATCTTCTGGTAATTTATCTGCGGTTAAGTGTTGTATAAATCTGTTGCACCAATCCATAAAAGTAAAATATGTTTATAGGTGGATACTTACACCAGAGACTGGAATTACTGCCGGGTAAAGCACAGCAGAGTAAAGAGTCCAGCAGCCTGTGTAGATGAAAGTGAAATACAGTATAAAACAGTAACCCTAAGAACGGTCAAGCACATAATTGAGCAAAATAATCCTTAATCTCTCTGTTTTAATTTTTATTTTTTAATATAAGCTGACTAACAGGTTAATTACTGGCTTTATTCAAACCTGGTTGCATTTGCAGCCTATCAGGGTTCCGCACCAGTACAAGCATTACAGTAAACAGTGAAATCTGAAAGTATTCAGACCAAGCCATGAGGTCCAAGGAGCTGTCTGTTGATCTTCACTATCAAATTGTAGCAAAGCATTAAGTGCTGGAGCCTATCCCAGCTTTTCAATGGGCGCAAGGCACACAGTAACACCCTGGACGTGTCACGTGGGAGAAAGGAGGACTCAAACGCAGAGATAATATAAATTAAAGATCTTTATTTTTATTTGATAAACAGAAATATAACAGGAAAACAAAAAAAACCTAAACTAAAAAACCGATCGGAACCTCCGACGGAAGCCGCCGGTGAAACCGGCAGAAAAAAGGCAATAAGAAAAACTAAAAGAGAGCGGACACGAACCCCGGTCTTTTGGGTGAAAACCGGGGACTTAAACACCGCGCCAACCAGGCACGGAATGAAGATACGCGTGAGCGCAGAAAGCGCTACTGAAATCGGCAGCGGAAGCTACAAGCTCCGCTGAGCGTTGACCCCAGCACAGCGGTAGGCTGGCGGGGAAGTGATGCGGAGCGCACGGCTTACGGTCGCGGTGACAGGGGCACTCCGATCTAAAAAGGGGAAAAAGAGACAAGCACAGTTAGGAAGCTCCACTTGCGGATTCGAACCGGGGTTGGTGGCAGACCGGCCAAGCGCTTAACAAAGTCGCCACCCAGCGGTTACCGAATCCAAATATAATGTTCCATAAGAGATACTGCAGCAAGGTAGCACCAGCGCCACACAGTGGTCCGGTGCGCACCCGCTAAGCTAATGGCTAACGAAACAACAATAGGCAGTTCAAAGACTGCGCGGCATCGCACCACCCTATTTCAATGAAGACAAAAGAAAAACCTCAATACCTCAAACCTTGCGGTTTCTACATGCCCGAATGGCCTTATGCCACCAGGGCTACCACCTAAGGCTACGAGAACGGCGTGGGCGAGCTACCACCGGCAACAGGAAACAAACAAAAGGTGCGACACCCGCCACTGTGTGATGCTGGCTTAAGTAGTCATCGCCACAGCTGCGGGTGATCAGCCCTAATTGGTGACCCACTACTTATGGCCTTGTTTACTGAGCTCTGTAAGACCTGTTTCGCTGGGAACCCGGGGCACGTTCACCAGCTACTACAGGCTTCGTTATAGGACGGGGCGCCAGTCCATCACAATGCAGACACACACACACACCCATTCACCTATAGGACAATTCAGTGTCTCCAATTAACCTGACTACATGTTTTTAGACTGTGGGAGGAAACCGGAGCTCTCGGAGGAAACCCATGCAGACCCATGCAGGGAGAACATGCAAACTTCACACAGCTTCACACCTTGCCTGAGGATCGAACCCAGGACCTTCTTGCTGTGAGGGGACAGTGCCACCCACCGAGCCACCGTGCCACCCACACCGTGGCATCAGTCATTTTTAAATAGAAGAAACTTGGCACAACCTTGAACGCTCCTGGTGTTGGTCATCTGGCTAAATGGGGCATCTTGGTAAGGCACTCAGGTGGCACAGCGGTAAAAACATGGTAGCACATCACATGGTAGCTGACATCTAGAACTACCAGCGGGCCGGACACCTATGGGGCAATGATTGGCTCGCCCCTGCTGGCTGATCAATGAGATCAGTACATGATTCTCCGTGCACTATACGGATCTCCATATGAACTCGCCTCATGCAGGTAAAAAAAAGCAGTCGGCAATTGCACATGTGTCAGAGGTGGCGTGTTAAGCCTGTAGCAGTAGAGAGGAAAGATATTTGGATATGACTAACAGGCGCCTCTCTATCTGCCAGTCAGGGTCCTTACACAGCGTTTGAAGCCCCCACCCACATAGTCCGGCCATCCCGCCCTGCACGCACTGTCAATTATGCCTGCTAGATGGCGCCCAGCTGACCGGTGGCGATGCCGAGTTTTGAACCGAGGAGTTCAGAATCTCGGCGCTGGTGTGCAAGCGGAATATCCCGCTGCGCCACCTGGGCGCCCACATATTCGATTTTTGCACAATTTTTACACCGGATACCCTTTATGACTCAACCCTTCTGTTTATTCTGGCTTGGCACTTGTACTAGGGGTGCACTAATGTGATATGCCCCCATATTGGCTAGGTTTATGTAACACTGTGCGCCTTCTGTACTTGTTCGAACCCCCAAAACTCAGGCACTGCTGCTCCCAGCACTGCTCTTTCCGTTACCCGACACAAGCTCACTAAATTGCAGTACTAACATGTACCTCTTTTGTTGGCTGTTTTTTATATGTTGTTTATATATTTAATCATAAGAAAATACGAATCCATGTACAGGCAAGAATCAAAACTAAGAGATCAAAACAAGAACATAAAAAGCACGACTTGGAATTGCTTGAAGCAACTACTAAGCTCCACAAAGGTACACAGAAGCATAAAGGGATAAACGTACACAGTCTAGTCAGGAGGGGGAAACTCCAAACAGGTGTAGACGGTAAACAGCAAGTAAATGACTAACCAGAGACACGGACACTGAATTAAAGCTGAGACCCAAAACTCAAAAGCCATAAATAAACTACTGCACATGCTGCATCACTGAGGGAACTGGTGATACTGAGGAATGGAACTGGTGAACACATCTATTTACTACATTTTTAGATAGATAGATAGATAGATAGATAGATAGATAGATAGATAGATAGATAGATAGATAGATAGATAGATAGATAGATAGATAGATAGACAGACAGACAGACAGACAGACAGACAGACAGACATGCATGCAGACAGACAGACAGACAGACAGATAGATAGATAGATAGAAAGATAGACAGACAGACAGATAAATAGACAGACATGCAGACAGACAGATAGACACAGATAGATAGATAGATAGATAGATAGATAGATAGATAGATAGATAGATAGATAGATAGATAGATAGATAGATAGACAGACAGACAGACATGCAGACATACAGACAGACAGATAGACACAGATAGATAGATAGATAGATAGATAGATAGATAGATAGATAGATAGATAGATAGATACAGACAGACAGACAGACAGACAGACAGATAGATAGATAGATAGAAAGATAGACAGACAGACAGACAGATAAATAGACAGACATGCAGACATACAGACAGACAGATAGACACAGATAGATAGATAGATAGATAGATAGATAGATAGATAGATAGATAGATAGATAGATAGATAGGCAGGCAGGCAGACAGACAGACAGACAGACAGACATGCAGACAGACAGACAGACACAGACAGATAGACAGACAGATAGATAGATAGATAGATAGATAGATAGATAGATAGATAGATAGATAGATAGATAGATAGATAGATAGATAGATAAATACGACAAATACATGGATAGATAGATAGATAGACATGCAGACAGACATACAGACAGACAGACACAGACAGATAGACAGACAGACAGACAGACAGACAGATAGACAGACAGACATGCAGACAGACAGATATACACAGATAGATAGATAGATAGATAGATAGATAGATAGATAGATAGATAGATAGATAGATAGACACAGACAGATAGACACAGATAGATAGCTAGATAGACAGGCAGACAGACAGACAGATAGACAGACAGACAGACATAGATAGATAGATAGATAGATAGATAGATAGATAGATAGATAGATAGATAGATAGACAGACAGACAGACATGCAGACAAACAGACAGATCAATATAGATAGATAGATAGATAGACAGACAGACAGACAGACATGCAGACAAACAGACATGCAGACAGAAAAGGCTGATGCAATTCGGCCTCTGCTGATGGTGCCTGTATCAGAGACGATGGATAATGCCGATCAGCGCGTGACCGTCCATGCGCAAATCTGATCCACCTATGAACTCGCCTCATGCAGGTGAAACGATGCAGTTGGCTAATGCACACGTGTCAGCGGGGGCGTGTGTTAGTCACGGCTCTCTTCAGTCAGCATCAGTAGAGGAAGCGTAATGCAATCGGGTAATTGGATACAACTAGATTGGGAGGACTGCTGTCCCAATTCCATGTGTCATAGCAGCGCTGTGCTGGGAATAGTCCACGACCCAATCACCATCTGGTCAGTCGGAGTCCTACGGCGATCCCCTCACTTTGATATACAGGGTATGGAGGGTTGAAGAAAGATCACAGTTAGGAATTGAACAACCAAAAAAGCGCATCTATATTAAAGGTGTAGTTTATAAAATGACCAGTGCCCAATTCATCCCAAGGTGTTTGATGGGATTGACGTCAGGGCTTTGTGTAAGCCGGTGGGATTCAATCACACTTTTCAGACCATGTTTTTTATGGACAGTGCTTGCTTTATCTTAATCTGGTTGAAAAATAAAATCGATCTTACCTGGTAACAATGAGTGTGGAATTGCAACCCCAAATCAGAAAAAGTTGGGACAGTATGGAAAATGCTAATAAAATAAAAATGCTGTGTTCCTTATATTTACTTTGACTTTTATTTGATTGCAGACAGTTTGAACCCAAGATACTTCATGTTTTATCTGCTCAACTTCATTTAATTTATTAATAAACCTTGATTCCTGCATTTCAGGCCTGCAACACATTCCAAAAAAAGTTGGGACTGGGTAATTCAGGGCTAGAAAATGATTTAAATGTTTAAAAACAATGAACCTCAAAGAAAGATTGGAAGGGATTTACATATTTCTCCTTCTACAGTGCACAATATCATTAAACCATTCAAGGAATTGAAAACTTTACTGTGCAGAAAAGAAGCCTTATGGTAACCATGTCCAGAAGCGGCGTCGACTTCTCTGGGCTCTGAGGCATCTAGGATGGACCATCACACAGTGGAAACGTGTATTGTGGTCAGATGAATCAGCATTCCAGGTCTTTTCTGGAAAAGGACCATCCAGACTGTTATCAGCAACACGTCCAAAAGCCAGGGTCTGTCATGGTATGGGGCTGTGTCAGTGCCCTTGGCAAAGGTCATTTACACTTCTGTGATGCAGCATTAATGCAGAAAAGTACATTGAGATCTTAGAGCAACACGTGCTGCCTTCAAGACGTCATCTTTCCCAGGGACGTCCATGCATTTTTTAACAAGACTATGCAAAACCACATGCTGCACACATTACAAAGACATGGTTGTGGAAGAAGAGGGTACGGGTACTGGACTGGCCCGCCTGCAGTCCTGACCTGTCCCCAATACAGAATGTGTGGAGAATTTTGAAAGGAAAAATGCGACAACGACGACCCCGTACTGTTGCACATCTTAAGACGTGTTGCAGTAAGAATGGGACAAAATAAAAGCTGAAACACTAAATCACTTGGTGTCCTCGGTGCCAAAACGTCTTTTAAGTGTGGTGAGAAGGAATGGCGACGTTACAAACTTTTTTTGGAATGTGTTGCAGGTTTGAAATGCAGGAATGGATGTTTGTTAATAAATGAAATGAAGTTAAGCAGATAAAACATGAAATATCTCAGGTAAATGTAAGAAACTCTGATTTCTGATTTGGGGTTGTAGATTGGAGTGTCCACATACTTTCGGCAAAATGATTAATAAGCACTTTACAGCTATTTTTTTTTCTCTGGTAACTAATCGAAAGCAGACTGTAGGAGTTTAGATTTTTGCATTAACTAGATCCCTCAGCATGAACATACTTTACAATTTTTTTAATTATTTTAAGTATTTGTTCTTCTAATTGTGGTCAGGTTTGATGCACCTCTGCCCACCAGTAGTTAAAATCAGTAATTAGAGCATTTATTCCAGCAGCATTGTGTCCTCCATAGCAGCACAGAGAGTGATGTAAGGCTAACACAATTATGGTATTGATTTTACTAATGCGTTCTTTAGAAATATCCACCGTAACTCCATTATCTTGTTCCGCAATATAAATTAATTCCTGTAAATATCATCATTAACTGTTTGACCCGTTCATTAACTTTGAAGTTTTGTTTCCTACTTCAAAAGGGATGCTCGGAGCACTATCACACGGGCATGATTGGCCGTGTCTGCCAGGGGATTGGGGGGTGGGGTGGGGGGGATGATAAGTGAAGGGATTCCTCAATACTGTTGTAACTGTGGCCTCCGCTGGCTGGTTGAAGGCACCTGTACATAGATGTTGAATAATGTAGAGCATTGCGTAATGCTACTAATGCAATCCTGCTCTCTCTGTGAACCCATGCTGACCCCTGTCCACTGCCGAAAGCGCCAACAATGGCCGGGTGCGTGTGCGTCGCTTACCTGGGCAACACATGGCACCAGGATGAACTATGGGAAGAAGGCAAGCCGGGCGGAGGCAGTGTGATGCTTCGGGCAATGTTCTGCTGGGAAACCTTGGGTCCTGCCATCCATGTGGATGTTACTTTGACCTGTACCACCTACCTAAGCATTGTTGCAGACCATGTACACCCTGTCATGGAAACGATATTCCCTGATGGCTGTGGCCTCTTTCAGCAGGATGATGCGCCCTGCCACAAAGCAAAAATGCTTCAGGAATGGATTGAGGAGCACAACGATGAGTCTCCAGATTCCCCAGATCTCAATCCAATCGAGCATCTGTGTGATGTGCTGGACAAACAAGTCCGATCCGTGGAGGCCCCACCTCACAACTTACAGCTAACATCTTGGTGCCAGATACCACAGCACACCTTCAGGGCTCTAGTGGAGTCCATGCCTCGACGGGTCAGGGTTGTTTTGACAGCAAAAGGGGGACCAACAGTATTAGGAAGGGGGTCATAATGTATATGTATTTATAGTGTTATAGTGGTATTAGTGTAAAGTGGATGTATAATATGACTTTATATGGTCTTTAATTGACATAAGCAAAACAAACATTATTTATGGAAATGTAACATGGCACAAACATGCAGGACATGCAGAAGGAGTTCTGCAGTGAGCAGAAGAATTGGAGCATTGACATTTTTTGCTAGCAGAGGGGACACAGTGGCGCAGATGATGGTGATTTGCACCTCATCAGTGTTAATTTGCTGCAGGTGGAAGTTTTTCTACATATTACGGTTTCTGTTTCACAGATTTGCCTGCTGCTCTGTCTGGCAAACTTCTATCCCTGTTCTATCCACTTTCTCGGTTGTGGGCTGCGGATGTTATTGTGTCTTTCATTTGTTACTTGGTTTTATTAGGATGCCTGCGGTAGCTGGTGAACGACTCCCGGGTTCCCGGCGAAGCAGGCGTTACAGAGCTCAGGAAACAAAGGCTGTAAATAGAAAGCCTTCTAATTAGGGCTGATTGCCCGCAGCCGGGAGCTGGCTTATTTAAGCCAGCTCTGCGCAGCAGCGGGTGTCGCACCTTTTGTTCTTTTCTCTCTCAGTGGCAGTTCGTCCATGCTCCTTTTTAGGGTCAGCAGGTATCCTAGGGTAGCAGCTAGGCTAGTCGGGTGTGTAGACTGAAAGGTCGAGGTAAATAGCTTGCTTTATTTCCTCTAGGGCCAGTGTGGTGCGACGCCGTGCAGTCCGCGAACTGCTTTTGTTTTTATCTTGCCGGGTTTGCGCTAGCGGCTTTGCTAACCGCTAGCATCAGACACCGGTGAAAGCCCTTTTCTAATAAACACATTACCGTTATTGTGTCCCGATCTCGTAACCGCTGGGTGGCGACGCCGTTAAGCACTCGGCTGGCGAGCCTACTTCCCCGGTTCGAATCCCGACCATAGCTGTGTCTGTCATCACTGATTATATTTCTCTCTTTTTCAGATCGGCGTGCTTTTCTCTTGGAGAAGCCAGTTAGAGTGTTCGCCGATTGTGCTCCGCCTTGACCACCGCCTTTTGGGTTGGTCTACGGCGAGCGTTCTTCTCCTATTGCGGTCCTACCGCAGCGCTTAGCAGCGCTTCTTGTTGAATTAAAAACCCGCGCTCGAATAGCGCGGTGGTAACGCACCCGGCGTGCACCGGCACGACCCTGGTTCGCGTCTCACCTCATATTTATATTTTTCTTCTCTTTCTCAGTTTCCATTGTCCGCAGTGTCAGCGACATTATCGGAGTTTCCGATTGTTTTTGGTTGTTCCAGTTTTTACCTTTCTTTTGTATTTTGCTTTAAAAGATAAATAAATAAAATTATTCTTTTTATTTAAAATCTGCGTTTGAGTCCTACCTTCTCCCACATAACAGGTTTCTGTTATTTTTTGCAATTACCCCCTTTTTGCTAAAGAGCCACATTATTGTTTTTTTTGGTCAAGCATTTTACACTTGGGTTGCTTTCAGCGAGCCGTGACCCGCCGTGTTACAAGTAATAGCTTTGCAAAACCCTGCTCATCATATTATTATATACACCGATAAGGCATAACATTATGACCGCCTTCCTAATATTGTGTACACGATGCTCTGTGTATTCTGACACCTTTCTATCAGAACCAGCATTAACTTCTTCAGCTATTTGAGCTACAGTAGCTCGTCTGTTGGATCGGACCACATGGGCCAGCATTCGCTCCCCACGTGCATCAATGACCCTGTCGCCGGTTTACCACTGTTCCTTCCTTGGACCACTGCAGACCGGGAACACCCCACAAGAGCTGCAGTTTTGGAGATGCTCTGACCCAGTCGTCTAGCCATCACAATTTTTCCTGCCATGATGAAGAGATAATCAGTGTTATTCACTTCACCTTTCAGTGGTCATACTGTAATGTTATGCCTTGTCGGTGTTTGGCAGTTTCATAACTTAATGTTTAATGTTTTGGTTTTAGCTTTAGCTTTCATGTCAAATGATCTTGTTGTATTGATTCTTTATATTTTACTGATCGCTTCATCCTGGTCATGGATGCGGTTATAATCCATTGAACTCGAATCTAAATCTTCTTCTGATATCTTTAAATGTAATAATACAAAACAACAGCTGTCAGTTTAGACGTTTGATGGCTAACATGTGCTTCCTCTTGGACATGTAACAGAACAGAAAACAGACATTGCTTTTTAATGACTAATGCAAACGATTCGGAGAATCAGAGTACTTGAGTTTGGCGGAAGCTTTTTATATCCACGGGCTTACAAATCCCCATGATTGACAAAGCGGGGCATTTAGTCACAGGAAAAGATACCGGCTATCCGTCCCACCCACACAGTAATGACAGTTATCTTAGCAGAAACAACTGGGCCGAACGTTCTTAGCAGAAACAACTGGGCCGAACGTTCGACTAAGGCTTTATAAAACAAGAACCATCCTACATATATTTTGTCCCGAGTTGGCTTAATCAATACGTGTTTTTTTTCTTCAGCTTTGGCAGTAATCGGCTTCATTTATTAGCACCAGAATTATAGTTAGACGTGGAATTTACCGTGCGATTACACTTTTATTTGTTTATTTTCCTTCACCACCTACAAAATGTCACATCACACAGCCACAGCAGCCGGTAAAGCCGGCGATGCGCTCGGAAGACTCTCGCTTCTCTCTCGTTCCTCCTGCAACCAGTTATTTATGATTTCTCCTTTCTGGGAATTACAGAGGATCAGGTTGGAGAGGAAACACGCTGGGTGGCATTAAGAAGCTCGATACGGTGAGCGGCAAAAGCAATAAAGCAGAGATCAATACTTTTCTTATTGGCCAAGAACCAATAGACCGGCCAGTTTGTTGACAAATAGGACTTCGCTGTGAGAGTAGACATGTCATGTTTTTAGCACATAGCTACATTAAAGCTGCGGTACACGTGCCATTCCATCGTATGGCTGCCATATGCTGACCCCTGTCCACCACAGAAAGCGCCAACAATGGGCACGTGAGCATCGGAACCGGACCACGGAGCAATGGAAGATGGTGGCCTGGTCTGATGAATCACGTTTTCTTTTACACCACGTGGATGGCCGGGTGCGTGTGCGTCGCTTACCTGGGGAACACATGGCACCAGGATGCACCATGGGAAGAAGGCAAGCCGGCGGAGGCAGTGTGATGCTTTGGTCAATGTTCTGCTGGGAAACCTTGGGTACTTTGACACATACCACCTACCTAAGCATTGTTACAGACCATGTACCCCCTTCTTATGAAAACGGTATTCCCTGATAACTGTGGCCTCTTTCAGCAGGATGATGCGCCCTGCCACGAAGCAAAAATGCTTCAGGAACGGTTTGAGGAGCACAACAACGAGGTGTTGAGGTGGTTTGAGGTGTTGACCTGGCCTCCAGATTCCCCAGATCTCAATCCAATCGAGCATCTGTTGGATGTGCTGGGCAAACAAGTCCGATCCATGGAGGCCACACCTCACAACTTACAGTTAAAGGATCTGCTGCTAACATCTTGGTGCCAGATACCACAGCACATCTTCAGGGGTCTAGTGGAGTCCATGCTTCGACGAGTCAGGGCTGTTTTGGCTGTAAAAGGGTGTCTGTTAGATCGGACCATGTGCATCAATGAGCCTTGGCCGCCCATGACCCTGTCGCCGGTTTACCACTGTTCCTTCTTTGGACCACTTTTAATAGATACTGACCACTGCAGACCGGGAACCCCCCACAAGAGCTGCGGTTTTGGAGATGCTCTGACCCAGTCGTCTAACCATCACAATTTGGCCCTTGTCAAACTCGCTCAAATCCTTAACTTTATATAATGTATTATATAAAGATGTGGGTAGTGGTGAAATTTGCTACTCTGACTCAATCCAGTACACACAAGCACTACAGTGTGAAAGTTTACCAGCTTTGTACTGACCACTAAAAGCACATCATTCATCTTTTCAACTTCAGGTCCCAAATCCATTTGTGCAACAAAGTAAAACTCAGACTGTCACCTTTTGAAAGGAAAACTGTTTGAACGGTCAAATGTAATACAAGAGCCTTGTAAAAAGGTCTGCCATAAAATAACAGCTGCTGGAACACAGTGAACATGTTTCACAGTTAAGTGAGATTTACATTAACATGGACTTAGAGGCCTTCAAGTAGAAAAGAAACCCAACATGTGTTCCAATAATCCCTACAAAAAGTGCCATGACTTTAATACATGTACATAAGCTATTGGTTTTTATAAACCATTCCATTCTGCTGTGATGTTAGTTTAGAATTATAGTCATATTATTTTTATTTCATTTTACTTTCATCAACCGCTTCATCCTAGTTAGGGATGTGACCTGTCCAATTTCACGGAAACACTGGACACCGACAAGAATACTCCGGACGGGGCATCAATCCATCAAAGGGCTCTGGCCATCTTCCTCAGACATAACCAACCATCTGTGCAGACGTCCAGCCGCCAATTATACTACAAAACAATGATAATAATAATAATGCTTATACTAAAATACAACAACAACAACAATAATAATAATAATAATAAAGTTTATACAAAAAACATAAAAACAACAACAACAATAATAATAATAATGCATAGGCTAAAAATAATAATAATAATAATAACAATAATAATAATAATGTCTTTGTTAATAATAATAATAATAATAATAATAAGGCTTATACAAAAAACAATAAAACAATAATAATAATAAAAATAATAATAATGCTTATACTGAAGAAAATAAAACAATAATAATAATAATGCGTAGGCTAATAATCATAATAATAATAATTATGCTAACGCTAATAATAATAATAATGCTTATACTAAAAAAACAATAATAATAATAATAATAATAAAGTTTATACAAAAAACAAAAACAACAATAATAAAAAATAATAATAATAATAACAACAATAATAATAATGTCTTTGTTAATAATAATAATAATAATAATAATAATGCATAGGCTAAACATATATAAATAATAATAGTAATAATAATGCATAGGCTAAAATAATAATAATAATAATAATAATAACAATAATAATAATAATAATAATGCTGCATAGGCTATAATAATAATATTAATAATAATAATAATAATAATAATAATGCATAGGCAAAAAAATAAATAAATAATAATAATGCATAGGCTAAAATAATAATAATAATTATAATAATGCATAGGCTAAAAAAAAAAATAATAATAATAATAATAATAATAATGCATAGGCTAAAATAATAATAATAATAATTAAAATAATAATAATAATTATTATAATAATATTAATAATTATTAATAATAATGTATCTACTTAGTTAAGCAAAAAACCTAGCTGTGAGCATCCACAGAGCTCCAGTCCATTCATAAACCAAAGCTGTTGGCCTTGCCAGCTTGGGAATTTATCTCTGGGTCTCTGGGTCTCTCCCTTTTCCCTAGGGTAAGCAAAGCAAGCATGTGACCGATGTCTAAGTGTCGGAAATGAGGGCAAGCAATGTTAAAAGCAGTGAAAGATGTCTGAGCGAGCAGCAAGGATAACAAGCCTCACCTTCAAACCTGGAGCTACTGGGTCTGAGGCGTGTGTTTCTATTGTTGTTACGATAAGATAGCAAGCAGTGCTAATATCTGGAGATGTTTTGGGAAGTTCTTGGGTTGGGTTGACATGCATGGTTAGCATGGCTAAGGGGATTGTTGTGCCCGGTATGGCAATGGCTAATGGACACACTGAGGACAGGAAGCTGGGATATAAAGAAATGTAATTAAAGATGTAAAATGATCTAGTATGGTAAAGCGACACATGCATTCATTTTAAGGGGGTCAGAGCACAACATGGGCAGCTCTGTGCTCCTGGGTGTAATCACTTATGGTTTTAGAAGAGATGGTTTATAAAAATCTAAATCTAAATGTAGCGATAGGCGCTGGCTTTTACACCTTTCACTGATATCACTCAAGGTAGGTGGTACGTGTCAAAGTAACATCCACATGGATGGCAGGACCCCAGGTTTCCCAGCAGAACATTGCCCAAAGCATCACACTGCCTCCGCCAACTTGCCTTCTTCCCATAGTGCATCCCGGTGCCATGTGTTCCCCAGGTAAGCGACACACACACACCCGGCCATCCACGTGATGTAAAATTAATCAGACAGTGATTCATCAGACCAGGCCACCTTCTTCCATTGCTTTGTGGTCCAGTTCCGATGCTCACGTGCCCATTGTTGGCGCTTTCGGCGGTGGACAGGGGTCAGCATGGGCACCCTGACTGGTCTGCAGCTATGCAGCCCCATACACAACAAACTGTGATGCACTGTGTATTCTGATACCTTTCTATCAGAACTAGTATTAACGTCTTCAGCTATTCGAGCTACAGTATGTACAGCCTTCGCTCCACGCGTGCATCAATGAGCCTTGGCAGCCCATGACCCAGTCGCGGTTTACCACTGTTCCTTCCTTGGACCACTTTTGATAGATACTGACCACTGCAGATCGGGAACACCCCACAAGAGCTGCAGTTTTGTAGATGCTCTGACCCAGTCGTCTAGCCATCACAATTTGGCACTTGTCAAACTTTGAGGATAAAATGTTCACTTGCTGCCTAATATATCCCACCCACTAACAGGTGCCGTGATGAAGAGATAATCAGTGTTATTCACTTCACCTGTCAGTGGTCATAATGTTATGGCAGGTCGGTGTATATAGGGTTAAGGGCCTTGTTCAAGCCCAAATCTCTACCCACTAGGCTACCACTGTCCCCTTATTCACTTCTCGATTTGCACTATTTAGATTTTTTTTACATTTTGTCTTTAGGATGGAAATACATGAATCAATAATTTCTAAACATAGTTAGCTTGCACAACTAAATCTTTGGCAGGAGCCAGCAATTATTATAATGTATACCTAGCATGTCGGCAATTTTTGATTAAAGGCCATCACAACAGGAACTGCATCATGTAGTTATGTGGGAACTCATCCAATGTTAAGCTTCCTCTGCCCTGTGGGCTCTCGACTGTAGCAGGCACTTAGAGTTTTAGTGGCTGATAATACCTTGTTTTATGGCCGTGTACACACAGAAACGGAAAGGCCATTTTCTCCGGTCATATGCATTAATCTTACTGATGGCACTCTCGTCCGATAAAGGACCCTGAAAAAAAACAGTGTCCTACAATGACCCACTCGATAGATCTCTGAACTCGAATACGTCACACACATACAAACACTTACATCCCTATAGGGCTGTTTTCTAAGCGGATTCAAAACCACAGGATTTAAAAGATGCATCTATAAATTAGATTCATATCCGAACTTGCTCTGTGAAGCCGCATAAATCAGTTTCCTGGATGCCACCCCCAAAGTTACCGAGCTTTTAGTGCTCTTAGTAATTTGTTTTCTTCTTCAAAACAAGGACTGTAACAGATCCACCTGCCAGGAAGATTGGCAGAGGGGTACACATTACAGAATTATGCTCATCTGCCATGCCGTTTATGGTCAGCAAAGGGGGAGTTAATTTAAGTTCAGGATATTACCTGTATCCCACCCAAGACGTTGAGCTTTAGGCGCTCTGTGTAATTTGTTATCTAGTTCAGCTTTCTTTTTAAATCAAATACTGTAACAGGTCTACCAAGTTACAGAATCATGCCCATCTGCCATGCCGTTTATGGTCAGCAGATGGGCAGTTATTTTAAATTCAGGATATTACCTGTATCCCACCCAAGACGTTGCACAGTTTTTAGGAGCTCTTAGTGATTTGTTATCTAGTTAAGCTTCCTTTTTCAAAACAAGGACTGTAACAGGTCCAACAAGTTATAGAATCATGCCCATCTGCCATGCCATTTATGGTCAGCAAAGGGGCAGTTAATTTAAGTTCAGGATAATACCTGTATGCCACCCCTAAAGTTGCCGAGCTTTTAGAAGCTCTTAGTAATTTGTTGTCTAGTTTAACTTCCTTCTTCAAATCATGGACTGTAATGTCCACCTTTCGGGAAGATTGGAAGAGGGGTACAGGTTACAGGATCATGCCCATCTGCCATGCCGTTTATGGTCAGCAAACGTGGAGTTAATTTAAATAGAGGATATTATCTGTATCCCACCCCCAAAGTTGTTAAACTTTTAGGAGCTCTTAGTAATTTGTTGTCTAGTTTAGCTTCCTTCTTTAAAACAAAGACCGTAAAAGGTCCACGAAGTTACAGAATCATGCCCATCTGCCATGCCGTTTATGGTCAGCAAAGGGGCAGTGAATTTAAGTTCAGGATATTACCTGTATGCCACCCCCAAAGTTGCTGAGCTTTTAGGAGCTTTTAGGATTTTGTTGTCCAGTTTAGCTTCCTTCTGCAAATCAAGGACTGTTAGAGGTCCATCTGCCAGGAAGATTGGAAGAGGGGTACAGGTTACAGGATCATGCCCATCTGCCATGCCGTTTATAGTCAGCAGAGGGGGCTTGGTGGTCCAAATGACTAACTTGCCAGTTTTGCTTAACTGGCAGTCACCTGTCTTTCTATGTTAAGCGTTAATTCAGGTGTTGTGTAGGTATGTGTATTTAACCACATTGCATGTTCTCTCCGTGTCCTCTGGGAGCTCTGGCACAGTCCAAAGACATGCAGTCAGGTTAATTGGAGACACTGAATTGCCCTGTAGGTGAATGGGTGTGTGTATGTGTGTCTGGCGCCTTGTCCAGGGTGTTACTGTGTGCCTTGCGCCCATTGACAAGCTGGGATAGGCTCCAGCACCCCCCTGCAACCCTGATTGGATAAGCGGTTAGGAAAGTGAGTAAGTAAATGTACATCACACATGCAAAACAACATGATTGTTTTTTATTTTAGATGGACCTTTACGTGTGTGTGAGTGTATCCAGCTTCACTGTAATGTGTCTTGGCAAACAGAACCGAGTGCGATTAATAGAGACGGTGGAGTTTTAACAAGACAGGTGATTATATAGTGAAATAATGGTGATGTTTTTATTCCACCTGCTTCTTATTTTCATTGGCTGATTGTAGCACCTCCTCTAAACAGTAACAGCTTATTAAAACTGTACAATTTACTGCTTTTTTATAAAGAGATACAATTAATATTGAGCAGAATTAAGTTCACCCTGCTGGTCCGGCCCTCCACAACAATCCCTAAAAACTACAGGGGTATTTCAGGGTAGATAGCAAGGATGCCTTCCATCATTCTTGTTTTTAAAACTGTCTATGCAATTACTTAAAAACCCTTAAATCAGATATTGAATCTTTCTAAAGGTTTCTTTGTAAACAGTTCCAAATGAATCATGACCTCAACATATAGCCAGTAGTACCCAGAATTGATTAAAACAAGAGTAAATATCACAACCTCCAAACTACTTGCCACTTTCTTTATCTATGTGACAAAAACATCCATCAAATGATGTATTTTCTGACATGTACCCTTAAATTCTTATTTCCCTGATGATCCGGCGCAATATAGCAGTTGTTTCATTACCTACCCATGTGATATACCAACAGTGATCATCTATTGAACAGTATATACAATCCAGATTAATGCCAGAAACATGGCATAGATCGCTCTTACCAGTTGTGTTCACATTCAGGTTATTAGATTCATTTGTAGTGTGAGGTGTCAGAACGGCGTTTATATAATATTATTATTATTATTATTATTAGTAGCAGTAGTAGTATTATTATCATTATTGTTGTTATTATTATTATTATTGTTAATATTATTATTATTATCAGTATTTTTGTTATTATTATTGTTGTTATTATTATTATTTTATTATTATTATAATTATTGTTATTTTTATTATTATTATCATTATTATTATTTTTTATTATTATTATTTTTGTTGTTATTATTATTATTATTGTTATTATTATTATTTATTATTATTATTATATATATATATTTTTAATTATTATTATTAATAAAGCCCAGCATTTTTTTTATTTTGTTTTATGCATTCACTCCCTCTTTTCTCTTGACTTTAGCGCGTCCAATTGCCCGATTGCATCACGGTTTCTCTTCACTAATGCCGACCCCTGCTCTGATTGAGGAGAACGAAGCTAACCCACGCCCCCTCCGACACGTGGGCAGCAGCTGTATGCATCTTGTCACCTGCACTTGACAAGTGCATATGCGGATCAACACTGTGTACGGAGAGACACTCCCTGACAGCACTCTTCCCTCGTCTCTGTGCAGGCGGCATCAGTCAGCCAGCAGAGTCGTAGTTGCATCTGTTATGAGAGAGTCCCTATCCGGCCTAATATCCCACCCCTATCTGAACAACAGGCCGATCGTTGTTCATGTGGTTGCTCAGCCCAGCCGGCAGGAAGAGCTGAGACTCGATACGATGTAGTCGAGATCCCAGCTCTGGTGTTCTAGTGTGTGATTTACAGCTAGTGCATAAAGCTGCAGATGCTTTACAGCTACATGAGTGTGCAAATGAAAGACGTGTTTCTCAATAAGCCCAGAAATCTTGATATATAAACCTAACCACATTAGAAACGATCTAACAGATAAATCAATGTTGATAGTATGCGCATACCTGTTTGTATCTCTACGCATGACATTAATAAAGGCTGAAAACATTGAAGGTGCATTTACAAGGCTGTAAGCTGTGTAATTAGTATAACTGAGTATTCATTGTGGAGTGATGAATGCTGTTTTCCACTCATTGGCTTCTCTAATGCGTATCAGGTTGTAAGTGCTTAAAGAGATTGCTGTGGTGAAAAACAGGCATCTATAACTAGCTCTATTAAAACCAATCTGTTACGGGTGGCGATAAGTGACTGCACCGCCGTTCAGCCACCGCCGATCAATACAGGGTGGGACCTACCTCATTTGCTCCACAAAATAAGAAACATGTTGCTGTGGGAAACATAAATGGACGAATATGGTCAAGTTTTGAAGCTTCAGTTTTGCTAGTTTCAGGGTGTGATGGGGAAGCTTTGTCGTGGGGTGGGTTTGACTTGACTCCTGTTTGGAGGTCTATTGGTATCTATAGTTACTGGTTACACAAGATTCATCAGTTCAAGTCTTAAATGTCAAACACAGTCATTGACAATTTTGTATCTCCAATTCACCTCACTTGCATGCTTGGGGGGAGGGGGGGGGGGAGTTAGATAGATGCTTTATTGATCCCGAATTAAAGTCCCAGTAGCAATGCACATGCTGCAGAAACTAGAAACAACACAAGCTACACTAACAAAGATTCCTGAACAATATAAACCGATCAGGCATAACATTATGGTCACCTTCCTAATATTGTGTTGGTCCTGTCGAGGCATGGACTCCACTAACCCCCTGAAGGTGTGCTATGGTATCTGGTACCAAGATGTCAGCAGCAGCAGATCCTTTAACTCCTGTAAGTTGTGAGGTGGGGCCTCCATGAATCGGACTAGTTTGTCCAGCACATCAAACAGATGCTCGATTGGATTGAGATCTGGGGAATTTGGAGACCTCAAACTTGTTCTTGTGCTCCTCAAACCGTTCCTGAAGCATTTCTGGTTTGTGGCAGGGCGCATCATCCTACTGAAAGAGGCCACAGCCATCAGGGAATAGTGTTTCCATGTAAGGGTGTACATGGTCTGCAACAATGCTTAGGTGGGTGGTACGTGTCAAAGTAACATCTACATGGATGGCAGGACCCAAGGTTTCCCAGCAGAACATTGCCCAAAGCATCACACTGCCTTCGCCGGCTTGCCTTCTTCCCGTAGTGCATCCTGGTGCCTGGTGCACACACACCCGGCCATCCACGTGATGTAAAAAAAAAAGTGATTCATCAGACCAGGCCACCTTCTTTCATTGCTCCGTGGTCCAGTTCCGAAGCTCACGTGCCCATTGTTGGCGCTTTTGACGGTGGACAGGGGTCAGCATGGGCACCCTGACTGGTCTGCGGCTATGCAGCCCCATACGCAACAAACATTGATGCACTGTGTATTCTGACACCTTTCTATCAATTTGAGCTACAGTAGCTCGTCTTTTGGATCGGACCACACGGGCCAGCCTTCGCTTCACGCGCGCATCAGTGAGCCTTGGCCGCCCATGACCCTGTCGCCGGTTTACCACTGTTTCTTCGTTGAACCACTTTTGATAGATACTGACCACTGCAGACCAGGAACTCCCCACAAGAGCTGCAGTTTCGGAGATGCTCTGACCCAGTCGTTTGTCAAAATCGCTCAAATCCTTACGCTTGTCCATTTTTCCTGCTTCTAACACACCAACTCTGAGGGTAAAATGTTCACTTCCCGCCTAATATATCCCACCCACTACCAGGTGCCGTGATGGAGAGATAATCAGTGGTCATAATGTTATGCCTGGTCAGTGTACATAAACTACAATAAGTGATTCTTATATAAACAATACATAACCATTATAACCACTAAAACCATGAACAGCATGGGAGTCGATAAAAACCATTGCTGAATTATCCACAGCCAGTCTTTAAATTCTTTGATTAGTCAGCTGTGGATTGAGGTTCAGCTGTGGATCATTAGCTTTGGACTAATCACAGCAAAGTTGTGTCAACTTGCAACTAAAAACAAAGCTTCCCCAACCATGTGCTTTCCGGGTGTGGCACATACATATGGGTAGAAGCTCTGGAAGCACAGAGAGGCTAGATTCATGACACCTGGCTGTTTATGCGAATTGAGGACATATTCCACAAGTGTCATATTACAAGAAGCTTATTTGCACCCTCTACCTTTGACAGTTTAGCAGTGGAACGGCGGGAAGAAGTGACAGTAGCTCAGCGCAATAGCTTTCCTGTTAACAATGCCAGAATAAATGCAATCTTCTCCCCATTGGTGGCAAAACACACGGTTTATTGCATTAGAAATCATATTTATCATACAGTATTTATCAGACATATCTATGGGGACGCTGTTGGAATTGAATTAACAGGTGGGTATTTATGATCACATCAAATAAAAAACAAGCTCTACACAAGGCTTCAGACGTTCACTGGATTTCCTGACAATCTGTATGGCACTGTATGTTCAGGGTTAATTCCAGCTGCTGAATACCTGCTCGATTCACCTGTCTAGGCGAAGTTTATAAACACACTCAAGGCCAAATCAGAGATCCAGACATCCCAAGTTTCAAAAACTCATTTTCAGGTCCCCCCCCCCCCCCAAAAAAAAGCTACAAAACTTCTCGCACACACCAAAGGATATGGGTGATAACAGAACTTTTAGGAGCTCTTAACTGTTCGCATCACAAACACATTAATGTTCCCTACATAGTGCACTAGATAGTGTGAAAGGTAATAGATTTATGTTCCCTACACAGTGCACTAAATTGTATATTAGAAAAGAATTTATGTTCCTTATTAGTGCACTAGATAATAGACTTATGTTTCTTACATAATGCTTTAAGTAGCGTATTAGTTAACGGATTTAGGTTCCCTACATAGTGCACTAAATTGTATATCAGATAACGGATTTACGTTCCCTACATAGTGCACTAGATAGTATTTTAGATATGAATTTATGTTCCCTACGTAGTGGACTAGATAGTGAATTAGACAATTGGTTTATGTTCCCTACATGGTGCACTAGATTGTATATCAGATCACGGATTTATGTTCCCTATAGTGTTGGGCGGTATTACGGTATACCGCGGTATTTAATAATGGTGACGGTATTTTTAAAAAATGTGAAGCGCCAAATTTCTGCTTCGGGTTTACCTTAAAAACGGAGACTTTAGGACATGCGCGCATCCACAGTAAGGGAGGGGTGGGAGGGGTAGGCGGTTGGAGCTCGCTGATTGGTTGTGGAGGTGATCACTGAGGTGATAACACAAAAACTAGTGCGCGCTCTACATAGACGCGTTTTACGTCATCCTATGCGCGCTCCCGAGAAGGAGGCTGTTTGAAACCTTAGACGCCTTAATAAGCTGTAGTTCGGTATCTTAACATTTCAAGAACGAGTGCGCATCGGAAGTGTCCTTGGCTTAACACATGGCTGACGGTGCGGAGAAACGGAATTATTTTCAAACGTAAATAAATGATTATTGAACTTGTATAAACTTGCACATGTGTTTTTATTTGCAAAATCGAGCTTGTGAGTTGACATGCTAGCGCACTGTGCTATCCCATCCCATTGGTTTGAATGGCAAAATGCTAACTGTTAGCTTAGTATAAGACAGCCCCGATATTAATATCAATGATGAACGATCATGAACATTTTGCTACCTTGCCTTAAATGTAGGCATAATTCAAACACTTCAATGAGAAAAAAGATTTATTTTTAAAGGAAACTACACGAAAGAGACAGACTGGTTGCATTGTTTCATAAAAATCCTCTCTTGTGCAGAGATGTGTTTGTGCCTGTGTTTGTTTCTGCTTTAAAACATACACGCCATGAACCAATCAGATTTAACATCATTAAACGAGTTTTTTTCTCAATTATTTGTCATAATACTACTAGCGCTCTCTTTATCTCTGTGTGTGTGTGTGTGTGTGTGTGTGTGTGTGTGTGTGTCGCTCGCTCCCCGTGATAACTGCGCAGTTCTAATCGGCTGTATTTCACCCACTCCGCTTCGCATCAGTAGACGGAATTAATCAGTCATTATAAAATAAAAATATGTAGAGAGCTCCCTAGCTTTTCGAACACACCCTATATAACAGCTCCCAGAGGCGCGACTCGGGTTCCTTTAGTTCATTTCAAAGAGCCGTTCAATAGAATTGGATCGTTCGCGAGCAGCCCATCACTGACAGACAGACACGCCCCCTCCCCCTACACGGTAATACCATATACCGCAGTATTTTATGAAGACAGTATGACGGTATGAAGATCGGCAATATCGCCCAACCCTAGTTCCCTACATGGTGCACTAGAAAGTATAACTAGGTGATGGTTTGTGTTCCTTACATAGTGCACTAGATAGTGTATTACATAATTAATTATGTTCCCTACATAGTGCACTGAATTGTATATCAAATCACGGATTTATGTTCCCTACATAGTGCACTAGACAATATATTAGGCAATTGATTTACGTTCCCTACACAGTGCGCTAGATTGTATATCAGATAACGGATTTAACACGCGATCGGGAATAAAGTCTGTGTCGCCTGCGTGCGCGTGTGTGTGTCGCTCTTGGCCGCTCGTTCTAGATTCCGGGAGATTTTATCTGACTTGCGGGCATCAGGGAGCCGCTATGTATATGCGGGAGACTCCCGGAACTTCCGTCTGGAGATCAAAACAAGGTCCATAAAGCATCCAAGGGATTAAGTAACACCCAGGAAAAAGTTAAAAGGGGAACTTTAGTCAGCAAGGTCAGAAATGCAATTAGCATTTTAGTGCACAATGGGTAACCTGGGTAACAGCAATAGCAAAGTGGGACTCATTTAAAAGTCATTAGAACGCTTACAAATCACAAAGAGTCCTTAAAGAGGACGGGAAATGGAAAACTGTGAGTGTGTGTGCAGAAATGTCCTTCTCCTTTACGAGAGACCTCTGGTGGTCAGGTGGTGGAATAACTTGACTGCATGTTAGATGGAAGCCATAACATTAAAACCACCTCCTTGTTTCTACACTCACTGTCCATTTTATCAGCTCCACTTACCATATAGAAGCACTTTGTAGCTCTACAATTACTGACTGTAGTCCATCTGTTTCTCTACATGCTTTGTTAGCCCCCTTTCACGCTGTTCTTCAATGGTCAGGACCCCCACAGGACCACCACAGAGCAGGTATTATTTAGGTGGTGGATCATTCTCAGCACTGCAGTGACACTGACATGGTGGTGGTGTGTTAGTGTGTGTTGTGCTGGTATGAGTGGATCAGACACAGCAGTGCTGATGGAGTTTGTTTACACCTCACTGTCACTGCTAGACTAAGAATAGTCCACCAACCAAAAATATCCAGCCAACAGCGCCCCGTGGGCAGCGTCCTGTGACCACTGATGAAGGTCTAGAAGGTGACCAACTCAAACAGCAGCGATAGATGAGCGATCGACTCTGACTTAGGGAGGAGTGTCAAATAGAGTGGACAGTGAGTGGAAACTCCAGAATGATCCACCACCTAAATAAGAACTGCTCTGTGATGGTCATGTGAGGGTCCTGACCATTTAAGAACAGCATGAAAGGGGGCTAACAAAGCATGCAGAGAAACAGAATGACTACAGTCAGTAATTGTAGAACTACAAAGTGCTCCTATATGGTAAGTGGAGCTGATAAAATGGACAGTAAGTGTAGAAACAAGGAGGTGGTCATAATGTTATGGCTGATCGGTGTATACCTTCAACTTTGTGGCAACGGTTCGGAGGAGGCTCTGACCTGGACAAAGCCCTGACCTCAAGAGAACTTTGGGATGAATTAGAATGTCGATTGCGAACAAGGCCTTCTTGTCCAACTCCAGTGCCTACTCTTACAATTGCTAGTTTGACTAAATGGGCACAAACTCTTGAGCACATCATCAGAATTCCACATACTCTATATGGCCAAAAGTATCTGGACACCTGGCCATGAGCTTGTTGGACATTTAAAAATGGTATTAAATTAGAGTGACATCCTTCAGCCACTAAAGCCAGGATTCAACTCTGCTTTTCCACACTCAGTTACCCAAGTCGTGTTTGTAGCTGCTTTAGACTTCGACATCTCAGACATTGTCTAACCGATTGCTAACTGAATTGCTGTAGGATTGCTAGGACTACCTTATAGTGCAGATTAACCAGTAAGCATGAGACAATTGAACGTTACACGAATGAAAAATGTTAATTTCACAGCAAAATGCATATTACACTGGAGGAGGCTCGCGGTTTAGGTAGGGCCTTAATTATTATATTCCTTTACCACAGCAAGTCAGGTGACTTTGCTCGTAAATGTATGCGTGTTCCATCTCGTAATTTCAGCGACCGGGTGTGCACCAGGGAAATTACTCAGAACGGTCACTGACTGCTTGTCATGCCGTTTTCACTGTGTGTAAATTGGCATCTCTGTCATCTCTAGTAATTTACTCTTGAAAAGCTCCTCGTTCTCATCCTTATCTACACCAGGATGCATACACAGCAGCAGTAAATGAGCTTACATGTGTTTCATATTTATCATATTTATTTTCCCCTTTCTGGATGTTTGTGTGGCGAAGCGGTAAATCACGCTAGCCCAGTACCGCCGAGATCCAAAGTTCGAATCTCAGAGGTGCTATTAGCCAGTCAGGCGTCTACACGGATATGATTGGCTAGGTCTGGGGGGAGGTAGGAAGGATGGCTGAACAGCTGAGCCATTGGGACGTGTCCCAAGCCTGGATGAAATAAGGACTGGTGCATCAGCAAGGGCATCTGACATAAACACTGTATTTTATCAGCTCCACTTACCATATAGGAGCACTTTGTAGTTCTACAATTACTGACTGTAGTCCATCTGTTTCTCTAGTACATACTTTTTTAACCTGTTTTTACTGTTCTTTAATGGTCAGGACCCCCACAGGACCACCACAGAGCAGGTATTATTTAGGTGGTGGATCATTCTCAGCACCGCAGTGACACTGACATGGTGTTGGTGTGTTAGTGTGTGTTGTGCTGGTATGACTGGATCAGACACAGCAATGCTGCTGCAGTTTTTAAATACCGTGTCCACTCACTGTCCACTCTATTAGACGCTCCTACCTAGTTGTTCCACCTTGTAGATGTAAAGACAGAACAGATCGACAGACAGACCGTGTTTTTGTGTCTTGCTTTTATATAGGAAATGGCTTATATTTTTATAATAATAGTAATAGTAATATTAATAATAATAATAATAATAATAATAATAATAATAATAGGAATAATAATCAATAATAATAATAATAATAATAGGAATAATGATAATAGTAAATAATAATAATAATTATTATTATTAATAATAATAATAATAATAATAATAATGATAATAGTAATAATAGTAATAATAATAGTAATAAAAATAATAATAATAGTAATAATGATAATAATAATAATAATAATAATATCAGTAATAATAATAGTAATAATAATAATAATAATAATAGTAATAATGATAATAGTAATAATAATAATAATAATAGTAATAATGATAATAATAATAATAATAACAGTAATAATAATAGTAGTAATAATAATAATAAGAAGAAGAATAATAGTAATAATGGGCCAGTGATAGCTCAGTGGTTAAGGTACTGGACTAGTAAGCAGAAGGTTGCCGGTTCAAGCCCCGCCACCACCAAGTTGCCACTGTTGGGTCCCTGAGCAAGGCCCTTAACCCTCAATTGCTCATTGTGTTCCGCTCACTGTGTAAGTCGCTTTGGATAAAAGCGTCTGCTAAATGCTGAAAATGTAAATGTAAATAATAAAAGTAATAATAATAATAATGATAGTAATAGTAATAATAATAATAATAATAATGATGATAGTAATAGTAATAACAATAGTAATAATAGTAATAATAATAATAATAATAATGATAGTAATAATAATAATGATGATAATAATGATGATAGTAATAGTAATAACAATAATAATAATAATAATTATAGTAATAATAATAATAATTATTATTATAGTAATAACAATAGTAATAATAGTAATAATAATAATAGTAATAATAATAATAGTAATAATAATAATAGTAATAATAATTGTAATAATAGTAATAATAATAATGATGATAGTAATAGTAATAACAATAGTAATAATAGTACTAATTATAATAATAATAACAATATGATAGTAATAATAATAATAGTAATAGTAATAATAATAATAATAATAATAGTAATAATAATAATAATCATAATCATAATCATAATAATAATCATAATAATAATAATCATAATCATAATAATAATAATAATGATAATAATGATAATAATGCCTGATCAAGTTTTTAGATTAAACCATGGACCTCTGAGAAAACTTAAACCCTCTCAATACTACCTGCTGACAAAAGACAGTGAGTGTTTGCAGCAGATATTACATATCAATAATGCTTTAAAAACAAACACCATCCTAACAACGTGTCTGCATACAAATCCAGACTCAACAGCTAATCAGTTTCCTCCTAATTTAATTTCCTTCCTGCGACCTGTCGCTCTGCATTAGCCAAATGAGCGGCGTACATCTTCACGGCGGAGAAAACAAGGCAACGCTATACACACGAGTTACAGGAGACACGAAATGAAGGCGGACAGGACAGCGCTTTATGAAACAATGCCATTAGCGCCTAGCAGAACCTCGGAAACACACAGCACGACCGCATGTAATCCAATAAACTGCAAATTCAAAACAGCTCTAATGATGTTTGGTAGAGAGCCATGACTTTCCCCCGCACCCGAGCAAAGTCCATGACATTTACTTTAGCTACACGCACAACAGGAATACTTATGAGTGATCGTAATCATGCTTCTCATTATGACTGCGACTAAAATAATTTTTAAACACTCGCTTTCCTTTACTTATTTTATATATCGCTTATTAATTATCTTCAAATTAGCATTTATTGGCGTGATAAATAATGACATTCTTAGTGTGTGTGTGTGTGTGTGTGTGTGTGTGTGTGTGACATGGTCACTAACTGTCCCTCATCTGATTCCAGGTGTGTGTGTGTGTGACATGCTCACCCACTGTCTCTTACCTGGTGGCGTGTGTGTGTGTGTGACATGGTCTCTCACTGTCACTCACCTAGTGGCAGGTGTATGTGTGTGTGTGTGTATGTACAGTGTATCACAAAAGTGAGTACACCCCTCACATTTCTGCAAATATTTTATTATATCTTTTCATGGGACAACACTATAGAAATAAAACTTGGATATAACTTAGAGTAGTCAGTGTACAGCTTGTATAGCAGTGTAGATTTACTGTCTTCTGAAAATAACTCAACACACAGCCATTAATGTCTAAATAGCTGGCAACATAAGTGAGTACACCCCACAGTGAACATGTCCAAATTGTGCCCAAAGTGTCAATATTTTGTGTGACCACCATTATTATCCAGCACTGCCTTAACCCTCCTGGGCATGGAATTCACCAGAGCTGCACAGGTTGCTACTGGAATCCTCTTCCACTCCTCCATGATGACATCACGGAGCTGGTGGATGTTAGACACCTTGAACTCCTCCACCTTCCACTTGAGGATGCGCCACAGGTGCTCAATTAGGTTTAGTCCATCACCTTTACCTTCAGCTTCCTCAGCAAGGCAGATGTCATCTTGGAGGTTGTGTTTGGGGTCGTTATCCTGTTGGAAAACTGCCATGAGGCCCAGTTTTCGAAGGGAGGGGATCATGCTCTGTTTCAGAATGTCACAGTACATGTTGGAATTCATGTTTCCCTCAATGAACTGCAGCTCCCCAGTGCCAGCAACACTCATGCAGCCCAAGACCATGATGCTACCACCACCATGCTTGACTGTAGGCAAGATACAGTTGTCTTGGTACTTACTCACTGTCTCTTACCGGATGGCAGGTGTGTTTGTGTGTGTGTGTGTGACATGGTCACCCATCCCTCACCTGGTGGCAAGGTGTGTGTGTGTGTGTGTGTGACATGATCACTAACTGTCCCTCATTTGATTCCAGGTGTGTGTGTGTGTGTATGTGTGTGTGACATGATCACTAACTGTCCCTCATCTGATTCCAGGTGTGTGTGTGTGTGTGTGTGTGTGACATGGTCACCCATCCCTCACCTGGTGGCAAGGTGTGTGTGTGTGTGTGTGTGTGTGTGTGACATGATCACTAACTGTCCTTCATCTGATTCCAGGTGTGTGTGTGTGTGTGTGTGTGTGTGTGTGTGTGTGTGTGTGACATGGTCACCCATCCCTCACCTGGTGGCAAGGTGTGTGTGTGTGTGTGTGTGTGTGTGTGTGACATGATCACTAACTGTCCTTCATCTGATTCCAGGTGTGTGTGTGTGTGTGTGTGACATGGTCACCCATCCCTCACCTGGTGGCAAGGTGTGTGTGTGTGTGTGACTTAATCACTAACTGTCCCTCATTTGATTCCAGGTGTGTGTGTGTGTGTGTGTATGTGTGTGTGACATGATCACTAACTGTCCTTCATCTGATTCCAGGTGTGTGTGTGTGTGTGTGACATGGTCACCCATCCCTCACCTGGTGGCAAGGTGTGTGTGTGTGTGTGTGTGTGTGTGTGACTTGATCACTAACTGTCCTTCATCTGATTCCAGGTGTGTGTGTGTGTGTGTGACATGGTCACCCATCCCTCACCTGGTGGCAAGGTGTGTGTGTGTGTGTGTGTGTGTGTGACATAATCACCCATCCCTCACCTGGTGGCAGTTGTGTGTGTGTGTGTGTGTGACATGGTCACCCATCCCTCACCTGGTGGCAGGTGTGTGTGTGTGTGTGTGTGTATGTGTGCAATCGTCTCTGACTTTACATCTACAAGGTGGACCAACTAGGTAGGAGTGTCTAATAGAGTGGACAGTGAGTGGACACAGCATTTAAAAACTCCAACAGCGCTGCTGTGTCTGATCCACTCATACCAGCACAACACACACTAACACACCACCACCATGTCAGTGTCACTGCAGTGCTGAGAATGATCCACCACCTAAATAATACCTGCTCTGTGGGGGTCCTGACCATTGAAGAACAGGGTGAAAGCAGGCCGAAAAAGTATGTAGAGACACAGATGGACTACAGTCAGTAATTGTAGAACTACAAAGTGCTTCTATATGGTAAGTGGAGCTGATAAAATGGACAGTGAGTGTAGAAACAAGGAGGTGGTTTTAATGTTATGGCAAATATAAACAAACATGATTGTTTATATTTTTACTTGATATGATCTTCAAATATTGAATGTTTAAACTGCAGAGGTGGCGAAAATATCAAATAAATGAAAAAGGCTAAAACTCTGAAGCCAGATCTCCCAACAGATTTACCAGCAGGTGGTATATAAGCTGGTATTCAAATAAGGCATGTGTGATCTGCAAAACTGAAAAGCCAAAAAGTATTGCTAATGGAAATGAAGTTTCACTTCTAAAATGTGTAGTAATGTTAGTCCAGATAACTTTTGGAGCAACACTGGCGGTACACTGGTAGATCAGAGCATGACCAGAGGAACACTGAGTGTATCGGGCCCAACAGCCACATAGATCGTTACAGAATCATGCCCATCTTTCATGCCATGGAGGAGCAGGTGACTGACACTGACGTTTCCCTTAAAAAGTCAGTCTCTGCGCCTCATCAGTGGTAGTTTGCTGCAGCTGGGAGAGTCCTTTATATACCGGCTATGTTGGCCACCTCGCTGCAGGCTTACTGCATTGCGCTGTATGTAGCCGCCATCACAGAAGTGTAAATGACCTTTGCCAAGGGCACGGACACAGCCCCATACCATGACAGACCCTGGCTTTTGGACTTGTTCCTGATAACAGTCTGGATGGTCCTTTTCATCTTTGGTCCGGAGCACACAGTGTCAATTTTTTCCCAAAAAGACCTGGAATTCTGATTCATCTGACCACAACAGACATTTCCACTGTGTGATGGTCCATCCTAGATGCCTCCGAGCCCAGAGAAGTTGACGCCGCTGCTGGACATGGTTAACATAAGGCAATTTTTTTTGCACAGTAAATTTTTAAGTGGCATTTGTGCATGTAACTCTGTATTGTAGTGCTTGATAAAGGTTTGCCAAAGTAATCCCTCACCCATGTGGTTATATCAGCTATTGTTGAGTGGTGGTTCTTGATGCAGTGCCGTCTGAGGGATCGAAGATCACGGGCGTTCAGGTTAAGCTTGCGTCCTTGGCTTTTACGCACTGAAATTCCTCCTGATTCCTTGAATGGTTTAATGATATTATGCACTGTAGAGGGAGAAATATGCAAATCCCTTTCAGTCTTTCTTTGAGGTTCATTGTTTTTAAACATTTCAATCATTTTCTCACACATTTGTTGACAAACTGGAGATCCTCTGGTCATCTTTGCTCATCAAAGACTCAGCCTTTCCTGGATGCTGCTTTTGTACCAAACCATGATTACAATCACCTGCTTGGAATCACATCATTATTTAGTTTTTTCACCTCATTACTAGCCCTAAATTGCCCCTGTCCTAACTTTTCTTGTGAATGTGTTGCAGTCCTGAAATGCAGGAATGGAGGCATATTAACAAATGAAATGAAGTTGAACAGACAAAGTAAGGACAAAGTAAATGTAAGGAACACTGCATTTTTATTTTATTTGCATTTTCCATACTGTCCCAACGTTTTCTGATTTGGGGTTGTACATTAATCCATATATATATATTTGCACACTTAAAACCATAATACCAACACTGCATTGCAAAAAAAATATTTATTAACCTCCAACTCGCTACAGAACAAAACAGTCCCTGCTGGTCGCGTTGCCAAATCCACTCGGATTCATTTATTTTTCTCTTTGATTTTACGCTGCTCATCAGCGCACAAACAACTCTGATCGCTCGCTACTTGTTGACGTGCATTTTCGGACGTTTGTTTTCGTGACAAAACGTAGTTTGGGAGGCCAGAGAAGCTCGCCTGTGATTCCAGTTGGTGATAGATGGTGTAGTGTGAAAGCCACACCGACTTGAAAGACTCCCGATTACAAGAGATCCAGTCGTGTAGTGTGAACTGTACAGCGACCTGACGACTTGGAAAGTCGTGTAGTGTGAACTCATCGGTATTAACAGATACTCAATTTGCAGTAACGGTATCGGTATCGAACATAAAAAAGTGGTATCGAGCCAGCCCTAATTTCAGGTTTAGGGGACTTCGAGTTACAAGGCACTACTGTATATTGTTTTCACCCTCAGTTGTGTTTACTACGGTTCTGTTCACAACTTAAAAGCCGTGATTCTTGGTCTTGCTCAAATACACTTAAAAGGCTGAAAATACAGCGAGCCAAAAGGCCTGAAATGTGTTATTGAATAAACATGTTCAGATAAATCTGCCAAGAGTTCCTTTTGTATATTGCCAGCCCCCGGAGCTGAAAAGTTTTGCCCGTTATTACAGAGGCACTCGGGAACGTTGATGTAAACGGTACGCTGTATTCTCGGTATCAGATTTTGCTTCTTTCTTAAGTGTAGATGTAAAAATGACAAGAAAAGGAGAAAAATAACATTTGGATGATGCATCTCAAGAGCCGTAATCGTGTTTCTAAAGTAAGATTCAGAATCTCCTTAGGAGATGGGATTATTCGCCGAAACGTAATAACTGTCCATTGGAGAGCCAGTGCTGAGAGTTTATGAAAAGATGTTTTATGCTCCCGTAGAAAAGTATCCTTTTTTTTTTCTTTTCTTTTGTTTAATATCACGCTTTAATAATGAAATCCTGCAGGAGAACCACATGAGCCACAGTTCTAAAGTAAGCTCCACCAATCAGGTTTGTCAGAAGTCTTATGAAAGTATTAAACAGCTCGGCTGTCAGACAGAACTTATTTTGTAAATTCTACAAACTTTTTAGCAGTTTGTCTTATATATATATATGTACTTTGTAGTTCTACAGTTACTGACTGTAGTCCATCTGTTTCTCTGCATGCTTTGTTAGCCCCCTTTCATGCTGTTCTTCAATGGTCAGGACCACTACAGAGCAGGTATTATTTAGGTGGTGGATCATTCTCAGCTCTGCAGTGACACTGACATGGTGGTGGTGTGTTAGTGTGTGTTGTGCTGTCCACTCTATTAGACACTCCTACCTAGTTGGTCCACCTTGTAGATGTAAAGTCAGAGTCGATCGCTCATCTATTGCTGCTGTTTGACTTGGTCATCTTCTAGACCTTCATCAGTGGTCACAGGACGCTGCCCACAGGGCGCTATTGGCTGGATGTTTTAGGTTGGTGGACTATTCTCAGTCCAGCAGTGACAGTGAGGTGTTTAAAAACTCCATCAGCGCTGCTGTGTCTTATCCACTCATACCAGCACAACACACACTAACACACCACCACCATGTCAGTGTCACTACATTGCTGAGAATGATCCACCACCTAAATAA
This sequence comes from Trichomycterus rosablanca, assembly GCF_030014385.1. Classification (NCBI taxonomy): domain Eukaryota; kingdom Metazoa; phylum Chordata; class Actinopteri; order Siluriformes; family Trichomycteridae; genus Trichomycterus; species Trichomycterus rosablanca. Next base: position 7,729,309 of record NC_085991.1, read on the forward strand.
TACCTGCTCTGTAGTGGTCCTGTGGGGGTCCTGACCATTGAAGAACAGGGTGAAAGCAGGCTCAAAAGTATGTAGAGACACAGATGGACTACAGTCAGTAATTGTAGAACTACAAAGTGCTTCTATATGGTAAGTGAAGCTGATAAAATGGACAGTGAGTGTAGAAACGAGGTGGTTTTAATGTTATGGCTGATCGGTATATATATATATTTTTAGCTCCACTTACCATATAGAAGCACTTTGTAGTTCTACAATTACTGACTGTAAGGAGGGCTAACAAAGTATGTAGAGAAACAGATGGACTACAGTCAGTAATTGTAGAACTACAGTGCTTCTATATGGTAAGTAGAGCTGATAAGATGGACAGTGAGTGTGTTTAATGGTTATGACAGGGGTCAGCATGGGCACCCTGACTGGTCTGCGGCTATGCAGCCCCATACACGGGATCGGACCACACGGGCCAGCCCTCGCCCCCCATGTCCATGACCCTGTCGCAAGTTAAGAGTTAGGACTGAGTCATAGAAGTGCTCATCAAAAGTTCAGCACTGTACTTGTGTCTCATCACGTCTCCCTCTTCTCTCTCTCTTTCTCCTCTCTGCGTCTCTCCAGGGCGGGATGATCGCCCTGCTGCTCTCCATCCTGTGTCTGGTCCTGATCCTGTACACCCGAAAGCGCTGGTGCAAGCGGCGCAGGGTGCCTCAGCCTCAGAAGAGCGCCAGCGCCGAGGCGGCCAACGAGATCCACTACATCCCGTCCGTGCTGCTGGGCGGCCAGGCACGAGAGAGCCTGAGGAACTCCCGCTGCCAGGGCGCCAACGCCAGCAGCACCCTGAGCATCCGCGAGACGCCCATCCTCGACGGCTACGAGTACGACATCGGTGAGCTGCGCCAGCACCTGCAGCGCGAGTGCATGAACGGCGGTGAGGATTTCACCAGCCAGGTGACGCGGACACTCGACTCGCTGCACGGCTGCAACGAAAAGGCCAACATGGACCTCACCCCCGGTGCGTGCCAGGCTTTTTCTTTTATATTTGTTAGTTTCTGGAAAAAGAACTTATAGTTTAATGGTTTCTGGAACTGGTCTTTGTCTCTGACTGAATAACGAGGAAAATTTGGCAGCTTTTTATAGCAATCACCAAGATTCAGGAGCAGCTGCCATTTTTTTTCAGTACAGTCCACCATAGTCTCAAAGAGGTTGTGGTCAGGACCTTGGAAAGGTCATTCCAAAAGCTTAAATTTAGCCAGACAGGCAAATTCCAAATCACCCCAAGACACCTGCACTGGCACAGGTAAAACAGCCCTAGAGCCTAATACCTCCACCACTACACTTGACAGTAGGTGGTGTTGTTGGGTTTGATTGCTTAACCCTTGCTTAACCCTTTCTGCTTTAAACAGTTTGATCATTGTGGTTCTCCTCCACATACCCAGGTGGCACACCAGCACTGAGATTCTGAACTTGCCCGAGTTTGAAATTCAGTACTGCTACCGGTTGGCTGGGCGCCCCTTAGATAGACAGATAGATAGACAGATAGGAAGACAGATGAAAAGTTAGACGGACAGACAGATAGATAGACAGGCAGACAGGTAGGTAGGTAGGTAGGTACAGTGGGGTCAAAAAGTATTTAGTCAGCCACTGATTGTGCAGGTTCTCCTACTTAGAAAGATGAGAGAGGTCTGTAATTTTCATCATAGGTACACTTCAACTATGAGAGACAAAATTAGAAAAAAAAATCCAGGAAATCACATTGTAGGATTTTTAAAGAATTTATTTATAAATTATGGTGGAAAATAAGTATTTGGTCAATAACAAAAGTTCAACTCAATACTTTGTAACATGACCTTTGTTGGCAATGACAGAGGTCAAACGTTTCCTGTAAGTCTTCAACAGGTTTGCACACACTGTAGCTGGTATTTTGGCCCATTCCTCCATGCAGATCTCCTCTAGAGCAGTGATGTTTTGGGGCTGTCGCTGGGCAACAAATTCCGGACTGCACAAATGTTCTATGGGGTTGAGGTCTGGAGACTGGCTAGGCCACTCCAGGACCTTGAAATGCTTTTTACGGAGCCACTCCTTCGTTGCCCGAGCGGTGTGTTTGGGATCATTGTCATGCTGGAAGACCCAGCCACGTTCCATCTTCAATGCTCTCACTGATGGAAGGAGGTTTTGGCTTAAAATCTCACGATACATGGCCCCGTTCATTCTTCCCTTAACACGGATCAGTCGTCCTGTCCCCTTCGCAGAAAAACAGCCCCAAAGCATGATGTTTCCACCCCCATGCTTCACAGTAGGTATGGTGTTCTTGGGTTCTTCTTCTTCCTCCAAACACGACGAGTTGAGTTTTTACCAAAAAGTTCCATTTTGGTTTCATCTGACCACATGATATTCTCCCAATCCTCTTCTGGATCATCCATATGCTCTCTGGCAAACTTCAGACGGGCCTGGACATGTACTGGCTTAAGCAGGGGGACACGCCTGGCACTGCAGGATTTGAGTCCCTCTCGGCGTAGTGTGTTACTGATGGTAGCCTTTGTTACTTTGGTCCCAGCTCTCTGCAGGTCATTCATCAGGTCCCTCCGTGTAGTTCTGGGATTTTTGCTCACCGTTCTCATGATCATTTTGACCCCACGGGATCGAGGGAGATTATCAATGGTCTTGTATGTCTTCCATTTTCTTACAATTGCTCCCACAGTTGATTTATTCACACCAACCTGCTTGCCTATTGTAGATTCACTCTTCCCAGCCTGGTGCAGGTCTACAATTTTCTTCCTGGTGTCCTTCGACAGCTCTTTGGTCTTGGCCATGGTTGACTGTTTGAGGCTGTGGACAGGTGTCTTTTATACAGATAACGAGGTCAAACAGGTGCCATTAATACAGGTAACGAGTGAAGGACAGAAGAGCTTCTTAAAGAAGAAGTTACAGGTCTGTGAGAGCCAGAAATCTTGCTTGTTTGTTATTGACCAAATACTTATTTTCCACCATAATTTACAAATAAATTCTTTAAAAATCCTACAATGTGATTTCCTGGATTTTTTTTTCTCATTTTGTCTCTCATAGTTGAAGTGTACCTATGATGAAAATTACAGACCTCTCTCATCTTTCTAAATAGGAGAACTTGCACAATCAGTGGCTGACTAAATACTTTTTGGCCCCACTGTAGGTAGGTAGGTAGATAGATAGACATCAGTGATGGCATAGTTACCTTTAAAAAGTAACTTAGTTACTTTATTGATTACTTGATTTTAAAAGTAACTAAGTTAGATTACAATTTACTTTATTAGTTACATTCAGCAGCTGCCGTAATGCAACTGGAGCTGCGTAGGCGATTGAAGCGGAATAAGAAACAAGAAAGACGCGGAAAACTAAGTCCTCTGTTCACAAGTGTAAGTAAGATAAATAAATAAAAAATTTTTGAGACAAATAAATAACTAAAAGACGATAAATATCCAAAATTTTGGCGAGTGGGGTTTGTAATGAGTCTGTAACTATGGTGATATTACGTCATCACGTCCCCACGTGTAGTACGTAGCGGTGTTGTGTGCATACTGCATACTTCTGTACTGAAAGTATGCACTTCTTTACCGGCCGAGTAGTGCATACTTCCTTCAATCTAATGCATACTCTGTAAGTATGCGATTCCGGACGCAGCTCGTGACTTAATTGTCGCATAGGCCAGACGTTACTCTCCGAGACGCAAAAATAGTAACGCACAGTAACTTGGATAAGTAACGTTAATCTGATTACTGGATTGGAAATAGTAACGCGATAGATTACTTGTTACTGAAAAATGTGGTCAGATTAGAGTAACGCGTTACTGACATCAGTGATAGACATACCGACAGACAGATAGAATGATAGACAGACAGAAAGATATATAGACAGACAGATAGATAGATAGACAGACAGGCAGATAGATAGACAGACAGATATAAATAAAGGCAGTTAAATAGATAGACAGATAGAAAAACAGTCAGACAGAAAGCCACACAGACTGATAGACAGACAGATAGATAGGCAGACAGCCACACCGACTGATAGACAGACAGACAGGCAGATAGATAGATAAATAGCTGTAGCAAGTCCAACACCACAAAAAAGCCATAAATATGGAGACACTCAACTCAAGACACTCACGTCTCTACAGTGCTCTTATAAATGAAGAATAAATTCACATTCTAGGATCTGCCGTATTTACTGATTTGACAAAAATGAGTGTTTTCTAATCATTAAGTCAGAGAAAAAGACCAGTTTTGAAAATCAAATCATGTTCCCTATTCAAGTGTATCTAAACTTTTCACTTCTATTGTAGCTGTTACTTGGGAAGAGCTAGAAAAACCCCATACCTATAAAACTCTGACCTAGAATACTTAGATATCAGATATTAAAAGGATGCATCAGATTTAGTAAAACAAACCCATCAAAATATCAAACCAATGCTGTTAAATTAAACGAAATAACGGCTGTTCTGATTTAAATCCCGAACAAAGTTACATATTCTGTATAGAATAAGCACTTAGTTTTATTCTGCCCACCAGACAAACACAGACATGAAAATGTATCGCTTTTATAAGCAGAAACCATCACAGGGAGGCAATATTTTATCATTACCTATTCAGGTTGTTTTCAACGTTTTGTATAAACAGACAAACAGTAATTTTTATGTTATTGAAAGACATGCCTCTAGCTACCTGTGATTTATTTAAAATGAGAAAAAAGCTTTAGCATTTATCAGATTCAGATTTAATATTAACATTGTTTACATACACCGATCAGCCATGACATCAGAACCACCTCCTTGTTTCTACACTCAGCTCCACTTACCATATAGAAGCACTTTGTAGTTCTACAATTACTGACTGTAGTCCATCTGTTTCTCTGTATGCTTTGGACCTCTACAGAGCAGGTATTATTTGGGTGGTGGATCATTCTCAGCACTGCAGTGACACTAACATGGTGGTGGTGTGTTAGTGTGTGTTGTGCTGGTATGAGTGGGTCAGACACAGCAGTGCTGGTGGAGTTTTTAAACACCTCACTGTCACTGCTGGACTGAGAATAGTCCACCAACCAAAAATATCCAGCCAACAGCACCCCGTGGGCAGCGTCCTGTGACCACTGATGAAGGTCTAGAAGATGACCAACTCAAACAGCAGCAATAGATGAGTGATCGTCTCTGACTTTACATCTACAAGGTGGACCAACTAGGTAGGAGTGTCTAATAAAGTGGACAGTGAGTGGACACGGTGTTTAAAAACTCCAGCAGCATTGCTGTGTCTGATCCACTCATACCAGCACAACACACACTAACACACCACCACCATGTCAGTGTCACTGCAGTGCTGAGAATGATCCACCACCTAAATAATACCTGCTCTGTAGTGGTCCTGTGGGGGTCCTGACCATTGAAGAACAGCATGAAAGGGGGCTAACAAAGTATGTAGAGAACCAGGTGCACTACAGTCAGTAATTGTAGAACTACAAATTGCTTCTATATGGTAAGTGGAGCTGATAAAATGGACAGTGTGTGTAGAAACAAGGAGGTGGTTTTAACGTTATTGTTGATCAGTGTAAATGTGTATTTATCTGCTGTTCTCTCAGCCCTGTTATTATGGTAACTGTTTTAAAGTCATGTTCACCAGTTGTACTAAATCGAGGGATTTAGTAATTTTGTTTTTCAGTCGTAGTTGGGTTTTCTAAGAAGAATCAATTTTCTGATTCCTGGCACAGAGACTTAAGTAGATTTACTTCAAATTGCATGAACACAGCAGAAACACTCCAAACTCACGACTGCTGTGTTCAAAATGCTTTCTCCACATCACCATGATCAGCAGTCAACTGTTTATTTCACAGTGCAGACAGTATAAACCCTTATATGTCATGTTTTGTCTGGTCAACTTCAAGGCCTGCAACACATTCCAAAAAACGTTGGAACGGTGGCAATTTAGGGCTAGTAATGAGGTGAAAAAACTAAATAACGATGTGATTCCAAACAGGTGATTGTAATCATAATTTGCATCCAGGAAAGGCTGAGTCTTTGATGAGCAAAGATGATCAACAAATGTGTGAGAAAATGATTGAAATGTTTAAAAACAATGAACCTTAAAGAAATATTGGAAGGGATTTGCATATTTCTCCCTCTACAGTGCATAATATCATTAAACCATTCAAGGAATCAGGAGGAATTTTAGTACATAAAAGCAAGGACGCAAGCCTAGGCTGAACACCTGTGATCTTCGATCCCTCAGACGGCACTGCATCAAGAACCGCCACTCAACAATAGCTGATATATGGGTGAGGGATTACTTTGGCAAACCTTTGTCAAGCTCTACAATACAGAGTTACATGCACAAATGCCACTTAAAACATACTGTGCAAAAAAGAAGCCTTATGTATCCAGAAGCGGCGTCGATTTCTCTGGGCTCGAAGGCATCTAGGATGGACCATCACACAGTGGAAACGTGTATTGTGGTCAGACGAATAAGTATTTTATATCTTTTGCTCCAGACCAAAGACAAAATAGGACCATCCAGACTGTTATCAGCAACACGTCCAAAAGCCAGGGTGTGTCATGGTATGGGGCTGTGTCAGTGCCCTTGGCAAAGGTCATTTACACTTCTGTGATGCAGCATTAATGCAGAAAAGTACATTTAGGTCTTAGAGCAACATGTTCTGCCTTCGAGACGTCATCTTGTCCAGGGACGTCCATGCATTTTTCAACAAACATTACAAAGGCATGGCTGTGGAAGAAGAGGGTACGGGTACTGGACTGGCCCGCCTGCAGTCATGACCTGTCCCCAATACAGAATGTGTGGAGAATTTTGAGAAGAAAAATGCGACAACGACGACCGCGTACTGTTGCACATCTTAAGACGTGTTTGCATGAAGAATGGGACTTGACCTGAATGTAACACTTTATCGCTTGGTGTCTTCGATAATGGTGACAACATTACAAAGTGGTAAATGCTTTACTGTCCCAACTTGACCAGACAAAACATAAGATATATTGGGTTCATCCAGTCTGCAATGAAATAAAAGTCAAAGTAAATTATTTGGCATGATCACCTGTTCTTACAGCTTTCCCCAAGAAGTTTTACCCATGACTACAACCACAAAGTGGAGAAATTCTCACAAGGTCCGTGTTGACATTAAAGCCACCAATTCTTAATAATTCGTACTACACATTATCTGCCCCCAAGTGCAAAAACGAACCTAATTGCGACGGTTGTGGAGGTTTCCTGGGACTATAAAACAGTGAAACTAGTTAGATATTTAGTGCCTATTTGGGACAGCTATTGTATTGCTTATGGGATCTCACAGCACTAAGGGCCGTCTGCAACATCATTAAATAGACTCTCGATTTAACTAAGTGGCACTGAGGCTGGTTCGTCCAGGTTCATTGAAGAGGGAAAGAGCGGCCATGATTTAAAGGGAAATAACGCTGATGTTTGGCAGGGAAAGTGGCCTGATATGAATGGGCTGGGTTCTTTTCTTTTTTTAAACTGGTTTTTACTGAAGGACCAGTCAATATAGGGAAACCCCGTACCTGCAAACGTTTAATCAAGGTAGAACAATACAGTGGCTAAAAAACACTAACAACCAGGGGAACAATCACAACCAAATGAGGTGCCCGAATGAATAGAAACAAAATACAACTGACAAACATAAACATCTGGATAGAACAGGGGTAGTGCAGAACTGACAACTGGTTGTCACAATATGACAGGCTGATCTGGCCGTCTGCCACAACTCTAAGTTCTCAAAAAAAAAAAAAAAGGAAAGATAGGGAACCTTCAGAACCTGCCCAGCACCCCATCACATGACGTAGATTCACGGGTGACGTCACGTCACCTCTGGGGCAATTCGCTTCCAGTTTTGATATACATTGATCAGTCATAACTTGTTTCTACACTCACTGTCCATTTTATCAGCTCCACATACCATATAGAAGCACTTTGTAGTTCTACAATTACTGACTGTAGTCCATCTGTTTCTCTGCATGCTTTGTTAGCCCCCTTTTATGCTGTTCTTCAATGGTCAGGACCCCCACAGAGCAGGTATTATTTAGGTGGTGGATCATTCTCAGCACTGCAGTGACACTGACATGGTGGTGGTGTGTTAGTGTGTGTTGTGTGTTGAGTGGATCAGACACAGCAGCGCTGCTGGAGTTTTTAAACACCGTGTCCACTCACTGTCCACTCTATTAGACACTCCTACCTAGTCGGTCCACCTTGTAGATGTAAAGTCAGAGACGATCGCTCATCTATCGCTGCTGTTTGAGTCGGTCATCTTCTAGACCTTCATCAGTGGTCACAAGACGCTGCCCACGGGGCGCTGTTGGCTGGATATTTTTGGTTGGTGGACTATTCTCAGTCCAGCAGTGAAAGTGAGGTGTTTAAAAACTCCATCAGCACTGCTGTGTCCGATCCACTCATACCAGCACAACACACACTAACACACCACCACTATAATACCTGCTCTGTGGTGGTCCTGGGAGAACCCTGACCATTGAAGAACAGCATGATAGGGGGCTAACAAAGCATGCAGATAAACAGATGGACTACAGTCAGTAATTGTAGAACTACAAAGTGCTTCTATATGGTAAGTGGAGCTGATAAAATGGACAGTGAGTGTAGAAACAACTGATTCTACACTCTACAGATTGCCTGATCGGTATATATACGTAACTAATGTCAACACATGCTGACGCTAGGGACTCGTTTGTTTATGATTCATTTTTTGCGAGTCATGAGTCGAATCCGAGTCAAGTCTGAAGTTGCTGTGTGTGCGACTCAGACTCGAGTCCCCATCTCTGGGTTAAGGCAATGCCACATTTGCCTCAGATGTCTTATTGCTTCTCTATATTGGTGAGTATATTCATCACGACTTATCAGTAAGGGTCGTTTTAAGCCAACAGTAAAAATTATTTTCATTCTAAATATCATGCTAATAGCTGACTGGTATACCCCACTAACTCACTAGCATCTCTTCTTCTGTCTATCTTCTAAGCCATCAGGGCTGGGTGTTATGCAAGCCCTCTCTCTCTCTCTCTCTCTCTCTCTCTCTCTCTCTCTCTCTGCGCCTAACCCCGACCTTTTGAACTTTTTGCCCATCAGGGAATGACAATACAAAACTGTCCCTGATGAGCAAGTACAAGGATAACATCATAGCCACCAGTCCTGTTGACAGCAATCACCAGCAAAACACGCTCCTCCCACACACCACCTCCACCAGCCAGCGCAAGCGTCTGTCCAACAACACGCGCGGTGAGTGCTTGGCCACATCATCTGCAGTAATCTGCATTAAAAAAAAACCCACTCCTGCTGCCTCCCACCGCTGCCATTTCCACTTCACTGCTCTTTTCCAAATGCTATTGTACAAAATGACCTCTCCTCTGAGTTTCACATTTAAATGTTTAAAATAGGGTGCAGCTTTTAAATAGTTTTTCCATTTATGGAAGATACATATGTATTTAAAACCTGCATTACCTATATTTTCCTAATAACCTAATAACTGGTCGTGCCACCCTTGGCATTAGCGACTGCGATTGAGTATTTGGAGGGTTTTCAAGCATGAACTGCCAGTTAAAGGTCTTGTCACAGGCCACTCAGGTGGCGCAGCGGTAAAAACACACCATCGAACCATCGTATCGAGTCTCGAGCGGCCACGTGAACAACGATTGGCCTGTTGTTCAGATAGGGGTGGGATTAAGCCGGATAGGGACTCAGAGCACAGAGACGGAAAAGAGTGCTGTCAGGGTGTGTCTCTCCGTACACAGCGCTGAGCTGCACTGCACTCGTCGAAGTGTAGGTGACGAGATGCATACGGGTGCTGCCCGTGTGTCGGAGGGGGCGTGGGTTAGCTTCGTTCTCCTCAATCAGCATCGGTGGAGAAGGAGCACGGCGCAATCGGGCAATTGGACGCGCTAAAAAGGGAGCCATCGGAAGTTGGATTTGCTTGTGTGCCTTGGATCGTTACCCTGCTGCATAATCTAACCGTGCTTTCGTTCTGTCACAAACTGACAGGCAGACATTCTTTGTGAAGTTGCACGTGCAGCATACACCAAGAGAAGGGTGCAGGCCTAAATGCTTGATTCTTACGAAGAGTCGGTCGGATTTGACTGGCATGTTTTGACTTTCCCTTCAAGGCCTCTATAGTGTACTAAGACACTGTCGCACCAAGAGGTGCTTGATATAATATAATACAAAATAATATGTGTTATTAAATTTAAATTAAATCTTTCTTTTTTTGCTGTCCCCAGTATGTAGGGGTGACCACAGCGAATCATTCTCGTCCGCATACCCGAGTTGGCCCATTTTTACACCAGATGCCCATCCAGCTCGGCTGTAGGCTCGTCTGTGTAGACGCCCGACCAGCCGATAACCCCTCTGATATCTGGGTTTCAAATCTTGTATCTCATCTGTATTAGGCTGGCATGATTTCACCTCTGTGCCGACCAAGCTCCCTTTATTGAACGTTACCGAAGCCCTGTGAAATACATGACGTGCAGAACATGTGGAGAATCAGATTATAATTATACAGTAGCGTACAGTAAAGTAAATATGTAGAGTACAACATTCAAGATGGTCAGATTACAAAAAAAATCTCATTTATATTGATTACTGCCCACGCGTAATTGGAAATGCCCTGCTGAATAAAGCTTTCTAGACAAATTAGACCCATCAGACATCATTTTTAGCATTTGGGACAGAGCTTTTGAAAGTGCGCTGCTTACTCCTGCTTCCATCCTTGTCGTTCCTTACCCTTAGGGCGCATTCACATGCTAAGTGGCGAAACCGCTTCTCCACTGACCTTTTCAAAGCTCCTCCGATGAGACGAACTGTTTGATATGATGCAGTAAAAGCGACCCAGGCAGCTTAATGTGACTTATTGTACTAAAACAACAAGCGAGGAGAGGAGAGAACTTATGAGCAATAAAAATTAAGACAGATTTAGTCGTTCTTTTAATACATTAAGTCACATTACAATTTCTTAGAACATCGAGCTATAACACAAGTTTAAAAGTGAAACAGTGAGGAAAATCCAGCTAAACACAGATACATGTGGAGCTTTCAGAGTGGATTTGAAGGTTATTCCACACAAATGCAGATTCGTCTCATATTCGCACTTTGATGCCGTTTTATTGCGCCGCTCAAGCCAAGCGCAGTTTGCACCGAGACGCTTCTTATGTGAATGCGCCCTTACTGTTCACATTATCTTTTATTTGGACGAATCTCTGAGCATGTGCACTTCATCCCTTTTGCTTATTTGTTCATGTATGTGATTAACCATCAAGACAAATGTTTTGTCCTCTCGTTTGTTTGCTACACGTGCAGATGACATTGAAGAGTCTATTGTACTCTACTTCACAACACTGGTCTTACATGTATATATATATATACTGATCAGCCATAACATTAAAACCACCTCCTTGTTTCTACACTCACTGTCCATTTTATCAGCTCCACTTACCACATAGAAGCACTTCGTAGTTCTACAATTACTGACTGTAGTCCATCTGTTTCTCTGCATGCTTTGTTAGCCCTCTTTCACGCTGTTCTTTAATGGTCAGGACCCCCAAAGGACCACTACAGAGCAGGTATTATTTGGGTGGTGGGTCATTCTGAGCACTGCAGTGACACTGACATGGTGGTGGTGTGTTAGTGTGTGTTGTGCTGGCATGAGTGGATCAGACACAGCAGCGCTGCTGGAGTTTTTAAACACCTCACAGTCACTGCTGGACTAAGAATAGTCCACCAACCAAAAATATCCAGCCAACAGCGCCCTGTGGGCAGCGTCCTGTGACCACTGATGAAGGTCTAGAAGATGACCGACTCAAACAGCAGCGATAGATGAGCGATCGTCTCCGACTTTACATCTGCAAGGTGGACCAATTAGGTAGGAGTGTCTAATAGAGTGGACAGTGAGTGGACACGGTATTTAAAAACGCAGCAATACCTGCTCTGTGGTGGTCCTGTGGGGGTCCTGATCATCGAAGAACAGCATGAAAGGGGGTAACAAAGCATGCAGAGGAACAGATGGACTACAGTCAGTAATTGTAGAACTACAAAGTGCTTCTATATGGTAGGTGGAGCTGATAAAATGGACAATGAGTGTGGTTTCAATGTTATGGCTGATCAGTATATATACGTATATTATAATAAATAAACAACATCTAATGTATTATTTAAGTTCGACAGCTCTTGATTACTCAGGTCAGATGCCGGGGGCAGGAGCTGAGCGGAAACGTGACTCCCTTTCGTCTTTAGAGGACAGAGTCCAAGACCTCATATTTACACAACTCAATTTTGACTCGAGTGTTTCTTTTTCTTCCCTTTTTCATCTCTTTCTGAGCTGTACTTGGGTTGCTTTTATAGATTGGGTTCTTGCCTCGGTCATTCACTCTAGACGAACAGGAAATCCAAGTATAAAATGAAATTACTTGAAATATAATTAAAGGCTTTGAACCAGTAAACACCGCTCAGCTGACACTGCTGTGTGTCCATTAATGAACCGGCTGGTTTTGGAAACTTGAGCTTTTTGAGCTGCTACCTTTTGAACTAAACGTAGTAAATTACCTGTTTCTCATTTCTTCCTCTTAACCACGAACACCAAACGCGAAAGCAGAATTGAAGAATATTGACCGTTTCATTAGGCTTGCTTTGTGTTCCCTGATTTCCCACCAAGCGGCTTTGTTCCTTGAGCGAGCGAGTGAGAATGTGTGTTTTTTTTTAACTATAATTAACTATATGTGCTCAAAGAGCGGACTCCCTTAGTGAATTGTTAAATCTGCCAAATCAATCTGTATAAACTGAAAGCACAGGCCTCTAGCACATGGCGGACCGTGTTATACAATAAAAGTTGGCGCGCTGTTTATTCTGTTTGTCATTTATGTGAGGAATAAGGCACAGCACTGCCAGCTTTTGTGGGGAAGTTGTTAACAGTGGGGTAATGTGGCCATGACGTGAAGCACTAAACACGCTAGTTGGTTATTTTACAATAACAGGACCTTTCATGGTTCTTTATTCTACGTGTTATTATATAGAAGCATTATTATATATAACATTAAAACCACCTCCTTGTTTTATCAGCTCCACTGACCATATAGAAGCACTTTGTAGTTCTACAATTACTGACTGTAGTCCATCTGTCTCTCTGCATGCTTTGTTAGCCCTTTTTCATGCTGTTCTTCAATGGTCACGACTCTCTTGGGACCACCATAGAGCAGGTATTATTTGGGTGGTGGATCATTCTCAGCACTGCAGTGACAGTGACATAGTGGTGGTGTGTTAGTGTGTGTTGTGCTGGTATGAGTGGATCAGACACCTCACCGTCACTGCTGGACTGAGAATAGTCCACCAACCAAAAATTTCCAGCCAACAGTGCCCTTTCGGCAGCGTCCTGTGACCACTGATGAAGGTCGATAAGCGATCGTCTCTGACTTTACATCTACAAGGTGGACCAACTAGGTAGGAGTGTCTAATAGAGTGGACAGTGAGTGGACACGGTGTTTAAAAACTCCTGCAGCTCTGCTGTGTCTGATCCACTCATACCAGCACAACACACACTAACACACCACCACCATGTCAGTGTCACTGCAGTGCTGAGAATGATCCACCACCTGAATAATACCTACTCTGTGGTGGTCCTGTGGGGGTCCTGACCATTGACGAACAGGGTGAAAGCTTCTATATGGTAAGTGGAGCTGATAAAATGGACAGTGAGTGTAGAAACAAGGAGGTGGTTTTAATGTTATGGCTGATCAGTTTAGTCCTACTTTCACTTTTGTTACACCAGCGAACCAAAGTCTGTATGTCTATAGTATGAAAGGTTATACATTAAATGCTTAAATGTGGAGATCTAAAGCCCCATGATGCACCTCCAGGTCAAGCTGAGATACATCGTTTTTCTCCAGGATGGTAGCCACTGTGCCATGGTGTTTTGTACTTTTGGTTTGTTTTTTAAATATGTTGTATGGCACTAGCCAACCACCGGTAAAGGTCAAGTTTGAAGCATAGTGGTGGTTTTACTTTGGATGGATTGGTGCCTTGTACAGGGTAGTGAGCTCACTGCGACCCAACCACAATAAAGTGGTTGATAAAAAAAGGAACATTTTGGAACCCGTTATCAACGGGACATCTTAATTCTCCGCATGAGTCTGCCTAGTGTTTACTTCCACCAAGGTCTGACGCACGAAAGCACAGCAGCTGCTTAGACCTTATATCTAGACTCACCAAACCTGGACTCTACCTACCAGAGCTTGAAATATTCCTGTTATTCCATCATCAAACACGCTTACTATTCTATTCCCCATCATGCCCCTCTCTGGGTAACTCAGATCACTCAATAATTCAGCGTTTTCCTACATACAGACATGATTAAAATGGAAAAGGCTTAAAGGGGTATTGTAGAGGGGTGGACTGGAGATGCAGGACTGCTTTGACTCCTAAAAAAACTGGCCACAAGCAAGACCCATGATTACACAGACTGTTGTGAAGTTTGGTAATGACAAGCTTGGTTTACTTCTGAACTAAAAATACTACGTTTAGCAAAGCAGCCCCTAACCCAAACCCTAACCCTAACCCTAACCTTCAGGTCTAGCAATCAGGAGGCTTACATATAAGCCAAAAACACCTGGAAAAAGCAATCAGAGCAGCCAAAAATACAGAGGAACAGTGTAACACCAATCGGGAAAGGCCTCTAGAGCATCCAACAAAAACTTCTAGCTGCATAATTTTGCATAACTCATCCCTCAACCTGTCCAATCAGCTAAATCAATTTATAAATCAATTAAGCCTCCCTTCCTCCACACAGGGTGCAGCATTGCTCCAATTCTCATCACTACAAAGACCACAAAGAAGGTCTGCAGACTTTTCCAGAAAAGCTGCTGGCCAATGTCACATTTTCCTTCTTTACATTATTATGACCACTTGTCCCACATTGGTTGGAAGAGCATGACCAAGACTTCCAAGTACTATCCTGGTCCCCTAATTCCCCAGACTTTAACTCAATTGAGCATCTGTGGGACCACCTAGATCTTCGTGTTTACTCTATGGATCCTCCCAACACTGGTTGGAAGAGCATGACCAAGACTTCCAAGTACTACCCTGTCCCCCTAATTCCCCAGACTTGAACTCAACTGAGCATCTGTGGAACCACCTTGATTGTCCTGTTCACTCTATGGATCCTCCCGACATTGGTTGGAAGAGCATGACCAAGACTTCCAAGTACTACCCTGGCCGCCTAATTCCCCAGACTTGAACTCAACTGAGCATGTGTGGGACCACCTAGATCTTCGTGTTCACTCTATAGATCCTCCCACACGCCCCCTCCAGCAGCTGTGGGATGCACTGCAGTCAGCCTGTCTCAATTCAGGATGCTTGCTTAAGGGCCCAACAGCAACAACCTTGCATTTGTGGGGCTTGAAGCAGCAACCTTCTAGTTACTAGTCCAGTTCCTTTACCACTAGGCTATGGTTAAGGAATCTCTAGCAGGATGAAAACACCACCTGCATCACAGAAAAGCTCAGTAAAGGCTCCTACCCTGCAACGGTTCAGTTAAGGAAATTTAATCTCCCACAGACAGTTCCGGTCCAAGTCCCGTCATAGAATCCACCTTGACATCCACCATAATCGTTTGGTTCATCATCAGCTCCTCATTCATTCTGCAGAGAAGATTATCAGGTGTAGCTTGCCACCCATCAGCGAACCGTACGAGTCCAGATTAGAGACGCGCGCGAGAAACGTCTTTGAAGATCCTTCTCATCTCGGCCACCCCCTGTTTGAAAGATTACATTCCGGCAAACGCTTTAAGGTAGTTCAAACGAAAGCAGCACGACACACCAAAAGCTGTTTCTCACAGGCAGGCTTTCTCATAAACAAGCTTCAAACCGGTCCATTAACTACCGCACCCACACTGAGCACTGTAGAATTTACAACCCCAAATCAGAAAAAGTTGGGACAGTTTGAACTCAAGATATTTCATGTTTTATCTGCTCAACTTCATTTCATTTGTTAATAAACATCCATTCCTGAATTTCAGTCCTGCAACACATTCCAAAAAAAGTTGGGACAGGGGTAATTTAGGGCTAGTTATGAGATGATTCCAAACAGGTGATTGTAATCATGGTTTGGTACAAAAGCAGCATCCAGGAAAGGCTGAGTCTTTGATGAGCAAAGATGATCAGAGGATCTCCAGTTTATCAACAAATGTGTACCTCAAAGAAAGATTGGAAGGGATTTGCATATTTCTCCCTCTACAGTGCGTAATATCATCAAACCATTCAATGAATCAGGAGGAATTTCAGTGCGTAAAGGCCATGGGCGCAAGCTTAAGCTGAATGCTCGTGATCTTCCATCCCTCAGACGGCACTGCATTAAGAACCGCCACTCAACAATAGCTGATATAATCACATGGGTGAGGGATTACTTTGGCAAACCTTTATCAAGCACTACAATACAAAGTTACATGCACAAATGCTACTTAAAACTTTACTGTGCAAAAAAGAAGCTTTATGTTAACCATGTCCAGAAACGGCGTCGACTTCTCTGGGCTCAGAGGCATCTAGGATGGACCATCACACAGTAGAAATGTGTATTGTGGTCAAATGAATCAGCATCAGGTCTTTTTTGGGAAAAAAAATGGACGGCGTGTGATCCGACCCAAAGACGAAAAGGACCATCCAGACTGTTATCAGGAACAAGTCCAAAAGCCAGGGTGTGTCATCATATGGGGCTGTGTCAGTGTCCTTGGTAAAGGTCATTTACACTTCTGTGATGCAGCATTAATACAGAAAAGTACATTGAGATCTTAGAGCAACATGTGCTGCCTTGAAGACGTCATCTTGTCCAGGGACGTCCATGCATTTTTCAACAAGACAATGTAGCACCACGTGCTGCACATATTACAAAGGCATGGCTGTGGAAGAAGAGAGTACGGGTGCTGGACTGGCCTGCCTGCAGTCCTGACCTGTCCCCAATGGAGAATGTGTGGAGAATTCTGAATGTGACGACGACGACCCCGTACTGTTGCACATCCTAAGACGTGTTTGCATGATGAATGGGACAAAATAAAACCTGAAACACTAAATCACTTGGTGAAAAGGAATGGCAACATTACAAAGTGGTAAATGTTTTACTGTCCCAACTTATTTTGGAATGTGTTGCAGGACTGAAATGCAGGAATAGATGTTTATTAATAAATGAAATGAATAATGAAATTGGGCAGATAAAACATGAAATATCTCAGGTTCATCCTATCTGCAATCAATGCGTGACTCTCCGTGTGCGAGACTGACCCCCATATGAACTTGCCTCATGCAGGTGAAAAGATGCAGTCGGCTACTGCTCTCCTCGGTAAGAAGTAGAGGTCAGCATCAGTAGAAAGGAAACGTAGGAGATATTAGCTGGCATGTAAGCGGGTTGTGCTGCCTCAGCCTATTGGTTTGAATGGCTTGAGACTAACTGTGTTGATGTAATCGCCGTAATCGCTAAGTAGAACATCTAAATAATCTGCCATATGAGTTTGATGTCTTTTTTTATATATACTGTATATATTTTCTTTATGCATTTTCTCCCATTTTAGCGCGTCCAATTGCCCGATTGCATCATGCTTCCTCTCCACCAATGCCGATCCCTGCTCTGATTGAGGAGAACGAAGCTAACCCACGCCCCCTCCGACACGTGGGCAGCAGCCGTATGCATCTTGTCACCTACACTTTGACGAGTGCAGTGCAGCTCAGCATTGTGTACGGAGAGACACACCCTGAGAGCACTCTTTTCCTCATCTCTATGCAGGCGCCATCAATCAGCCAGCAGAGGTCGTAATTGCACCAGATATGAGAGAGAGAGAGACCCCACCCGGCTTAGTCCTGCCCATACCTGAACAGCAGGTCAATCGTTGTTCATGTGGCCGCTCAGCCTTAGCCGGCAAGCAGAGCTGAGATTCGATACGATGTATTCGAGATCCAGCTCTGGTTCCAGCGTGTGTTTTTACCGCTGCGCCACCTGAGCGGTAGGCAGCAAGGCAGCTCACTAGCTTTTTAGACAGACCCTTTCATGGTACTAATTCTAACATCGTTTACATATATGATTGTTGTGAGGTTGGAAATCTTGTGTAACATTTTGAAACTTGTTTTGGTAACATTCTGATTCTACGTAGAGGCCGGCTAATGATTGGTTTTCTGCACTGTAGCCGGCAGATCATCATGCCGAGAGCGCAAGGACGTCCAGCATTGAATATTAAAACAAGCTCAAGCTTTATTCTTCTCCATGAAGCGCTGCACCTTTTGCACCCTTCCTAATTGCAAAGGCTGGAACACGCTTTCCTGTACCTGTACCGTAAGATTATTGGCTAATTCCTTTGACGGTACCTCTTTTGTTACTATAACATAAAGATGGATTAGGTTTGCCCATGTATTGGGACATTTCCATGTGCTTAGCTTTTTATACTGTTGTATACACTGACCAGGTATAACATTATGACCACTGACAGGTGAAGTGAATAACACTGATTATCTCTTCATCACGGCACCTGTTAGTGGGTGGGATATATTAGGCAGCAGGTGAACATTTTATCCTCAAAGCTGATGTTAGGAGCAGGAAAAATGGACAAGCGTAAGGATTTGAGCGAGTGTGACAAGGGCCAAATTGTGATGGCTAGACAACTGGATCAGAGCATCTCCAAAACTGCACCCTTTGTGGGGTGTTCCCGGTCTGCAGTGGTCAGTATCTATCAAAAGTGGTCCAAGGGCCGCTCAGGTGGCGCAGCGGTAAAACACACGCTGTTCACCAGAGCTGAGATCTCGAATACGTCGTATCGAATCTCGGCTCTGCCTTCCCGGCTGAGGCAAAGATTGGCCTGTTGTTCAGATAAGGGGCTGGACTAAAGCCGGATGGGGACTCTCTCTCAGACTAGTGCGATTACGACCTCTGCTGGCTGGTTGGTGGCGCCTGCATGAAGATGGGGAAGGAGTGCGGTAGAGGGTGTGGCTCTCCGTACACAGCGCTGTACTGCACTGCACTGCGCTCGTCAAGTGTGGGTGATAAGATGTTCGATTGCGGTGCACGTTTCGGAGGGGGCGTGGAGCAGCCTCGTCCTCCCCAATCAGGAGCAGGGACCAGCATTAGTGAGAGGATGATTGACGGGCAGAAATTGGATGCGATAAAAGTGGGAGGGAACCATCTACTGTAGCTCAAATTTCTGAAGTAGTTAATGCTGGTTCTGATTGAAAGGTGTCAGACTCCATGCCTTGACGGGTCACCAACACAACATTAGGAAGACCGGTGTAAATTTGTCACATGTTACAATCATGCCAGTAAGACACAAAGCACCTACGTCATTCCGTCTTCTTAATCTTAAGAGTCTTAAAATCTTGTTTGTCCGTGTCAATGATGCAGAACAAAACAGCTTCGCTATATCCAGCGAATAAAGCTGGAGCAACTTGTTTGCATGTGACCTTGTGTGATTATATAGACTAAGTTGAAGACATAATGCAGCAGAATAGCATTTACCTTATTAAGTGTGTTTTTTTTTATGACTGTAGTCCATCTGTTTCTCTGCATATCTTTTTAACCTGCTTTCACCCGGTTCTTCAATGGTCAGGACCCCCACAGGACCACCACAGAGCAGGTATTATTTAGGTGGTGGATCATTCTCAGCACTGCAGTGACACTGACTGGATCAGACACAGCAGCACTGCTGACGTTTTTAAATACCGTGTCCACTCACTGTCCACTCTATTAGACACTCCTACCTAGTCGGTCCACCTTGTAGATGTAAAGTCAGAGACGATCGCTCATCTATTTTCTGTTTGAGTTGGTCATCTTCTAGACCTTCATCAGTGGTCACAGGACACTGTTGGCTGGATGTTTTTGGTTGGTGGACTATTCTCAGTCCAGCAGTGACAATGAGGTGTTTAAAACTCCATCAACATACCAGCACAACACACACTAACACACCACCACCATGTCAGTGTCACTGCAGTGCTGAGAATGATCCACCACCCAAATAATACCTGCTCTGTGGTGGTCCTGTGGGGGTCCTGACCATTGAAGAACAGGGTGAAAGCAGGTTAAAAATGTATGTGCTTCTATATGGTAAGTGGAGCTGATAAAATGGACAGTGAGTGTAGAAATCTATCCATCCATCCATCCATTTATTATTTCCATAACCCAGTACTGTCAGACTATTCACTTTGTCAAAATCCATTCCTGTTCTGGTCATTATTGCTGGTTGTAGTTTCTAGTACATCCCACAACCTTAGAAAACAAATTTCTTGAGTATTAGAGCTCAAGGCTTTAAAGAAATACTGTGTTTTTAGTTGATTGGACTGTTTGCTGGGAGCTTTGTTGGATTTTGATGGTAAACCAGCCCCTGGCCTTTGAGAGATCACCATGTGCATTAATAATCATTGGCTGGAATGTTGTAAAGCAGATTTCTTAGTTAAGTATGTTAGTCCTCAAGGCCTTGGAGTGTATTTTCCTACTCCCAACACACCTAATTTAGCCTATGAGCTTCTTATCAAGCCATGTCCACATAAGCCTGATCAGTGTGCTGGGATCAGGAAGAACTTTCAACTCTGCAGGACTGCCGGTGAAAACCCTTAATATAAAACACACCAGTATTAGAAACTGGATTCTGTAAGAAATGTTTTCTGAAGTGATGAATAATACATTAACATCTGGTATTCTGATAAACTGTTGGAAAAAAAACATGAGAAAGCAGCCGTTCAGAATGCAGTGTTCCGGCTGTGTTCCTAGTTTGACGGTCTGCACCACTTAGCTGAAGTGAAGGAGAACCGTAATACTACAGAATACCAGTAGAAGAGGAACTTTTTGACATTTGTTTCTCAGAGATCCTTTACTGTTTCCGCACCAGGAGAGCCTGGTATTCACAGAGCCTTGACTTTAACTCTATCTAACACCTAGTTCCTGTGAGACAAATTGAATTGCTGACCGTCAGCCAGGTCGTATCACTCAACCCTTAGTGTCCAATCTTGCTAATGCCCATGTGATAGAATGCAACAATTTGCATTTTTAATTTATCTACACGATAACCTTCCTAGAACATCGTAGGCTGTCAGATCATTGGAAACAGACCCCATATTCTTCCTATTATTTTTCTAAAGGATGTTATTTTAGGTTGCACATACTTCACCTTGTCATGTCATGTAGTGTATGTACTGTGTTTATAAAAGTCTAACACCCTGTAGGAACTGTGGCTTTTTAAATACAGTAACATACTCACTTATTTAGTGACTTATTCATGTTTAGCAGGCTGAAGTTTCTCCACAAGGGGGTGCCATGTACTTACATAAATCTAACATACGTCTCTTAGGTTAAAATGTAACAATATCTGTTCATATGTTTTCATATTGCCTTGAGTGCCTGTCAAGTTGTATATTCACTGCTACATGCATTCTGAGACTAATGGTTTAGCACCTGGGTTTCATAATGATGTCCTGAAGCAGTATAGCCCATCCTGAGCACTTGGTTTAGTAGGACAGGACATCATAATAACAAATGCTTGTAGATTCACTTACTCCACTCTACTCATGTACTCACTCATTCACTCACCTCACTCCACTCTACTCACTTACTTATTCACTCCCTCCCTCACTAACTCGCTCACCTCACTCCACTCTACTCACTCACTCATCTCACTCATTCACTCATTCATTCACTCACTCACTCACTCACCTCACTCCACTCTACTCACTTACTTATTCACTCCCTCCCTCACTAACTCGCTCACCTCACTCCACTCTACTCACTCACTCATTCACTCACTCCACTCTACTCACTTACCTATTCACTCCCTCCCTCACTAACTCGCTCACCTCACTCCACTCTACTCACTCACTCATCTCACTCATTCACTCATTCATTCACTCACTCACTCACTCACCTCACTCATTCACTCACTCACTCACTCACCTCACTCATTCACTCACTCACTCACCTCACTCCACTCTACTCACTCACTCACTCACCTCACTCCACTCTACTCACTCACTCACCTCACTCACTCATTCACTCACTCACTCACTCACTCACTCACCTCACTCCACTCTACTCACTCACTCACCTCACTCCACTCTACTCACTCACTCACCTCACTCTACTCACTCTCACCTCACTCCACTCTACTCACTCACTCACTCACCTCACTCCACTCTACTCACTTACTTATTCACTCCCTCCCTCACTAACTCGCTCACCTCACTCCACTCTACTCACTCACTCATTCACTCACCTCACTCCACTCTACTCACTTACCTATTCACTCCCTCCCTCACTAACTCGCTCACCTCACTCCACTCTACTCACTCACTCACCTCACTCACTCATTCACTCACTCACTCACTCACTCACCTCACTCCACTCTACTCACTCACTCACCTCACTCCACTCTACTCACTCACTCACCTCACTCCACTCTACTCACTCACTCACCTCACTCCACTCTACTCACTCACTCACTCACCTCACTCCACTCTACTCACTCACTCACTCACTCCACTCTACTCACTCACTCACTCTACTCACTCACCTCACTCCACTCTACTCACTCACTCACCTCACTCCACTCTACTCACTCACTCACTCATTCACTCTACTCACTCACTCACTCTACTCACTCACCTCACTCCACTCTACTCACTCACTCACTCACTCCACTCTACTCACTCACTCACTCTACTCACTCACCTCACTCCACTCTACTCACTCACTCACCTCACTCCACTCTACTCACTCACTCACTCATTCACTCTACTCACTCACTCACTCTACTCACTCACCTCACTCCACTCTACTCACTCACTCACCTCACTCCACTCTACTCACTCACTCACTCACTCCACTCTACTCACTCACTCACTCTACTCACTCACCTCACTCCACTCTACTCACTCACTCACCTCACTCCACTCTACTCACTCACTCACCTCACTCCACTCTACTCACTCACTCACTCACCTCACTCCACTCTACTCACTCACTCACCTCACTCCACTCTACTCACTCACTCACCTCACTCCACTCTACTCACTCACCTCACTCCACTCTACTCACTCACTCACTCACTCATTCACTCACTCACTCATTCACTCACTCACCTCACTCCACTCTACTCACTCACTCACCTCACTCCACTCTACTCACTCACTCACCTCACTCCACTCTACTCACTCACTCACTCACCTCACTCCACTCTACTCACTCACTCACTCATTCACTCACTCAATCACTCACTCATTCACTCACTCACCTCACTCCACTCTACTCATTCACTCACTCACTCATTCACTCACTCACCTCACTCCACTCTACTCACTCACTCACTCATTCACTCACTCAATCACTCACTCATTCACTCACTCACCTCACTCCACTCTACTCATTCACTCACTCACTCACTCATTCACTCACTCACCTCACTCCACTCTACTCACTCACTCATTCACTCACCTCACTCCACTCTACTCACTCACTCACTCACCTCACTCATTTATTCACTCACCTCAATCCACTCTACTCACTCACTCACTCACCTCACTCCACTCTACTCACTCACTCACTCACCTCACTCCACTCTACTCACTCACTCTCACCTCACTCCACTCTACTCACTCACTCACTCACCTCACTCACTCATTCACTCATTCACTCACTCACTCACTCATTCACTCACTCACTCACTCACTCACCTCACTCCACTCTACTCACTCACTCATTCACTCACCTCACTCCACTCTACTCACTCACTCCCTCCATCCATTTATCCACCTATCTGTCTGTCTGTCGATCTATTTATCCGTTCGTCCATACATCCATCCATTCATCCATACATCCATCCATCCATCCGTTCGTCCATCCATTCATCCATCCATCTAACCATCCATCCGTTCGTTCATCCATCCACCCATCCATCCATCTAACCATACATCCATACATCCATCCATTCATCCATCCATTCATCCATCCATACATCCATCCATTCATCCATCCATACATCCATCCATCCATCCATCTAACCATCCATCCGTTCGTTCATCCATCCACCCATCCATCCATCTAACCATACATCCATACATCCATCCATTCATCCATCCATACATCCATCCATTCATCCATCCATCTAACCATCCATCCATACATCCATCCATTCATTCATCCATCTAACCATCCATCCATCCATCTAACCATCCATCCGTTTGTTCATCCATCCACCCATCCATCCATCTAACCATCCATCCATACATCCATCCATTCATCCATCCATCTAACCATCCATCCATACATCCATCCATTCATCCATCCATACATCCATCCATTTATCCATCCATCTAACCATCCATCCATACATCCATTCATTCATCCATACATCCATCCATCCATCTAACCATCCATCCGTTCATCCATCCATTCATCCATCCATCTAACCATCCATCCATACATCCATTCATTCATCCATACATCCATACATCCATCCATCCATCTAACCATCCATCCGTTCATCCATCCTTTCATCCATCCATCTAACCATCCATCCATCCATCCATTCATTCATTCATCCATACATCCATCCATCTATCCATCTAACCATCCATCCGTTCATCCATCCACCCATCCATCCATCTAACCATCCATCCATACATCCATCCATACATCCATCCATACATCCATCCATCTAACCATCCATCCATTCATCCATCCATTCGTTCATCCATCCATTCATCCATCTGTTCATCCATCCATCCACTATCCATCCATCCAACCGTCTCTGTCTATCTGTCCGTCCATTTGTCCAGCCGTCTATCCTTCCATCCATCTATCCACCTATCTGTGTCTTTCCATCCGTCTGTCCATTTGTCCATCACTCACTCCACTCTACTCACTCACTCTCTCACTCACTTGCTCACTTACACGCACACTCACCTCACTCCACTCTACTCACTCACTCGCTCACTCACCTCACTCCACTCTACTCACTCACTTATTCACTCACTCACTCACTCACTCACTTCACTCACTTATTAATTAATAACGTAATATAAATATATGCACTATACACTATATGACCTGACCATGAGCTTGTTGGACATCCCGTATCAAAACAAATGGTTTTGAAATAGACTGACCTCTATGTGCTCTTTTCAGCTATAACAACAGTCACTTTTAGGAAAAGGCTTATCACAAGATTTTAAAATATGTCTGTGGGTATTTGTGCCCATTCAGTTAAAAGAGCGTTTATATGGCTCGGTCAAGAAAGCCACAATCGATGTTCCAGTTCTTTCCAAAAGCTGTTTAGTGTGACTGAGGTCAGGGCTCTGTGATAACCTACTTTATCTAAAACTTTATGACAAACACACACACATACACACACACACACACACTCACCTACTTGTATGTGCTTATGTATGGATGTATGTATGCACTTCTGTACTGTATAGAACACACCATGCACACCATGCTAAATATGTGTCATAAGGGTCATGCAAAATATCTGGTGAATTAGCTCCATGTGGCTCCGAACATATGAGAGACATTCACAAAGGGAAGTATACACACACACACACACACACACACACTTAATGGCCAAAAGTATGTGAACACCTGTTTATATGAATGTCATTGGTTTTAATACAGTCTCTAGTTTTGGAGTGTGTCTGTAGTCATTTGTGCCCATTCAGTCATAAAATGGATTTTTGAGGTCAGATACTGACTGGTTTGCCATTAACTCAAGTCAAGTCAAGTCAAATTTATTTGTATAGCGCTTTTACAATAGACATCGTCTCAAAGCAGCTTTATAGAATCCAGGACCGACAGACCAAAAACCCCTGTTGAGCAAGCTGAGGGCGACGGTGGCAAGGAAAGATTGACTCAGCAGGGACCCATTCCGATTAGTCCTGCTGAGTGCTTTACACCAAACACACAAGGTCAATGTCATGCTACAGCAGAAAAGGGTCATTTTTTTGGAAGCTGAAACACCAAAACTCAGTGTGTAGAAGACGTGTCCATGAATCTTTGGCTGTTTAGGTAACGAGTGCTTAATGGAAGGAATTATTTGCAATTGATAAACATGCCACTGGTTGAAGGATTTAGTACTATGCCATTGTGCCTGTGAATGAGTATTAATAGTTTATCGGCTCCAGGTCTTGTGTGGCTTTCTAGCTCTTCCCCGTTACTCAGCTTATTAATAATCACAAATCTGATAGCTAGGTACACATAAATAAGTCAGCAAGCCATGATTTTATCCAAATATGAACTGATTGATTAGTTTTTTTGTTCTTTTTTGAATTAACGTTGGGTTTCTATGTGAACTCTGCAGCGGGTTCAGCCTTCCTGAACCCGGACGGGGATTCCGGGCCCGAGACAGACGGCGAGCCACAGCTCACCTTCTACACCGACCCCAATCGCAGCCGGCGCCGCAGCCGAGGTATGAGAAATGGCAACGCCAACCCAGCGTGGGGCTCCGGGGGTAAGGACGACACCACACCACCCGTCGCACGATCCGTCTCCAGGCTGTGTGTTGTGACGCGGCTCAGCGCGCACCTACGTCATCCATCGTTACCATCAACACCCAGCCATGTGCCACGTTTGCATTTGTGTTCGTCTTTCTGGTGGATACAGGGTCTGTCTGAAAACCTAGTGATCTCTCTATATAGGCGCATTTTACGTCATCCTACACACTCCCGAGAAGAAGGCGTGTCTAAATTCTTAGATGCCTTAAAATGCTGCCTACTGATGTGCCTTAATTCTATACGATAATCTGAGGGAGCATCCGATGCTTCTTTAGTTGTGAAGGCAATTCCAGCATTCAGTGCTGCACAACTTTTCTCACTAAAAGGAACAGTGGTAGCCTAGTGGGTAGGCCTTTGGGCTAACAACTGAAAGGCTTAGTGTTTGAATCCCAATCTGCCATGCAGCCACTGTTGGGCCCTTGAGCAAGGCCCTTAACCCTCAATTGCTTAGACAATAGACTGTCACACTAATGTACACTGATCAGCCATAACATTAAAACCACCTCCTTGTTTCTACACTCACTGTCCATTTTATCAGCTCCACTTACTATATAGAAGCACTTTGTAGTTCTACAAATACTGACTGTAGTCCATCTGTTTCTCTGCTTGCTTTGTTAGCCCCCTTTCATGCTGTTCTTCAATGGTCAGGACTCTCCCAGGACCACCACAGAGCAATTGTTATTTAGGTGGTGGATCATTCTCAGCACTGCAGTGACACTGACATGGTGGTGGTGTGTTAGTGTGTGTTGTGCTGGTATGAGTGGAGTTTTTAAACATCTCACTGTCACTGCTGGACTGAGAATAGTCCACCGACCTAAAACATCCAGCCAACAGCGCCCCGTGGGCAGCGTCCTCTGACCACTGATGAAGGTCTAGAAGATGACCGACTCAAACAGCAGCAATAGATGAGCGATTGTCTCTGACTTTACATCTACAAGGTGGACCGACTAGGTAGGAGTGTCTACTAGAGTGGACAGTGAGTGGACACGGTGTTTAAAAACTCCAGCAGCGCTGCTGTGTCTGATCCACTCATACCAGCACAACACACACTAACACACCACCACCATGTCAGTGTCACTGCAGTGCTGAGAATGATCCACCACCTAAATAATACCTGCTCTGTGCTGGTCCTGTGGGGGTCCTGACCATTGAAGAACAGCATAAAAGGGGGCTAACAAAGCATACAGAGAAACAGATGTAGAACTACAAGGTGCTTCTATATGGTAAGTGGAGCTGATACAATGGACAGTGAGCTAGTGGGTTGGCAGCAGGGCAGCTCAATAGGTTTTCAGACTTTCATCTGTGTTTGTTCTTTCATCTCAAACATTCGCTCTGTCGACCTTGTTAGTCCTTGAATGATGTTTTCGCCGTAGGTGCACATCGTCATTGAGCTTATGAGTGGATGTCAAGGCTAAGCAGCTGGCTTCGACCACTGTTCCACTTTGTTCCTGTGGTCTAACGGGTCATGCTACGAGACTACAGGCCGACAGCATCCAATCATGTCTTCCTTTCCTTCTTTACCCATGTGTGTCCAGTTTGACACCTATAATTGATACCAGACCTGACACTCTGAATTGCTTTTGTTCTTACTTTGTTATGGTGCTTGAGGTTCTCATTCTCTCCTTCTGATGTGTTGAATTCATACATGTGCATGTAATTCACCACAGGAAGAGGTGTGGGCACAGCCTGGCACCTTAAAACGATGCGATTCAGAGAATCTGGGTTTTTCAAATCTGTAGTCTTTGTACTTAAAGGGTGCCAAACATACAGAGACATATAGAAGTATGGGCGCAGCTTGGTTGACCAACAGATCTGAATAGGCATATTTTTGGGCAGGCTTTATCTAGTCTTTATCTACTCAAGGAATAAGGGGAGGAAGTAAGTAGAAGATGAGGGGGTGTAGGAAATAGGAATGAAAAAGAGATGACATGTGATAGAGACAAAAGGTGGTCATAGAGGGTAATATCTTTGCCCAAATGGTGTGAGGAGACAGGGTGAGGGGTGACACAGGATACAGGTTGACAGGATCAGACAGAAAGGGTCATTTCAATACCCAAAAAGGTGTAAAGAGACCAAATGAGGGGCATTTAGGAGTCAGGATGAGGGGAGCAATTACCATATGCTTTCTCTCAAGTGGGATTTATCAGAGCTGAGACTGCATGCCCACTCACAACCATAAGCTAGTTGGACATCCCATTTCAAAACCCACCTTTGTTGTCACTACAGACACTGATTTGCTAAGATCTAAATAACAATCAATGTTTCGGTGCATCCCAAAAGTGTTTATTGATTGTGAGTGTGTGGCAGGCGAGTACACACCCCTTTTGGGTGCCGTGCAAATGTCCATAATTCAGCGTGTTTTTGGTACAAACAGACATTGAGTCAGAAAGGACCATCCGGACTGTTATTATTAAAAGGTGCGAACACAAACGTCCATCATGGAATGGGAGTGCCTTAGTGCCCAAAGCTTGGGGGACTTGCCTATGTGTGAAGGTACAAACACAGAGGCGTATATTGTGATTTTAGCGACTATGGTAATTTTAGCAAGACAGTGCCAGGACTTTGTAGACACAGAGTGCGTGTGCTCGACTGACCTGCCTGCTAACGCTCATGAGGCGCAGGTGATCACCAGTTAAAATGAACCAGACACATAAATCATCTGCACCTCCGTGCCCCCTCTGTTGACCAAAAATGGCAACGCAGAAGGACACGACTTTTAACGGGACTCACTGCTAAACTTTTACACCAATCAGGCATAACATTAAAACCACCTCCTTGTTTCTACACTCACCGTCCATTTTATCAGCTCCACTTACCATATAGACACACTTTGTAGTTCTACAATTACTGACTGTAGTCCCTCTGTTTCTCTGCATGCTTTGTTAGCCCCCTTTCATGATGTTCTTCAATGGTCAGGGCTCTCCCAGGACCACCACAGAGTAGGGCTGGGCGATTTTCACGATTAATTCGATTAATTCGCATGAGCGTTTTCACCCGGTGTTAGAAATGTGACAATCGCGATTGTTTACATACTTTATATTTTAATTAAAATACTAACATGTCACGAAGCAGAAACTGACCAGACGCTCGCGGAATATAAATCAGGGAAAGTTTACAAAACAGTAAACACAAAACAGTGTACAAAACCGGGACATGTGATAGTCACGTGACAGTCCGTGGGAGCATGGGAATTGTGGTCCATATTGTTAGAAGCAGAACTTGCCCCCTCCATCCAACCCCCAGTCACAAGAGGACAAAATCAAAGCTGAGCTGAGTGATTACTTGATGACCCCCCCCCCCCCCCCCCCCCCCCCTCCAGTGTAGGTACTGATACAGACTCACTCAGTGGTGGAAACAGCACAGTACAGGCTCGTGTTCCTTTTAAGAAACCTGTAAAGAACTTTTTGTAGTTTTTTTCCTAATGTAAGGAGGTTCTGCTGCACATTATTTAAAATGAGTTGTTTGTGAGCTATTCTTATAAAGGATATAGATAATTCTGATTTCTCTTTTGTTTTAATTATTGTTAATTATTGTGATATCGTTATTGTTATAAAGTTTGAGTCCCTTAAAAGAATAATTATAGATGGTGCTGTTACTATTTTTGCACTTCTGCAGTCTTTTAAATTACTTTTAAAACTGACATGGTGGTCGTGTGTTAGTGTGTTGTGCTGGTATGAGTGGATCAGACATAGCAGCGCTGCTGGAGTTTTAAATACCGTGTCCACTCACTGTCCACTCTATTAGACACTCCTACCTAGTCGGTCCACCTTGTAGATGTAAAGTCAGAGACGATCGCTCATCTGTTGCTGCTGTTTGAGTCGGTCATCTTCTAGACCTTCATCAGTGGTCACAGGGCGTTTCCCACGTGGCGCTGTTGGCTGGATATTTTTGGTTGGTGGACTATTTTCAGTCCAGCAATGACAGTGAGGTGTTTAAAAGCTCCAGCAGCGCTGCTGTGTCTGATCCACTCGTACCAGCACAACTTACACTAACACACCACCACCATGTCAGTGTCACTGCAGTGCTGAGAATGATCCACCACCTAAATAATACCTGCTCTGTGGTGATCCTGTGGTGGTCCTGTGGTGGTCCTGACCATTGAAGAACTGGGTGAAAGCAGGCTATAAAGGTATGTAGAGAAACAGATGGACTACAGTCAGTAATTGTAGAACTACAAAGTGCTTCTATATGGTAAGTGGAACTGATAAAATAGACAGGAGACTCAGTCAGACCCCAGTTTTGTTTTTAAAGCTCACTATGGGTGCCGGTACGATTATTCAGCTGGAACTGGGGCTCAGATTAACCAGCTGGCTGTGCTTTTATCAATACATGACTTCTTGCTTAGTCCCCGTGTGTTTCTGTGTGTTATTCCTTAATGTCTCACTGGTTTGGTTAACATTTGATCGCAAATCACCGATCGAGCATGGCTACGTATAAAAAGCAAATATGGCTTAAACACAAATCCCCTCCTCACTTTGAAAATCAGATTCCTTTCTTCACACCTTCAAAAAAAACACAAACTCTTATCTCACCGCCATTTTTTTTTTCTTTCGGCTGGTCCGTAGTTCAAGGTGCCGCTCCGCTGCTCCTTTTCATGCACCA
This sequence comes from Trichomycterus rosablanca, assembly GCF_030014385.1. Taxonomy (NCBI): domain Eukaryota; kingdom Metazoa; phylum Chordata; class Actinopteri; order Siluriformes; family Trichomycteridae; genus Trichomycterus; species Trichomycterus rosablanca. The sequence continues at coordinate 7,760,429 of NC_085991.1, forward strand.
CTGACTCAGATGTAGAGTTGTTTGTAACTGCCCAGAGGGGCACTACAAAAACAAATAGAAAAAAAAGCTTCAGAGCTTCTAGGCTTTTTGTTCTCTGTGTTCTGTTCTCTCATTCTCTCTCTCTCTCTCTCTCTCTCTCTCTCTCTCTCTCTCTCTCTCTCTCTCTCTCTCTCTCTTCTCGTTCTGTTCCTCTGGTTCCAGGCTCTCCGCGTAGCCCCATCAACAAGACCACCCTGACTCTGATCAGTGTGGCGAGCTGCGTGATCGGCCTGGTGTACTCCTCTCACCTTTCATGCGGCCTGAACGTACGGGTCGTCCTCCATGTCCCCGAGCATCTCATCGCCGATGGTAACTGCATCACTTCTTATGTTACATTTAATTCTTCTGTATGAGTCATTCTGGTGAAACTCTAGTCGACTACATTTAGATAGATAGACAGACAGACAGACAGACAGACAGACAGGCACAGATAGATGGATAGACAGACAGGCAGACAAAAGACAGTCAGACAGACAGAGGAATAGATAGATAGATAGATAGATGGATGGATGGATGGATGGATGGATGGACAGACAGACAGACGAATAAAAACATAGAAAGACAGATAGTTAGACAGACAGACAGACACAGATGGATTGACGGATAGATAGGCATCCAGAGAGACAGATGGAGTAACAAAGACATACAGACAGACAGACATATAGACAGAGATAGACAGACAGAGAGAGAGACAGACAGACAGATAGAGGAATAGAGACAGATAGGTAAATAGACAGATAAATAGACAGACAGATAAACAGATTGATAGATGGTTAGACAGATAAACAGACAGATATGCAGACAGACAGAGAGATAGATAGATAGATAAATAGATATATGGATAGACAGACAGGCAGACAGACAGACATATAGATAAATAGACAGACAGATAGAGGAATAGAGACAGATAGATAAATAGACAGACAGACAGATATACAGATTTATAGATGGTTAGACAGATAAACAGACAGATATGCAGACAGACAGAGAGACAGACAGATAGATAGATAGATAGATAGATAGATAGATAGATAGATAGATAGATAGATAGATAGATAGATAGATAGATAGATAGATAGATAGATGGATGGATGGATGGACAGACAGACAGACGAATAAAAACATAGAAAGACAGTTAGACAGACAGACAGACACAGATGGATTGACGGATAGATAGGCATCCAGAGAGACAGATGGAGTAACAAAGACATACAGACAGACAGACATATAGACAGAGATAGACAGACAGAGAGAGAGACAGACAGACAGATAGAGGAATAGAGACAGATAGGTAAATAGACAGATAAATAGACAGACAGATAAACAGATTGATAGATGGTTAGACAGATAAACAGACAGATATGCAGACAGACAGAGAGATAGGTAGATAAACGGATAGATAAAAAGACAGATATGCAGACAGACAGATAGATAGATAGATAAATAGATATATGGATAGACAGACAGGCAGACAGATAGACAGACAGACAGACAGACAGACATATAGATAGATAGACAGACATAGAGGAATAGAGACAGATAGATAAATAGACAGACAGACAGATATACAGATTGATAGATGGTTAGACAGATAAACAGACAGATATGCAGACAGACAGAGAGACAGACAGACAGACAGACAGACAGATAGATAGATAGATAGATAGATAGATAGATAGACAGACAGACAGACAGACATACATGCAGACAGACAGGCAGTCAGATAGAGGAATAGAGACATTGACAGACAGACAGACAGATGACAGACAGACATATAGATAGATGGATAGATATATAGATAGACCGACAGATGGATAGACAGACAAACAGAAAGACAGACAGACAGATAGAAAGATAGATAGATAGATGGATGGATGGATGGATGGATGGATGGATGGATAGACAGACAGACAGACAGACAGACCCTTATTCATATTTTACTATCACACCATAGTTGTCATTTTTTGTGAGAACAGTTGTGCCGCACTGAATGCTGGGATTGCCTTCACCGCTCAGAAATCATCGTTATTCAGTCAGATTAGAGTAAGTAAGTAGAGATAAGGCAGCATTTTAAGGTGTCTAAGAATTTAGACATGCCTTCTTCTCGGGAGTGTGAAGGGGGACGAAAAATGGGTCTGTGTAGAGAGATCACTAGGTTTTCAGACACACCCAAAGTTGCTTTGAGATGGTTGGCTGCACAGATGGACCAGCATTCCCCAGTGTCGTCCGTCTCTTGTCGCATGTAGAGGACGATCCCCTGATGATCCAACCTACGTCTTGATGTTGTCAATCTAGTTTATTTTTAGTGGTGTGTCCAAATAATCTGCCTCATTAGTCAATGTCTTATTAGAATCCTCTCTACTTAAGCAGCTGCCCAGGTAGGCAGTAGGCAGCAAGGCAGCTCACTAGGTGTCTTATTCTTTCTTCAGGCTCCAGGTTTGTCCTGCTGCAGGGTAGCCAGCTGGATGCTTCAGACTGGCTCAATCCAGCCCAGGTGCTGCTCTACTACCAGCAGAACGCCAGCGGCCCGTGGCTCAGCGAGCTGTGCGGTCGCCGGCTGGTCGACCCCTGTGAACACCAGTGTGACCCTGAAACAGGTACGCAGACCCACTGCACACACACCAATTTTTAAGCGCCACACTCTCCAGTGAGTCAGTGAGTATTTTATTGGTGGGTGGCATAGTTATGCAACAGCAAGTGTTGGTGCCTCACAACTCCAGGAATTTGGCTTTAATTATCAGCTCTGTTTATGTTAAGTGCTTGATGCTTTATATAGCTTAAATTTTCAGATTGCAGACACACTAGTCTCCAGGATTGGCTACTCCTATTGACATCAGTTATCGTGCACCCACATGTGGTTCATCCACTTGTCCTGTTAGTTTAGTGGTCAACTTTAAACAAACAAAAAATACCAATAATAAAAAACAACCTCACAGCTTAGCCATTATCATGCAAGGGTCACAGAAAGTAAATAAAAAAGTTATTATTACGATCAATAATAATAATAATGATAATAATAATAATAACAATAATAATGATAATTAATAATAATAATAACAAAACAACAACAACAATAATAATAATAACAAAACAATAATAATAATATAATAATAACAAAAAACAAAACAACAACATTAAAACAACAACAACAACAATAATAATAATAACAATGACAACTGCAACAATAATAATAATAATGATAATAATAATAATAATAATAACAACAACAAAACAACAGAAATAATAATAATAATAATAATAATAACAAAACAACAACAATAATAATAATAATAATAATAATAATAATAATACAAAACAATAATAATAATAATAATAATGACAACTGCAACAACAATAATAATAATAATAATAACAATAATAATAATAACAATAATAATAATAATAACAAAACAACAACTGCAACAATATTATTATTAATAATAATAATAATGACAACAACAACTGCAACAACAATAATAATAATAATAACAAAACAACAAAACAACAACAGCAATAATAATAATAAAACAACAATGAAACAATAATAATAATAATAATATTAATAATAATAATAATGACAACAACAACTGCAACAACAATAATAATAATAATAACAAAACAACAACAAAACAACAACAATAATAATAATAATAATAAAACAAAACAACAATGAAACAATAATAATAATAATAATAATAATAATTATACTCTGATTTCCATTTAGTAGCATTGTAGACTGGTTGATGGTCATGAGTCCTTAAACTAAAATAGTGTGGAAATAAAATATGAGACTGAATTAGCAAATCCATTTCCAGTTTTTTTGACAGTCTAATTTATCATGTGACATCATTTTTCTTTTTTCTTTTACATTTCTAATTGATTTCACTTAGTTTTTATCAAGAAGATTCTTCAGAATAAGCTAAATGTACCCAGTATGGATAAAGCTCATTCTTCATAATAAGTCAGAGAAATGTTGGAGCAGGTGCTGACTGTAGAAACATGCTTTATCAGCAGCTCAGATCTGAACTGAGCAGTATGCACGCTTCTCCTCTGCTAAATGTAATCAATGTTTTACTTCCGCAGCAGTTATAAGTACAGTCGTCGTGGTAACCGTTATATAAAAAAATAGGGTCGCATTTTATAACCATTGCTTATTTTGTTCACTTGTTTATGTTTTTGTAACTATTTTATTTATGCATTTTCTTCATTTTACCATTATTTAACGTAACCAGATAGTCTTTCAGTGCTGGGGACCCCAATCGCATCTGAGGAGGGTATATTTTCCTCTGACATGTCCACAATTCACTGACCCCTTCTTATTGTGGGAGGCCAGTCTGCGTTCCTCCACTTCTGTACAGGCACCTTGGAATACTAACCAGGGTCCTTACACAGCTTCAAATACCCCGCCCCCTTTTTTAGTCTATTTTTTCCCACCCAGCAGACTAGTGCCCAATTTTGTCTGCTCCAGGCACTGCCAATTGTGCCTGCTTGGGGGCGCCCTATAGCAGGCACAATTGGCCTCTAGTCTGCTGTGTGGAAAAAGACTGGACTAACAAGCGGTGGGGTTATCAATGCTGTGTAGGGACCTTGGTTGCCCATGGTGTCTGTACAGAAAGTGGAGGAGCGCAGAGATCAGGGCGTGGCTCTCCATACATGCAAATTCACTGAAGTATGGGTGATTAAAAAAGGATTGGTGGACTGCAAACACATCAGAGGGAGCATTTTTTCCAAAAAAGACCTGGAATGCTGATTCATCTGACCACAATACACATTTCCACAGTGTCATGGTCCATCCTAGATGCCTCCGAGCCCAGAGAAGTTGATGCCGCTTCTGGACATAAGGCTTCTTTTTTGCACAGTAAAGTTTTAAGTGGCATTTGTGCATGTAACTCTGTATTGTAGAGCTTGACAAAGGTTTGCCAAAGTAATCCCTCACCCATGTGGTTATATCAGCTATTGTTGAGTTGCAGTTATTGATGCAGTGCTGTTTACGCACTGAAATTCCTCCTGATCCTTTGAATGGTTTAATGATATTATGCACTGTAGAGGGAGAAATGTGCAAATCCCTTCCAATCTGTCTTTGAGGATAATTGTTTTTAAACATTTTAATCATTTTCTCACACATTTGTTGATAAATTGGAGATCATCTGATCATCTTTGCTCATCAAAGACTTTGCTCCTTTCCTGGATGCTGCCTTTGTACCAAATCATGATTAAAAACATTCCGTACCCTCATCAAACACGCATTCATGCTGCCTGGAACCTCAGAGAATCAACTTCCATTTGGGTTAATTGTACATTTTGATCCACGACTTCGTCACAGATGAATACAAGCCAAATGTTTTGCTGCATCCTTTATGGGATTTTAATGAATGTTTATTCCATTTTATTCCCAAAGTTTCGTCTCGGTCTGCGACCCGAATTTCAGCGAAGCCTCATTCATTCCGGTTCATAGGTTGTTCATTTTAATGACCGGGAACAGTCCGGGGACTCTCCGAGCGCGTCTAATGAAATGCTGAAGGATGCGTTTTATAGGTGCGTGTACGATCGAGAGAGGCTTCCCTGGCGTTCGCGGAACCTAATTCGAGAGCGCTCGGGTCTCGGGCGTAATCCGAGCGCCGAACGCGCTAAGTCTAAACGAATCACCGGTCGTACCGGCGGGAATAAAGCTTGGGGTTTTTCGAGTAAATGAAATCTAACAGATGAGGCCTCGGCACTGCTCCGCTTCAGTAATTGCATTGTGCTTTTTGTACGCCGGGTTCCTAATGAAAGCCGGGTAAAAAACAGGCCAGTGTGGGGGAGGGGGGGGGGGGGGGGGCTTGTGTTAGCAGTGAGACGGGCTCAATCAAACTGTAAGAAAAGATACCGATGGACCCTGGGATATGCCGTGACACTACCGAGCGGTTCGGAGCATATTGGGATTGCTGGGAAGTGGGAGACAAATGCACTTTCGAACCACCCACCCTGTTCCACGGGACATTTATCGAACCGGAACACGGCACGCTGTGCTCACAGCTACCTGATCCGTCTTCTTAGGTTTCATTAATTTTATTGGTTAATGGAGCTCTCTGGGATCAGGGGGAGAAAAGGAATTATCCCGGACCTCAAACCTGAGACTTAAAATCATTAGCAAGTACTGGAAGAAGCACAGTTATTTATTTATTTGTATTTTTTTATCCTTGATTTAATAGCTGTGAGTTTAAACACCGAAACGTATTGCCTTTAAATTATTTATATATATACAGTATATACAGTGTATCACAAAAGTGAGTACACCCCTCACATTTATGCAGAAATTTAAGTATATCTTTTCATGGGACAACACTGACAAAATGACACTTTGACACAATGAAAAGTAGTCTGTGTGCAGCTTATATAACAGTGTAAATTTATTCTTCCCTCAAAATAACTCAATATACAGCCATTAATGTCTAAACCACCGGCAACAAAAGTGAGTACACCCCTTAGTGAAAGTTCCTGAAGTGTCAATATTTTGTGTGGCCACCATTATTTCCCAGAACTGCCTTAACTCTCCTGGGCATGGAGTTTACCAGAGCTTCACAGGTTGCCACTGGAATGCTTTTCCACTCCTCCATGACGACATCACGGAGCTGGCGGATATTCGAGACTTTGCGCTCCTCCACCTTCCGCTTGAGGATGCCCCAAAGATGTTCTATTGGGTTTAGGTCTGGAGACATGCTTGGCCAGTCCATCACCTTTACCCTCAGCCTCTTCAATAAAGCAGTGGTCGTCTTAGAGGTGTGTTTGGGGTCATTATCATGCTGGAACACTGCCCTGCGACCCAGTTTCCGGAGGAAGGGGATCATGCTCTGCTTCAGTATTTCACAGTACATATTGGAGTTCATGTGTCCCTCAATGAAATGTAACTCCCCAACACCTGCTGCACTCATGCAGCCCCAGACCATGGCATTCCCACCACCATGCTTGACTGTAGGCATGACACACTTATCTTTGTACTCCTCACCTGATTGCCGCCACACATGCTTGAGACCATCTGAACCAAACAAATTAATCTTGGTCTCATCAGACCATAGGACATAATTCCAGTAATCCATGTCCTTTGTTGACATGTCTTCAGCAAACTGTTTGCGGGCTTTCTTGTGTAGAGACTTCAGAAGAGGCTTCCTTCTGGGGTGACAGCCATGCAGACCAATTTGATGTAGTGTGCGGCGTATGGTCTGAGCACTGACAGGCTGACCCCCCACCTTTTCAATCTCTGCAGCAATGCTGACAGCACTCCTGCGCCTATCTTTCAAAGACAGCAGTTGGATGTGACGCTGAGCACGCGCACTCAGCTTCTTTGGACGACCAACGCGAGGTCTGTTCTGAGTGGACCCTGCTCTTTTAAAACGCTGGATGATCTTGGCCACTGTGCTGCAGCTCAGTTTCAGGGTGTTGGCAATCTTCTTGTAGCCTTGGCCATCTTCATGTAGCGCAACAATTCGTCTTTTAAGATCCTCAGAGAGTTCTTTGCCATGAGGTGCCATGTTGGAACTTTCAGTGACCAGTATGAGAGAGTGTGAGAGCTGTACTACTAAATTGAACACACCTGCTCCCTATGCACACCTGAGACCTAGCAACCCTAACAAATCACATGACATTTTGGAGGGAAAATGACAAGCAGTGCTCAATTTGGACATTTAGGGGTGTAGTCTCTTAGGGGTGTACTCACTTTTGTTGCCGGTGGTTTAGACATTAATGGCTGTATATTGAGTTATTTTGAGGGAAGAATAAATTTACACTGTTATATAAGCTGCACACAGACTACTTTTCATTGTGTCAAAGTGTCATTTTGTCAGTGTTGTCCCATGAAAAGATATACTTAAATATCTGCAGAAATGTGAGGGGTGTACTCACTTTTGTGATACACTGTATATATATATATATACACCGTATATATATATATATATATATATATATATATATATATATATATATATATATATATATATATATATATATGTGTGTATATACAGTGGGGCCAAAAAGTATTTAGTCAGCCACTGATTGTGCAGGTTCTCCTACTTAGAAAGATGAGAGAGGTCTGTAATTTTCATCATAGGTACACTTCAACTATGAGAGACAAAATGAGAAAAAAAAATCCAGGAAATCACATTGTAGGATTTTTAAAGAATTTATTTGTAAATTATGGTGGAAAATAAGTATTTGGTCAATAACAAAAGTTCAACTCAATACTTTGTAACATAACCTTTGTTGGCAATGACAGAGGTCAAACGTTTCCTGTAAGTCTTCACCAGGTTTGCACACACTGTAGCTGGTATTTTGGCCCATTCCTCCATGCAGATCTCCCCTAGAGCAGTGATGTTTTGGGGCTGTCGCTGGGCAACACGGACTCCACAAACTGTTACTGATGGTAGCCTTTGTTACTTTGGTCCCAGCTCTCTGCAGGTCATTCATCAGGTCCCTCCGTGTAGTTCTGGGATTTTTGCTCACCGTTCTCATGATCATTTTGACCCCACGGGATCGAGGGAGATTATCAATGATCTTGTATGTCTTCCATTTTCTTACAGTTGCTCCCACAGTTGATTTATTCACACCAACCTGCTTGCCTATTGTAGATTCACTCTTCCCAGCCTGGTGCAGGTCTACAATTTTCTTCCTGGTGTCCTTCGACAGCTCTTTGGTCTTGGCCATGGTTGAGTTTGGAGTCTGACTGTTTGAGGCTGTGGACAGGTGTCTTTTATACAGATAACGAGGTCAAACAGGTGCCATTAATACAGGTAACGAGTGAAGGACAGAAGAGCTTCTTAAAGAAGAAGTTACAGGTCTGTGAGAGCCAGAAATCTTGCTTGTTTGTGGGTGACCAAATACTTATTTTCCACCATAATTTACAAATAAATTCTTTAAAAATCCTACAATGTGATTTCCTGGATTTTTTTTTTTCTTATTTTGTCTCTCATAGTTGAAGTGTAGCTATGATGAAAATTACAGACCTCTCTCATCTTTCTAAATAGGAGAACCTGCACAATCAGTGGCTGACTAAATACTTTTTGGCCCCACTGTATATATATATAATTTATTCTGGACCGGCACCTTTTGGGCTTTATTTGTGTTCAGTCGATATTTTATCGACCTGAGAAGTTGCACAATGATGTGTCAGGCAAATAGAATTGCTGTGAGGCTCAAATTAATTTCCAGGTACATGAACATTGAATCCAGGAACTCGCAGCTAGAAGGGTGTGGAGTTTGCATGATCTCTCTTCGTCCGTGTGGGTTTCCTCCGGGTGCTCTGGTTTCCTCTTAGAAGTGCATGCAGAAGTCATGCTTATACACCAATGAGGCATAACATCATGACCACCTTCTTGTTTCTACACTCTACACTTTTTAACCTGCTTTGACCCTGTTCTTCAATGGTCAGGACCCCCACAGGACCACCATAGAGCAGGTATTATTTAGGTGGTGGATCATTCTCAGCACTGCAGTGACACTGACATGGTGGTGGTGTGTTAGTGTGTGTTGTGCTGGTATGAGTGGATCAGACACAGCAGCGCTGCAGGAGTTTTTAAATACCGTGTCCACTCACTGTCCACTCTATTAGACACTCCTACCTAGTTGGTCCACCTTGTAGATGTAAAGTCAGAGACGATCGCTCATCTATTGCTGCAGTTTGAGTTGGTCATCTTTGAGATCTTCATCAGTGGTCACAGGACGCTGCCCATGGGGCACTGTTGGCTGGACATTTTTGGCTGGTGGACTATTCTCAGTCCAGCAATGACAGTGAGGTGTTTAAAAACTCCATCAGCATTGCTGTGTCTGAACCACTCATACAAGCACAACACACACTAACACAGTTGTCCTGTGAGAGTCCTGACCATTGAAGAACAGGGTTAAAGCAGGCTAAAAAGCATGCAGAGAAACAGATGGACTACAGTCAGTAATTGTAGAACTACAAAGTGCTCCTATGTGGTAAGTGGAGCTGATAAAATGGACAGTGAGAAACCAAGAGGTTGATCAGTGTAGATGCACTGTGTGTGTATACAAATACTGACTGTAATCACTCCCTTGTATCTTATTTATCAATCAGTAAAATAGATAAAACTGTGCTGGCCTCATCTGGCAAGACCAGAGCCAGCAAATCTGTAATGAAGAAACCGCCATGTATAGAAACACTTCCACCCGGAGCTAATTAACACTTAATAAGGCACAGGTAACTGTCAGTTTAATGGAACCCACACATCAGTCATCTGTGCCTCCATGCCCCATCTGCTAGGCAGGGCAGAAGGACATGATTCTGTAACTAAGACTCTTAACTAATGTCCATGCCTTTTACCCACTCTATTATTATTGTTATTAGTGTGATAGCAGTAGGCATTTTTTGAAAGTTTGAGATATTGATGCCGTTCCAACTTTAAATCGTCCGTCCCATTAATGACACCATTTCTAGTATACATCTCTTGGATCCGCCCACCCGTTCACCCGCCACGCCCGTTTTTTTAACGTTTTTTAGCCAAATTGTCGGGCTTTTTTCATCCACAATTTTTGAAATATTGACACCGTTCCAACTCTACATCGTCCAGCCCATTAATGACACCAATGCTTATTTGCAGCTTTGGGATTCGCCCGCCCGTTCGCCCGCCACGCCCGTTTTTTTGTCCCATTCACTTCTATTAATTTTTTGAAATTTCAAGATATCAACGCTGTTCCAACTCTAAATCTTTTGAATTTTGATTTATTTAGGTTATCATCCTGGTCAAGGTGCCAATCTATTGTCATTCTGTTCTACTTACATCCTTTTTTTATTATTTTATCATTTTATTTTATTTAATAAATTGTATTTTATTGTCATTTTTGTAGTTTTATTCTATTATTTTATTTTATTAAATTACTTAATTAATTTAATGGTAACAGAGTACTTGTTTTTTCCTAAATAACCCAAGCACTAGGGGGTTAATGGGAACTGTAGTCACCAGTACATGCCTGCTTATAACTATCAAACTTTACACTTTCTAATTTTGACTTACATTATTGTTGTTATCAGTGATGTTTTAATACAGTACGATGGGCGGCATGCTGCCTCGAGGGCTTGCCTCAGAGCAAGAAGGTCCTGGGTTTGATTCCCAGGTGGAGCAATCCGAGTCCTTTCTGTACAAAGTTTGCATGTTCTCCCTGTGTCTGAGTGGGTAACTCCTCCCACAGTCCAAAGACATGCAAGTGAGGTGAATTGGAGATACAAAATTGTCCACGACTGTGTATGACATTAAACTTTTGAACTGAGGAATCTTATAATCATATATCATATTATTCGGTAACTAGTGTGTAAAAGATGACATTAAAATCCTAATAAATAAATAAATACTATAGTATGAGTTTGTTTTCATACTGTATGAGTTATTTACCTGTGGCACTATGTGTGTGTTATTGGATTTTGAAGAAATAAATCACTAACATTGCATCACAGCTTCCAGATTCTGAGTCAGATGAAATAAACAACATCCTCCCAACTTTTTTTAGCTACACTCTGGCCTTTTTCTGTTCCTCTGTTGCTGTATTATTACTAGTATTATTGTCCCAGTGCTCAAAGCGAATGTTTTTAAGGCATGGTCTGACGAGTTTAGTGTGGAGGGGCCAGCTGAGAGCCTTGACCTCATTCTTGGCCAACATCATTATCTGACCTGAGCTTTTTAATTCTCACAAACACACTTCATTGAGATCTAGGGAATTTGGAGGCCAAGTCAACACCTCAAACTCATTGTTGCTCCTCAAAACATTCCTGAAGCATTTTTGCTTTGTGGCAGGGCGCATCATCCTGCTGAAAGAGGCCACAGCCATCAGGGAATACCGTTGGTCTGCGACAATGCTTAGGTAGGTGATACGTGTCAAAGTAACACCCACATGGATGGCAGGACCAAAGCTTTCCCAGCAGAACATTGCCCAAAGCATCACACTGCCTCCGCCAGCTTGCCTTCTTCCCATAGTGCATCCTGCTGTAAGCGACACACATGCATCCCGGCCATCCACGTGATGTAACAGAAAACGTGATCCATCAGACCAGGCCACCTTCTTCCATTGCTCCGTGGTCCAGTTCCGATGCTCACGTGCCCATTGTTGGCGCTTTCGGTGGTGGACAGGGGTCAGCATGGGCACCCTGACTGGTCTGCGGCTATGCAGCCCCAAACACAACAAACTACGATGCAGTGTGTATTCTGACACCTTTCTATCAGAACCAGCATTAACTTCATCAGCAATTTGAGCTACAGTAGCTCGTCTGTTGGATCGGACCACATGGACCAGCCTTCGCTCCCCACGTGCATTAATGAGCTTTGGTTGCCCATGACCCTGTCGCCGGTTTACCACTGTTCCTTTCTTTGGACCACTTTTGATAGATACTGAGCACTGCTGAGCTGCAGTCTAGCCATCACGATTTGGCCCTTTTTTCTAACACATCAACTTTGAGGATAAAATGTTCACTTGCTGCCTAATATATCCCACTAACAGGTGCCGTGATGAAGAGATAATCAGTGTTATTCACTTCACCTGTCAGTGATCATATGCCATATAATGTTATGCCTGGTGGGTGTATATAGCCACATGTAAAAGGGTAAATAATCCATAGTAATGTCAATGATTCCAGAATAGGATATCCACAGAAATCATACTTTTGGCCATATAGTATGTATACTGTCACTGTGGTATGAATGTATGCATAATTTAATTATGTGATAAGAGGAGTTTGGCTACATTGCCCACTTCTCATACCAAACACTGAAAACCTGATGTGCTACAGAAGCTCTAAAAGGATTGGATGCCTGCCACTGGAATCACATCGACTATTCAACACGGTCCAAGCGGGCGGTTAGAAACAATTCATTCTGTAAATAATGGCACAACTGGCTGCACGATTGGAAGGAAAAATGAAATGTAGCATTTTTAATCCATAGAAATACAGATTTTACATCTTGGCTTTGATTTTTTTTGGATGCTCTTGAGCCAGACTTTTCATTGCAGACAGGATGAACCTGAGATATTTCATGTTTTGTCTGGTCAACTTCATTTCATTTATTAATAAACATCCATTCCTGCAACACATTAAAAAAAAAAAAAGTTGGGACAGTAAAGCATTTACCACTTTGTAAAGTACCCGTACCCTCGTCTTCCGCAGCCATGCCTTTGTAATGTGTGCAGCATGTGGTTTTGCATCGTCTTGTTGAAAAAAGCATGGACTTCCCTGGAAAAGATGACGTCTTGAAGGCAGAACATGTTGCTCTAAGATCTCAATGTACTTTTCTGCATTAATGCTGCCATCACAGAAGTGTAAATGACCTTTGCCAAGGGAACTGACACAGCCCCATACCATGACAGACCCTGGCTTTTGGAGTCTGGATGGTCCTTTTCGTCTTTGGTCCAAAAAAAGACCTAGAATGCACACGTTTCCACTGTGTGATGGTCCATCCTGGATGCCTCCGAGCCCAGAGAAGTCGACGCCGCTTTTGGACATGTTTAACCTAAGGCTTTTTATTTTTTTTGCACAGTAAAGTTTTAAGTGGCATTTGTGCATGTAACTTGACAAAGGTTTGCCAAAGTAATCCCTCACCCATGTGGTTATATCAGCTATTGTTGAGTGGTGGTTCTTGATGCAGTGCCGTCTGGGGAATCGAAGATCACGGGCGTTCAGCTTAAGCTTGCACCCTTGTCCTTTACACACTGAAATTCCTCCTGATTCCTTGAATGGTTGAATGATATTATGCACTGTAGAGGGAGAAATATGCAAATCCCTTCCAATCTTTCTTTAAGGTACATTGTTTTTAAACATTTCAATGATTTTCTCATGCTTTTGTTGACAAACTGGAGATCCTCTGATCAGATCATCTTTGCTCATCAAAGACTCAGCCTTTCCTGGATGCTGCTTTTGTACCAAACCATGATTACAATCACCTGTTTGGAATCACATCATTAGTTAGTATTTTCACCTCATTACTAGCCCTAAATTGCCCACGTCTTAAGTCTTTTTGGAACGTGTTGCAGGCTGAAATGCAGAACAAATATAATATAACCTTCTGACTTACTGAGAAAACAGATAGTCTGAGAGGCCTGGAGGAGAATCAGCAGGGAAGATATAAAACATCAGGTGGTCTTTGTGCATCAGCTTTCTTCAAGTCAAAGGATTTGCAAACAACTCATTTTTGGTAATCACTTCATCCCTGGTGGGTCTACAGCCTTCCCAGAAACACTGAGCGCGAGGCAGAAACACAACCTGGTCAGGCCGCAATCAATTACACGGGATTACTTACTTCCCATCTACCTACTAGCATGTTTTTGAAGAATTTGAAACATTTAGAACATTAAAAATTCCTCATTGGCAATAACCAGACGTAGGATCGAATCCAAGTTTCCATGACTTGAGGGGCTGTGGGTCCCATATGATTCACTCCATGTAGATGTAAACCCCCCTAAATTAAAGTTGACAGTAGTGGAGTGGAAATTTACCTCCACAAAAAGGTAAACCTCTTTTTTTACTTTACCACATCTGTTCTTTAAGGTGATCTGACCCTTTTACTGTTCTGCTCGTACCACGTCAGTTCATTCATCTGAGCGCGTTCTTATCAGTTCTGTGCAAACAAATCACAAGAGACGTGCTCACAGCGGAAACTGACGGGACGCGGCATCGGGAATGACAGAGGGATCTCTACATCATGGGTGCTGATTAGCACATTAAAAGAGAAAATAGAAAATATACCCAGCATGCTCTGTGCACAAAAGTGCACTGATCAGCCATAACATTAAAACCACCTCCTTGTTTCTACACTAAGTCCATGTTATCAGCTCCACTTACCATATAGAAGCACTTTGTAGTTATACAACTACTGACTGTAGTCCATCTGTTTCTCTGCATGCTTTGTTAGCCCCCTTTCATGCTGTTCTTCAATGGTCAGGACCCCCACAGGACCACTACAGAGCAGGTATTATTTGGGTGGTGGATGATTCTCAATACTGCAGTGACACTGACATGGTGGTGGTGTGTTAGTGTGTGTTGTGCTGGTATGAGTGGATCAGACACAGCAGCTCTACTGGAGTTTTTAAACACCGTGTCCACTCACTGTCCACTCTATTAGACACTCCTACCTAGTTGGTCCACCTTGTAGATGTAAAGTCAGAGACGATCGCTCATCTGTTGCTGCTGTTTGAGTTGGTCATCTTCTAGACCTTCATATCCTGTTGGCTTGACATCTTTGGTTGGTGGACTATTCTCAGTCCAGCAGTGACAGTGAGGTGTTTAAAAACTCCAGCAGCGCTGCTGTGTCTGATCCACTCATACCAGCACAACACACACTAACACACCACCACCATGTCAGTGTCACTGCAGTGCTAAGAATGATCCACCACCTAAATAATACCTGCTCTGTAGTGGTCCTGTGGGGGTCCTGACCATTGAAGAACAGGGTTAAAGCAGGTTAAAAAAGTATGTAGAGAAACAGATGGACTACATTCAGTAATTGTAAAACTATAAACTGCTTCTATGTGGTAAGTGGAGCTGATAAAATGGACAGAGAGTGTAGAAAGAAGTAGGTGGTTTTAATGTTATGGCTGATCAGTGTATATATGGCTCGTTCGTAGGGTGTATGTCGGAGGAGATTCCTTATGATGCAGTTACGACCTCTGCTGGCTTATTGATGGCGCCTGCACAGAGACAGGGGATAATGGAGATCAGTGTGTGACTCTGAGCCCCATATGAACTCGTCGTGCAGGTGAAGAGATGCAGTCGGCTACTGCACACGTGTCAGACAGGCTCTCCTCAGTCAGAGTGGAAGTCAGCATCAGTAGAGAAAACATAATGCAACATGGTAATTGGATATGACTAAATTGGGAGGAAAATTGGGGGTAAATGAAAAAAAAAAAGTGTCGTAGACTTCCTGCACTGGTCAAGAAATTAAAATTGCTGAATTTATTTATTTTTGAATTTATAATTCAGAATAAATTTTTAAAATTTAATAGGAATGCTTCTATCGTCATCTGTACTCTAATCTTTATTTTTATTGTCCTTTTTTGGAGAGAGAAAAAAATATCAAGCCCTGCATTATGGGCGTAATTACTTTAAATTAAGTCGTAGAGGATTTACAAGAGGATAAGCATCCTCGGACCGACGAGCCACCTCAAACTACCATAAATAAACCAAACTCTGCCCTCACCCAGAGGTGGTCTGACATCAGTTTGTTTTGGGTCAGAGTTTGATTTATGCTGTGAGAAAAAGCAGGCGTGGTGTACTTCACATCGTGATTAATGGTCAGTGATGCTCAAGGCTTGTGTTGCTGCAGTCCTCAGTCACCTGACAGGCAGAACAAGAGAAAAAAAAAGCGCCTAAAATAAAGACTGCCTGTAGGGTAAAGAAAACACAGCACGAGGCATTCTATAAAAAAGGACAGTTGTCAAGCTGAAATACACCGACCAGGCTTAACATTATGACCACTGACAGGTGAAGTGAATAACACTGATTATCTCTTCATCACGGCACCTGTTAGTGGGTGGAATATATTAGGCAGCAAGTGATGTTAGAAGCAGGAAAAATGGGCAGGCGTATGGAAATTGTGATGGCTAGACGACTGGGTCAGAGCATCTCCAAAACCGCAGCTCTTGTGGGGGGTTCCCGGTCTGCAGTGGTCAGTATCTATCGAAAGTGGTCCAAGGAAGGAACAGTGGTAAACCGGTGACAGGGTCATGGGCGGCCAGGGCTCATTGATGCTCATGTGGAGCGAAGGCTGGTGGCTGATGGCTGTGGCCTCTTTCAGCAGGATAATGCGCCCTGCCACATAGCAAAAATGCTTCAGGAACGGTCTGAGGTGTTCACTTGGCCTCCAAATTCCTCAGATCTCAGTCTAATCGAGCATCTGTTGGGTGTGCTGGACAAACAAGTCCGATCCATGGAGGCCCCACCTAACAAATTACAGGAGTTAAAGGATCTGCTGCTGAAATCTTGGTGCCAGATACCACAGCACACATTTAGGGGTCTAGTGGAGTCCATGCCTCGATGGGTCAGGGCTGTCGTTTTTCTGCCTACCACTTTGCAGCCGAGTTGCTGTCGTTCCTGCTGACAGCTGACTGTGGAATATTTAGTAGCGAGGAAATTTCACGACTGGACTTGTTGCACAGGTGGCATCCTATCACGGTACCACGCTGGAATTCACTGAGCTCCTAGAAGTGACCCATTCTTTCACTAATGTTTGTAGAAGCAGTCTGCATGCCTAGGTGCTTGGTTTTATACACCTGTGGCCATGGAAGTGATTGGAACACCTGAATTCAATGATTTGGATGGGTGAGTGAATACTTTTGGCAATATGGTGTAGTTCAGGAACTATTTATGAATCTGTGCAAACACACTTAAGCTTTATAAGCAGGCATTTGATCATTTAATTTGAGTCCAGTGTTCCCGCTTCTCTTACACAAAGTATATGAAATTGACCCTGACCCCGATAAAATGCGATTAGCCGCACGTAGTGTTAATAGCACGTCGCAAAAGCCACGTGGAACAGAGCGTCCTGGAGATTTAGGTGAGATCACACTTAAGCGTCCATTAGCGTCCTGCCTACTCCCCTGTGGGGCTGCGCTGTAATCACAGGCCGCTGACTTAGAAGCTGCGTGTGTATTAACTCATTCATTATGTGGTGCATTTTCTCGTCCGTGTAGCACTAAACTAGTTCTGGTATCTATTTTCAGGTGAATGCCTCTGTTTTGATGGATATATGAAGGACCCCGTTCACAAGCATCTCTGCATTCGAAACGAGTGGGGCCCGAATCAAGGGTGAGTATACTCACTGAACTGTTTTCATAGCTGGTTTGTTGGATTCTTCTTTTTCTCTTAGTTTGTAGGAAATAGTCCCGTGGAACTGCATATATTTTAGGCTAATGTAAAATAATGGGGTTGTTGTTGACACTCATACACTGAAAATAACACAAATATAATATAAAAATTAGGGCTGTCAAACGATTAAAATTTGTAATCGCGATTAATCTCAGAATTTCATATAGTTAATCGCGATTAATCACTTTTTTTTTTTTTAAGGAGGTGGTTTTAATGTTATGGCTGATCGGTGTACATACACTAACATACACAAAAACTCATTCACAATCAACACAGTCTTGTTCCCTGGGTTCTGACAACTCATACTAGTGACTATATTACTTGCATCTTTGCACAGTATTGCATTGTTTTTGCACCTTATTCTCACCTTATTCTACCTGCTGCTATATAAACCCTACGCTGCTAACTGGATATCAGAATAAGTTTTTATTAGGGCTGTCGAAGTTAACGCGATAATAATAACGCGTTCCAGTGTTGCCAGATTGAGCGGTTATCTGCCAAATTGGGCGGATTTTGTTGGAAAACAATTTAATAGCACTTAAATAACACTTCTGTTTAAAAGAAAACATTCAGTTTTAAGAAGCACCAGCATTGTAGAAGGCTATTAAAAGTAAAGTCAATTTTCAATGCTGATTTGGCTTAATAGTGTTGCTCAGTCTGTATCATATTCTTGAAATGATAAAGTATTGCTTTGAAATTCTTCCTCATAATGTTAAGGTTGCTATATTTTAGTTTTTCACTTGTCAGGGAAAATTGAGAGAGAAAAAAGCTTATTATTATCATGCGTGTGATATATATCATTTACGTTATCTGCGTATCACGTTACCACTGTGTGTTGTACGTCAATGAGCTGATATGTGTATCAGGTGACCAGCGGGTAACGGCGTGTTATGTTTAAGTGTGATGCTCCAAGTTGTGGATTAAGCAATAAAGACAAACTCGTTCTCCACATAACTAGTGTCATTTGTATTTCGTGGTTAAGTACAAAACATAACAATGCGGGTCTTCGTGATGTAATTCTACATGGCCCTCACTGCCTGTATAGGTACATTTTTCCTGTATAGAATTTGCGTTAACGGCACTATTTTTTTTAATCGCGTTAAATTGAGATCGCGTTAATGCGTTATTATCGCGTTATTATCGCGTTAACTTCGACAGCCCTAATAAAAATATAAAAATACAATAAAAGCTGCACTTTAGCTTTACTTATTTATTGTTTCCTTATGCTTCTTAATCGTGGAGATGCTTGATCTTGGAATACCGTATTCCATTCAGTAAAGGCACATTCACATAAGAAGCGGCAACATATCCTCTAGAGTGTGGCGGTGCACAAAGCTTATCGTGACTTATTGTACTAAAACGACGAGCGAGGAATTTCATTAGTGGAGAGAACTTATGATCAGTAATAATTAAGAGAGGTTTAGTGTTCCTGTGTCATTCTTTCAATACATTGTCACATTAAGCTTTTTTTTTTAAATAATAAGCATTTTAGACTCTCAGAAAAGCTGATTCTTACAATTTCTCAGCACCTCGAGCTATAACACAAGTTTAAAAGTGAAACAGTGAGGAAAATCCAGCTAAACACAGATACATGTGAAGCTTTCAGAGTGAATCTGATGGTTATTCCACAGAAATGCAGATTCATTTGATGACGTTTTACCTCGCACACACGTCGAGTTCAAAAGATTTCGAGTTTAGGGGACGTCGAGTTACAAGTTACCACTGTATATACACATGTGTGTGTGTATATAAACACCGATTAGGCATAACATTATGACCACATTCCTAATATTGTGTTGGTCTCCCTTTTGCTGCCAAAACAGCCCTGACCCGTCGAAACATGGACTCCACTAGACCCCTGAAGGTGTGCTGTAGTATCTGGCACCAAGATGTTAGCAGCAGATCCTTTAACTCCTGTAAGTTGTGAGGTGGGGCCTCCATGGATCGGACTTGTTTGTCCAGCACATCCAACAGAAGCTCGATTGGACTGAGATCTGGGGAATTTGGAGGCTGAGTCAACACCTCAAACTCGTTGTTGTGCTCCTCAAACCGTTCCTGAAGCATTTTTGCTTTGTGGCAGGGCGCATTATCATGCTGAAAGAGGCCACAGCCATCAGGGAATACCGTTTCCTTAAAAGGGTTTACATGGTCTGCAACAATGCTTAGGTAGGTGGTCCATGTCAAAGTAACATCCACATGGATGGCAGGACCCAATGTTTCCCAGCAGAACATTGCCCAAAGCATCACACTGCTTCAGCCGGCTTGCCTTCTTCCCATAGTGCATCCTGGTGCCATGTGTTCCCCAGGTAAGCGATGCACACACACCTGGCCATCCACGTGATGTAAAAGAAAACGTGATTTATTAGACCAGGCCACCTTCATCCATTGCTCTGTGGTCCAGTTCCGATGCTCACGTGCCCATTGTTGGTGCTCTTGGCAAAGAATAAAATGTTCACTTGCTGCCTAATATATCCCACCCACTAACAGGTGCCGTGATGAAGAGATAATCAGTGTTATTCACTTCACCTGTCAGTGGTCATAATGTTATGCCTGGTTAGTATATATATATATATAAATGTTCACTTAAAAGTTTTTTTTATATATATACAGTACAGGCCAAAAGTTTGGACACACCTTCTCATTCAATGTGTTTTCTGTATTTTCATGACTATTTACATTGTAGATTCTCACTGAAGGCATCAAAACTATGAATGAACACATGTGGAGTTATGTACTTAACAAAAAAAGATGAAATAACTGAAAGCATGTTTTATATTCTAGTTTCTTCAAAATAGCCACCCTTTGCTCTGATTACTGCTTTGCACACTCTTGGCATTCTCTCAATGAGCTTCAAGAGGTAGTCACCTGAAATGGTTTTCCAACAGTCTTGAAGGAGTTCTCAGAGGTGTTTAGCACTTGTTGGCCCCTTTGCCTTCACTCTGCGGTCCAGCTCACCCCAAACCATCTCGATTGGGTTCAGGTCCGGTGACTGTGGAGGCCAAGTCATCTGCCGCAGCACTCCATCACTCTCCTTCTTGGTCAAATAGCCCTTACACAGCCTGGAGGTGTGTTTGGGGTCATTGTCCTGTTGAAAAATAAATGATGGTCCAACTAAACGCAAACCAGATGGGATGGCATGTCGCTGCAGGATGCTGTGGTAGCCATGCTGGTTCAGTGTGCCTTCAATTTTGAATAAATCCCCAACAGTGTCACCAGCAAAACACCCCCACACCATCACAGCTCCTCCTCCATGCTTCACAGTGGGAACCAGGCATGTGGAATCCATCCGTTCACCTTTTCTGCGTCTCACAAAGACACGGCGGTTGGAACCAAAGATCTCAAATTTGGACTCATCAGACCAAAGCACAGATTTCCACTGGTCTAATGTCCATTCCTTGTGTTTTTTGGCCCAAACAAATCTCTTCTGCTTGTTGCCTCTCCTTAGCAGTGGTTTCCTAGCAGCTATTTGACCATGAAGGCCTGATTTGCGCAGTCTCCTCTTAACAGTTGTTCTAGAGATGGGTCTGCTGCTAGAACTCTGTGTGGCATTCAACTGGTCTGTGATCTGAGCTGCTGTTAACTTGCGATTTCTGAGGCTGGTGACTCGAATGAACTTGTCCTGAGAAGCAGAGGTGACTCTTGGTCTTCCTTTCCTGGGTCGGTCCTCGTGTGTGCCAGTTTCGCTGTAGCGCTTGATGGTTTTTGTGACTCCACTTAGGGACACATTTAAAGTTTTTGCAATTTTCCGGACTGACTGACCTTCATTTCTTAAAGTAATGATGGCCACTCGTTTTTCTTTAGTTAGCTGATTGGTTCTTGCCATAATATGAATTTTAACAGTTGTCCAATAGGGCTGTCGGCTGTGTAGTAACCTTCTGCACAACACAACTGATGGTCCCAACCCCATTGATAAAGCAAGAAATTCCACTAATTAACCCTGATAAGGCACACCTGAAAACCATTTCAGGTGACTACCTCTTGAAGCTCATTGAGAGAATGCCAAGAGTGTGCAAAGCAGTAATCAGAGCAAAGGGTGGCTATTTTGAAGAAACTAGAATATAAAACATGTTTTCAGTTATTTCACCTTTTTTTGTTAAGTACATAACTCCACATGTGTTCATTCATAGTTTTGATGCCTTCAGTGAGAATCTACAATGTAAATAGTCATGAAAATACAGAAAATGCATTGAATGAGAAGGTGTGTCCAAACTTTTGGCCTGTACTGTATATATATATATATATGTACCATCTACTGTACATAATATTGTAAAAAGATCTTGGTAACTATAGTTAGGCAAACACTACACCAAGACATTTGATGCTATAAAAAAGACAAAATAGACAACTAAAATACCTACAAAATCACAATTTCTAACTCTCATAAGAGCAACATTTGAGGCTTTTGAAACTAATTAGACATCACCTTTGACGATAAGCGCTTCACATGCACTCATCAGGAATTTTCCTCGCTGAGGATCCGAGGTGAGAAAAAGCATGCCGTTTTAATTGGGACCAAAACGGGAGTGATGACGGTCGGTGAGATGGATCTGTTAATTAGAAATCTGATTAGGACTATCAGGAAGATCGGCACGGCGGGGGGCGGGGGGCGGGGGGAGTGGCTGCTGAAGAATGCACAGCTCTTGATGTCTGGAGGCTTGCACATGCGCTGGCGTGCTGCGAAGGTGTGAAGAAGATGTAATTGGAATTAGCACCTTGGGGAGGCAGGAGTGGAGGACGGTAGCAATTAAAAATAAATTAAGTAAAAAAAAAAAAAAAAAAGGAAATAAATAAAAAATTTAGTTTTTCACCCAGTTCTTCAATGGTCAGGACCCCCACAGAGCAGATATTATTTAGGTGGTGGATGATTTTCAGCACTTCGGTGACACTGACATGGTGGTGGTGTGTTAGTGTGTGTTGTGCTGGTATGAGTGGATCAGACACAGCAGTGCTGCTGGAGTTTTTAAATACCGTGTCCACTCACTGTCCACTCTATTAGACACTCCTACCTAGTTGGCCCACCTTGTAGATGTAAAGTCAGAGACGATCGCTCATCTATTGCTGCTGTTTGAGTCGGTCATCTTCTAGACCTTCATCAGTGGTCACAAGACGCTGCCCACGGGGCGCTGTGGCTGGATATTTTTGGTTGGTGGACTATTCTCAGTCCAGCAGTGACAGTGAGGTGTTTAAAACTCCAGCAGCACTGCTGTGTCTTATCCACTCATACCAGCACAACACACACTTACACACCACCACCAAGTCAGTGTCATTGCAGTGCTGAGAATGATCCACCACCCAAATAATTTCTACTCTGTGGTGGTCCTTTGGGGGTCCTGACCATTGAAGAACAGGGTGAAAGCAGGCTAAAAAAGTATGTAGAGGAACAGATGGACTACAGTCAGTAATTGTAAAACTGCAAACTGCTTCTGTATGGTAAGTGGAGCTGATTAAATGGACAGTGAGTGCAAAAACAAGGAGGTGGTTTTAATGTTATGGCTGATCGGTATATATATATATAATCTTACTATTTGGACATGCACCATTTGTTGTATAGAGTTTTATATATACCATGAAGGTAGCTTTAGCTGATCATAGCTCTTTAAGAGTCCTTCCCCTCTTTATTTCAGTCTAAAAACAAAGCTAAAAAAACCCAAACATGACAATTATCGCTGTGAAATGTTTGTAATTTATTCTGTAATTCATTTTTATGCATGCATGCGTAGGTGTAATGGGCAAGTTTAGCATTGTTATTAAAAAGTTACATCTGTGAGAGTTTGGAGGTCAAACGCTACACTGATGAGTAGGTTGGCTTATGGAAAAAAATGGAACAATTACAAAACAGCCTGCGTATTTGTGCTGCGTGTTAAGAGCAGCTGCTAAATTGCAGTGTTTTGTTGTTCCGCAGCCCTTGGCCCTACACCATTTTCCAGCGAGGTTTTGACTTGGTGATGGGGGAGCAGCCGTCTGATCGCATTTTCAGGTAAGCACTATTTGACCACCTCGACTCGTGCACTTATAGATGAGAATTCACCTGTATGTACCGAGAAGAGGTTAAGTGTAAATGCTTCAATTTATCAGGTTGACAACTAGTGCACTTTAAAAGCAATTATTAGGTTTTTCATGTGAAGCATCCAAGTGTTTACCAGCATGAAGTTTAAAAGCCGGGTTCAGAAGAAGAGTGTATTAAAAGGGATGGATGGATGGATGAGCTGGATGGATGGATGAAAGAAAGAAAGGAAGGTACAAAGGGAAAGAAAAGGCAGCATTAACACTTAAAATTATATGCAGCTCTTTTTTCCGGGGATGACTAGGTAATCAGAGAGCAGGTGCTAGACCGGCCGGCCTGAAGTTTAGACCTGTGTTTTTCTGCATAGATAAATACTTGCAGAACAGAAGAATTTTACAGTATAATGGCCACCTGCTAGACACGGTTCATTTTTTCGAGACTTTGGGTTGTCACTTGCTTGTGGATTGAGTAGCTGGTACTAAAGTCTCGCATCAAGCAAAAATTGTGCAAAAAAAAAAGCTCACTATTGGGATATGTTTCTGGCCTGGCTGGTGTCTACACAGACAGTATTGGCTATGTCTTAGGGCCTAACAGCCTGGTCATTGGAAGGTATGTTTGTCAATGTGCTCTCAATGGCAGATCCAAGCCCTTATAAAACTAAACTGAGTTGCATCAGAAAGGGCATACGGTGAAAACTGTGCCAGATTAGGTATGCAGACGAGAGTGAGCCACTGTGCCAACCCGTAAATATATAGGAGCAGTCGAAAGGTCTAAGGAAAAAGAAAGAAAGAAAGAATTTAGGTTAGGTCAGTAAGTAAGTAAGTAAGTAAGTAAGGTAAGAAAGTAAGAAAAAAAGTAAGTAAAGTAAGTTAGTAAGAAGTAAGTAAATGAGTGATGAAGTAAAAAGTAAGTAAGAAGTAAGTAAAGTAAGTTAGTAAGAAGTAAGTAAATGAGTGATGAAGTAAAAAGTAAGTAAGAAGTAAGTAAAGTAAAGTAAGTTAGTGAGTAAGTAAAGTAAGTAAGAAGTAAAGTAAGTAAGAAGTAAAGTAAGTAAGTAAGAATTAAGTAAAGTTAGTAAAGTGAGTAAGTAAGTAAAGTTAGTAAGTAAGTAAAGTAAGTAAAGTTAAGTTAGTGAGTAAGTAAAGTAAGTAAAGTTAGTAAGTAAAGTAAGTTAAGTGAGTAAGTAAAGTAAGTTAGTCAGTAAGTAAAGTAAGTAAGTGAGTAAGTAAAGTAAATAAAGTGAGGTAAGAATTAAGTAAAGTAAGTTAGTAAAGTAAGTAAGAAGTAAGTAAAGTTAGTAAAATAAGTAAGAAGTATAGTAAGTATGTAAAATAAGTAAGAAGTAAGTAAAGTTAGTAAGTAAAATAAGTAAGAAGTAAGTAAAGTTAGTAAAATAAGTAAGAAGTAAGTAAAGTTAGTAAAATAAGTAAGAAGTAAAGTATGTAAAATAAGTAAGAAGTAAGTAAAGTTAGTGAGCAAGTAAGTAAAGTAAGTAATAAAGTAAGTTAAGTGAGTAAGTAAAGTAAGTTAGTAAAGTAAGTAGAGTAAGTAAGTTAAGTAAGTAAAGTTAGTAAGTAAAGTAAGTTAAGTGAGTAAGTAAAGTAAGTTAGTCAGTAAGTAAAGTAAGTGAGTAAGTAAAGTAAATAAAGTGAGTAAGTAAAGTGAGTAAGAATTAAGTAAAGTAAGTTAGTAAAGTAAGTAAGAAGTAAAGTAAGTATGTAAGATAAGTAAAAAGTAAGTAAAGTTAGTAAAATAAGTAAGAAGTAAAGTATGTAAGATAAGTAAGAAGTAAGTAAAGTTAGTAAGTAAAATAAGTAAGAAGTAAGTAAAGTTAGTAAAATAAGTAAGAAGTAAGTAAAGTTAGTAAAAATAAGTAAGAAGTAAAGTAAGTATGTAAAATAAGTAAGAAGTAAGTAAAGTTAGTAAGTAAAATAAGTAAGAAGTAAGTAAAGTTAGTAAAATAAGTAAGAAGTAAGTAAAGTTAGTAAAATAAGTAAGAAGTAAAGTAAGTAAGTAAAAAATTAAGTAAAGTTAGTAAAGTGAGTAAGGAAGTAAAGTGAGTAAGTAAGTAAAGTAAGTAAGTAAAGTTAAGCTAGTGAATAAGTAAAGTGAGTAAGTAAGTAAAGTTAGTAAGTAAAGTGAGTAAGTAAGTAAGTAAAGTTAGTGAGTAAGTAAAGTGAGCAAGTAAGTAAGTAAGTTAAGTGAGTAAGTAAAGTAAGTTAGTAAGTAAGTAATAAAGTAAGTAAAGTGAGTAAAGTAAGTAGAGTAAGTAAGTTAAGTAAAGTTAGTAAGTAAAGTAAGCTAAGTGAGTAAGTAAAGTAAGTTAGTAAGTGAGTAATAAAGTTAGTAAGTAAAGTAAGTTAAGTGAGTAAGTAAAGTATGTTAGTCAGTAAGTAAAGTAAGTAAGTGAGTAAGTAAAGTAAATAAAGTGAGTAAGTAAAGTGAGTAAGAATTAAGTAAAGTAAGTATGTAAAATAAGTAAGAAGTAAGTAAAGTTAGTAAGTAAAATAAGTAAGAAGTAAGTAAAGTTAGTAAAATAAGTCATAAGTAAGTGAAGTTAGTAAAATAAATAAGAAGTAAAGTAAGTATGTAAAATAAGTAAGAAGTAAGTAAAGTTAGTAAGTAAAATAAGTAAGAAGTAAGTAAAGTTAGTAAAATAAGTAAGAAGTAAGTAAAGTTAGTAAAATAAGTAAGAAGTAAAGTAAGTAAAATAAGTAAGAAGTAAGTAAAGTTAGTAAGTACAATAAGTAAGAAGTAAGTAAAGTTAGTAAAATAAGTAAGAAGTAAGTAAAGTTAGTAAAATAAGTAAGAAGTAAGTAAAGTGAGTAAATAAGTACATTAGTAAGTAAGTAAGTTAGTAAGTAAATAAACATTTAACGACTACCCAATACACAACATGCAGTTAAGACATTCAAAATAAATAAATACATCTATAATAACAGCATGTATCCACTGAATAGCACAGTTACTGGGATAAGTCCAGGTACAGTAGATAGCCAAAAGTATCTGGACACCCCAAAATATGTTAGACATCCCATTTAATGTTTCCTGAACAGCCCCCCTATCCTCCCCACCTGTCCCCATTTTGAAGTGGCTATGAGAATTTGTGTCCATTCAGTTAAAATAGAATAGATGTGAGATCAGACACTGATGTTGGACAAGAAGGACTGGCTTGCAATCAGTTGTATAATGTTTGTACTACCACCTTATCCTGATCAGGGTCCAAGTGGGTCAGAATTCTCCAGGACTTAGCCACCCCCAGTGGAAATGAATGCTAATGCTACTAATGCTTTAGTAAACATGCATTTTCTATTTTTAATCCTTATCAGTAATCTATTCAGTGGGTTTTAAATCCTGTTTTGTTCTGCATTTGACTAAACCTCTCTGGATCAGCCTGCATCAAAATTCAAACGTGTACAGCTTTAGTGGAATTTAGTCCAGGCTTCTGATCTGCTAATACATTTTAATTTTAACATCATAACATCATTCTGATATGTTTGGTGTGACGGCGTGTAATTAGCCGAGCCAAACTGCTATGTGTTAAAAGATTATTTAAACAGTTTTGCAAATTAGAAAGGCGCTTTTACGTTAGTCCACCATCAGCCGGCCAGAGGGGGAATTTGCGCCCTGTTTAGGGTATTTCTTCCTTGTGTCTAGTGTTTCCCAGATTGAAAATAAAAATGAAGGTTGGTATACTTTAATTTTGCACATATTAGATATTGCACAATTACATTAAGCCATTTTCAACAATTATTATTATTATTATTCATTTTTTAATTTGTATAATGTACTTACTTTTTTAGATTTATCATTATTATTATTATTATTTTTTTATTTTATTTGTATAATCTGCTTACTTTTTTAGCTTTATTATTATTATTATTATTATTACTATTATAAATTTTTAAGCATGTATAAACTGCCTACTATTTATTATTATTATTATTATTATTATTATTGTTATTCATTTTAAGCATGCAAAATCTGTTTATTATTTTTATTTACTGTATTATTATTATTATTATAATTATTATTATTATTATTATTATTATTATTATTATTATTATACATTTTTAAACATGTACAATCTGTCTACTAATTATTTATTATTATTATTATTATTATTATTATACATTTTTAAACATGTATAATCTGTCTACTAATTATTATTATTATTATTATTAATTATTATTATACATTTTTAAACATGTATAATCTGTCTACTAATTATTATTATTATTATTATTATTGTTATTATTATTATTATTATTATACATTTTTAAACATGTATAATCTGTCTACTAATTATTATTATTATTATTATTATTATTATTATTATACATTTTTAAAATGTTTAATCTGTCTACTAATTATTATTATTATTATTATTAATTATTATTATACATTTTTAAACATGTATAATCTGTCTACTAATTATTTTTATTATTATTATTATTATTATTATACATTTTTAAACATGTATAATCTGTCAACTATTTGTTATTATTATTATTATTATTATTATTATTATTATTATTATTAATAATATTTATTGACTATTTGTGGACATGGACTTTTATTATACACAATATGATTAAACATATTTGGACACCTGACCACGAGCTTGTTGGACATCCTGTTCTAAAAACTAATGGTATTAAAACAGAGTGACCTCTACCAACAGCCCATCATCTGAGAAGACATTGTAGTATGGCTGTGGGAATTTGTGCCCCTTTAGTCAGAGCATTAGTATGTCTGGCCACTGGTGCTGGTCCAGAAAGCCTCAAATGATGTTCTGGTTTATTCCAAAGCTGTTTAGTGGGGCTGAGGTCAGGGCTCTGTTTTGTGTCCTTATAAATCTTGATTTGTGCACTGGGGCACAGTCATACTGGAACAGGAAAGGGCCTTCCTTAAACTGTGTGGGGTGTCCCAATACTTTTGTCCATGTAGTGTATGAACTGATAGAACCGTTTCTATTTCAGTTTAGCCCTTTATGGTTTTTTTAGTCATATTAACATATGACCTTTACTAATGAATTTCCCATAATGTGCTGTTTAATGGTTAGAAATAATTTAATAGTCACAAGTGGTGCTGGTACTAAAATTGTGCAGTGCTTTATTAATGACCATTGCTCTAATGAATCAGGTATAACAGCAGTTTTCTTGTACCTTATAGAAGGGCTACAATATTTCAGGTTTACTACATTTACCTGATTTAAATATGCACATGCATCTAATACAGTATTTAAGATACTCAAGCGTCCGAAGGAGTTAAATTCATCATCCACAGAAGTAAGACCAGGGGAGGATAATTGGATATAATGAAGCTATTACTGTTATAGCCATTCTGTTTTACCTTTTAATTTCTGAAATGAGGGTCAGCGTCGTTTCCATCCTTGCCCTTTCAGTATGCTAACGTAGCACTTTATTAAATGCAAATCGATTCATTTGGATACGAAATTCGCTGGATCCGTGAAATCGGGGAGTTAACTGTTTCGGTGCCTTGCATCAGAGGCACTGAGGTGGTGCAGCCGTAGATTATGGTAGCTCACCATTGCTGGGTAGATCCAGGGTTCTAATCCCTTGTGGCGCTGGTGGCTTGTCGGGCATCTACATACAGTACATACAGACATGATTGGCTGGGTCACGGTTGGGCATAATGAATTAGTGTCCTGTCTGGTTTATTACTGCATTGCACCCGTTGATTCTTGGGAAACTAGACCCACCACGACCCTGACCAAGATAAAGCAGTATACATCACAATGATGATGATGTTGATGACAGATGACAAATGAGGGACAGTTGTAGCCTAGTGGTTAAGATTAGAGATGCATGAGTACCGATACTGGTATCGGGTATTTGCCCGATACCGCGCTCATTAACTCGTACTCGTACTCGCAAACGAGTCTCCGATACTAAACATCCGATACCGTGTGCCTAGTGCACGTTGCTGCGTTATGCCTGGTTCACACTACACGATTTTTGCCCTGATTTTCGCTCGGCGACTGGTCGGCACTAGATTTGCCTAAGTGGGATTCGTAAGTGGGATTTGCTAAGTGTGAACTATCCAACAACTCGATCCGACCGGCTCGCCGATCCAATAGGTATTGGTATCGGTATCAGTATCGGCAAGTACAAAAATACATGTACTTGTACTTGTACTCGTACTCGGTTGGGAAAAAATGGTATTGATGCATCCCTAGTTAAGATACTGTAATAGCAATCCAAAGGTCGCTGGTTCAAGCCCCACCACTGCCAAGTTGCCACTGTTTGGCCCTTGACCCTCAGTTGCACCCAGTGATTCTTGGGAAACCCACCGAAACCCTGACCAGGATTAAGCTGTTAACATCAAAATTATGATGATGTTGATGATGACAGATGAGGAACAGTTGTGGCCTAGTGGTTAAGGTACTGGACTAGTAATCCAAAGGTTGCTGGTTCAAGCCCTACCACTGCCACGTTTGCCACTGTTGGGCCCTTGAGCAAGACCCTTAACCCTCAATTGCTTAGACAATATACTGTCACAGGTTTGTTACTGCATTGCACCAAGTGATTCTTGGGAAACTAGGCCCACCACGACCCTGACCAGGATAAAGCAGTAAACATTAAAATAATGATGTTGATGATGATGCTGATGATGACAGTTGTGGCCCAGTGGTTAAGGTGCTGGACTAGTAATCCAAAGGTTGCTGGTTCAAGCCCTACCACTGCCACGTTTGCCACTGTTGGGCCCTTGAGCAAGACCCTTAACCCTCAATTGCACCCAGTGATTCTTTGGAAACTAGACCCACCACGACCCTGACCAGGATAAAGCAGTAAACATCACATGATGATGGTGACATATGACAAATGAGGCACAGTTGAGACCTAGTGGTTATGGTACTGGACTAGTGATTAAAATACGGCTGGTTTAAGCCTCACCACTGCCAGGTTGGCACTGTTGGGCCCTTGAGCAAGGCCCCTAACCCTCAATTGCTTAAACGATATGCTGCAGTGAAAACTTTGGACACCCCTGCTGACGACTTTGTTCCAGACGTCACTAAGTGAGAGCTTTAGAGATATTTTGGTCAGTGAAGCTTCGGCTGCGTTTCCGAGATTATGTAACGCCGTGTAACTGCACTCAACAGCAGCCAAGTTTCGAGAGTTTACAGATTCCTGATAGCTAGAAACATGAGACAATGCTGTCTGGCTGCGGTGCAATTTGCACTGTACAAGGCTGATATGAATAGCTGAGAGATGTGTGTGTAGGAGGCCAGTGGACAAAAGAATAAAAGGGCTGAAAAGGTGGCAAACCGTATATGGATAAAACGTCTGTATATATGACTGCTTCTTTCTTTCTCTTTGCTGTTTTGTTTATGCATTCTCTCAATGTAGCATAGACTATTAGTTTTTACTCCCTCCGACGTGTGTGCAGTCTACAGACCCCTTTTTATTCACCCATACTTTGGTGAATTAGTGCGTGAGGATTCTTACGCACGGAGAGTCATGCACTGATCTTCGCGTTCCTCCACTTCTGTACAGGCTCCTCAGGATCCCCACTTACCCCTTTTTTTTAGTGTACTATTTTCCAACCCAGCAGACTAGTGCCCAATTTTGTCTGCTGCAGGTACTGTCAGTTGTGTTTGCTAGGGGGTGTCTAGCCGGTCGGTAGCAGAGCTGATATTCGAACCTCCACCTGGGCAAAAATGACTGCTGGTTATAAACTAGTCCTTAAACATATGAAAAAAAACCATGACTGTGGATAAATATGAATGTTCCTTATACCTGAATCTATCACTTAATTAAATCCTGTATATTACTAAGGCCAGGTGGCAAAGTCCAAGGTTTGTCCAACTGTTTTTCAAACAACACACATTTTGTCCACGATTTTCACCACAACCCAGACAACACAAACAATGCATCAAAACGATGCACTTAATTAATAAAAATAGAGGCAATCTGGTCCCACTGTGGTTTACAAGATGTAACGTAAAGCCTCCACAAGGGGGCGTTTGTGTACAAGTTCATTTCGTGTTTATGTGCCTGGTAAAATTTGCTTATTTAAGTTGTGTTATTTTTCCCAAGGGTCAGCCAGGGCATAGTACATAGTGGCGGGATAGAACCAGGGTCCCGGGGATCTGGGTTTGAATGTCACCACATATTCCAAAAACAGTGGACTTACTTGTATGTATTAGCTAATTTCATTCCCTATAATAGATTTCATTATGAGTCTCCTTGTCCAGTTTGTATTATCCCCTTGTGTCCCCTTGTGTTTCCAGGACAGGCACTGGACCTTAAGCAACCCCGATGAAAATAGAGTGGGTTATAACGTGGACTTGCAGACATGCTCCATAAGCTAATGTCATGCACGCTGATGTCTGTCACGTCTCTTTCAGGTTCACATACACTCTGGGGGAAGGCATGTGGCTGCCGCTGAGCAAGAGCTTCGTCATTCCTCCAGCCGAGCTGGCCATCAACCCTTCTGCCAAGTGTAAGACGGATATGACCGTCATGGAAGACGCTGTGGATGTCAGGTGGGTGGCTTTTTTCCACACAGAAACACAAGTACATGAGGAGAAACTGAACTGACCAAACTTTAATCTACTCTGTACATGATTCACTACTTATCATACTGGTTTTGGGTGTCCTGGTTTCTGGGTGCCACAGACCCAGAGCATTAATTAGCTTTCAGAAGAGTGCTTTTAAAAAAAAAAAAAAAAAAAAAAAAAAAAAAAAGGGTCCTTACACAGCGTCGAAGACCCCACTCCCTTTTTTTACTCCGGTCTTTTCTCACCCAGCAGACTAGTGGCCAATTTTGTCTGTTGCAGGCACTGACAGTTGTGCCTGCCAGGGGGCGCCCTGCCAATCTGTAGCAGAACCCAATTCTGACCTACAAAAGTACTTTTTTGTGTGCTCTTTAAAGGGAGACTGTCCCATTTTTGGAAAATGTTGATTTAATGCCAGATGTTTTGAGAATAATATTGTTTACAACCACTTTATATTATTTCAGAGAAATCGAAGCTAGTAAAGTCAAAATATCTATATTTATTTGTCAGATCAATAGTAATGACAGTCTGTGACTTATATTGGTGGAGTTTAAGGTTATTATTTAAAGTAACTATTATTTTTTATCAGCGTTAGTGGGCTAGCATGATAATAATAATAATAATAATAGAAATAATACTAATAATAATAATAAAAAAATAATACTAATAATAATAATAGTAATAATAATAAAATAATACTAGTAATAATAATAATAATAATAATAATAATAATACAATAAGTCTAGTAATTATAATAACAATAATAATAATAATAATTAGAAGAAGAACTATATATTAGGGCTGTCAAACGATTAAAATTTTTAATCGCGATTAATCTCAGAATTTCATATAGTTAATCGCGATTAATCGCATTTAAAAAAATCTGTGTAAATGTTATAGAAAACAAGGATTTTTAAGTGAAATGTTACAATTAAAATGGTGAACACATTTTATGCTAAATGTACTGATGTTAAAAACTGCTGGGACAAGAGAAAACTGTAAGGGAGTTTATTCACTCACATACTAGGCAGTAAATGTCAGATTGTAGGTTAGAATTTCTCCATCAGCAAACATTGTAGATCAGCGGTGCTTTAGGTGGGATAAGGCGTAGTTATTGTATCAGACTTGTCTGTGGTTGTATTGTGACAATGGTTTGATGGACGTTTCTACACGAAGTGAGTGTGTTTTGACCCTTTGGGGCTTCCATAGTTCATGAACTAACGTGCTCGACTCAGCTTTCCGGTATTCGGTACAGAAGAAGAAGTTAATTAAGTGTAATAAAGTCTTCTGCTCCCGACAACTTGTGAATATAGCGTGTATTTATTTCTTTATTATGCAAGTGCATCACTACCACGCTCGGTTACATTATGTTAACAAACCGCAAATAAAAAACGGTGGCAAGTCCGACATTAAAACGTTTGTTCTACCAGTCAAGTGTCAACATGAACTAGAATTTGCGTTAATGGCACTAATTTTTTAAATCGCGTTAAATTGAGATTGCGTTAATGCGTTATTATCGCGTTAACTTCGACAGCCCTACTATATATATTTATTTTTAATATTTTATTGTTTATTTATTTATTTTTTGCCACTGTGGATCTGGTCCACATAACAGACTTTACATTGGACACAGTTTTTATGCCGGATGCCCTGTCTGACAAAACCCTCCTATTTTTTATCTGGGCTTGGGACTGGCACTGAGAGCGCGCTGACAAGTGCAACTCACAAATGCTCAACCCCCAACACCTGTCTCCCCAACCTCAGACATTTACCAATCATATTCATACAGACACTGATCGGCTGGTAGCACCACTGAGATTACAATCCTAAATCCAGATGTCTCAGCGGTAGTGGGTTAACGTATTTGACACCTATAACAATAATAATATTTACAACAACAATAATTTTTAATCTTTTTGTCATTTTTTATCAGTCTAAACATGATCCTCAATATAGGTATTTTAAGCTTTTAAATTTGTTGGAAGAGCAAAACACACTTTTCTAAATGTAGTTTAGAAATTTGAGAATTATCTTCATGCGGAAACATTCTGAAATTAGATTGACTTTAAATGGACTGCTTCTAGCAAATAAAGTGACAATTTTGTGTGATGGACCAGCCTACATTTTTATAATACACATTTTTAATGCACTTCTTTCAGTCCTGAAACTTTAGACTTGATCAAATTATTCCAGGGCTAAATTGGTTATAATGTCACTAATTTGCCTTTTCTCATCTATTTCGTAATAAAGCTTATGGGTTTTTTTAGTGCCTGGAAGCTTATGACATTTAAACATTAAATACGTCTCTGACATTTTAACAAAGTGAGATAAAGTAAAAATATGGCTAAAAGTGGAGCAACACTGAAGTTATTTCATTTTCAACTTTTACCATTGCCTTATTCTGATCAGAGTCACAGTGGGTCCGGCTTTTCCAGAATGGGGAAGTGAGCACAATGCAGTAACACACCCAGGACTTCATGCCTGATTATCTGCTAGCATCGCTGGGCATTTGAACCCTGCATCCCAGGAGTAGTGGGTTACCGCAGTTAAGTTCCAGTGTTTGCTGACCTGTTACAAATCCATTTAAAGTACAACACATTGTCCGTGTGTCACAAATCAAATAAACATAACTGCAATTATGTCAGGAAATTTTTGGCATTTACATTTATAGATCCTTGTTCCTTGTCAGCTCCACTTACCATATAGAAGCACTTTGTAGTTCTACAATTACTGACTGTAGTCCATCTGTTTCTCTCCATACCTTTTTGGCCTGCTTTCATGCTGTTCTTCAATGGTCAGGACCCCCACAGGACCACCACAGAGCAGGTATTATTTGGGTGGTGGATGATTCTCAGCACTGCAGTGACACTGACATGGTGGTGGTGTGTTAGTGTGTGTTGTGCTGGTATGAGTGGATCAGACACAGCAATGCTGCTGGAGTTTTTAAATACCGTGTCCACTCACTGTCCACTCTATTAGACACTCCTACCTAGTTGGTCCACCTTGTAGATGTAAAGTCAGAGACGATCGCTCATCTATTGGTGCTGTTTGAGTTGGTCATCTTCTAGACCTTCATCAGTGGTCACAGGACGCTGCCCACAGGGCACTGTTGGCTGGATCATTTTGGTTGGTGGACTATTTTCAGTCCAGCAGTGACAGTGAGGTGTTTAAAAACTCCAGAAGCGCTGCTGTGTCTGATCCACTCATACCAGCACAACACACACTAACACACCACCACCATGTCAGTGTCACTGCAGTGCTGAGAATGATCCACCACTTAAATAATACCTGCTCTGTAGTGGTCCTGGGAGAGTCCTGACCATTGAAGAACAGCATGAAAGGGGGCTAACAAAGCATGCAGAGAAACAGATGGACTACAGTCAGTAATTGTAGAACTACAAAGTGCTTCTATATGGTAAGTGGAGCTGATAAAATGGACAGTGAGTGTAGAAACAAGGAGGTGGTTTTAATGTTATGGCTGATCAGTGTTACTGCTGAAAGCTACATGTTGTGGATTGGTGGAGTTTTGCTTTGAATTAGGCATCTAATTAAAGCTTTCCCTGCAGAAGGAGTTTCTCTCTCTCTCTCTCTCTCTCTCTCTCTCTCTCTGTTTTTTTTTTCCCAAAGTGCCATCATTATCCAGAGAAAGAACCGTAGGTGTTTGACCTATTATGCTTTCATGTAGTGAGGTCAGCCCTAGATATAAGGGACTATTTTCACTCTGGCATTCAAAAACAACTGAACATAAGAAAATAAATGAGTAAGTAAGAACATTACATTTGCAAAACAAAACAGAGCATCCTTTCTGATTCGAAGTGACAGTCATGGCCGTGTACTCATAAATCTGTCCGTCAAAATTACAGCGCCGGTTCAGACGGCACTGCAGAATTTACCAAGTCCTAAAAAGATCAGACGACGAAGAGATCACACGTTCTACCCTGTCAAAGAAAATCACATGAATCTCTTCATCCAGTCAAGCTTAATACAAGCTGAAGCATCAAGTTCATGTGTTCAGTGTTTAGGGAATGATATATGTGCAATATATTTATTCATTCTTTTATATTCACTAAGTATTTAATTATCTATTAGAGTGGAAGTGGGTCCACTGCCACCCAGAAACATTGGGATGGGGCATTGATTTGTCTATAATCTAATACACGGTGACAAAGAAAAATTAGCAAAACCCCCTGTTAATAGATAGATAGATAGATAGATAGATAGATAGATAGATAGATAGATAGATAGATAGATAGATAGATAGATAGACAGACAGATTAATATAAGGATGAATGGATGAATGGATAGATAGACAGACAGACAGACAGATCAATATAAGGATGGTTGGATGATGGATGGATAGACAGACAGACAGACAGACAGATCAATATAAGGATGGTTGGATGGATGGATGGATAGACAGACAGATCAGTATAAGGATGGATGGATAGACAGACAGACAGACAGATCAGTATAAGGATGGTTGGATGGATGGATGGATAGACAGACAGATCAG
This sequence comes from Trichomycterus rosablanca, assembly GCF_030014385.1. Classification (NCBI taxonomy): domain Eukaryota; kingdom Metazoa; phylum Chordata; class Actinopteri; order Siluriformes; family Trichomycteridae; genus Trichomycterus; species Trichomycterus rosablanca. The sequence continues at coordinate 7,797,342 of NC_085991.1, forward strand.
TATAAGGATGGATGGATAGACAGACAGACAGACAGACAGATCAGTATAAGGATGGATGGATGGATGGATGGATGGATAGATGGATCGATCAATATGAGGCTAGATGGATAGATAAACAGACAGATAGACAGACAGATTGATATAAGGCTGGATGGATGGATGGACAGACAGACAGATCATATAAGTCTGGATAGACATGACAATCTCATGGTCAGGTGTCTAGTCTAGGTATTTTTGGTCACATACGTCATGATGCCAGATGGGTTAAATACTGCTTAATAATATTATTATAGCTTTTAGTCATAATTGTGTTATTATTGTCATGTTACAGAGATGGGGCAGCCACAGAGACCTTGTTTACCTGAACATATATTTTATAGTCGGCTCCCAGAGTGTAAGGAAGAGTAAAATAAAAATAATAATAATAATAAAGACAAATAACTTCAGTTAATTGAACATGCTTTTTGCCACTAACATATTGATGGTATCACTATAATCTTCCTGCCTCGCGGTGATTCTCTCAACGGACTCTTTCACAACTCTAATCTTCATCAATATTTATCAACAGCAGTCATTAACAATGTGCTCTGTGTGTTTCTGTATTGTTTGTTTGTTTCGTTTAGAGAGGAGCTGATGATCTCCTCGTCCTTCGACAGTCTGGAAGTTCTGCTCGACTCTTTTGGCCCAGTGCGAGACTGTTCCAAGGATAACGGTGGCTGCAGCCGCAACTTCCGCTGCATCTCCGATCGAAAGCTGGACTCTACTGGTTGTGTGGTACGTTGCCAGATCCTCACTTATTGTAACTGCGTTGTTTATTTTTGTTGTTTTAGCACCACATCTTTACAGAGTGTTAGTTAATTGTTTACTTGGCTTTGGAGGCCTGTCATGTTTACCTACCTGGATTTGGATTCTTTTATTTTATTTTTTTATTAACTGTGATCGTTATTTTATTAACTGTGATCATCAGATTTGTGTCGCAACAGATAAGGTTACAGATTTGGTAATAAACATATGAGCATTCTGTCACCATTCCAGTTTCTCTGTGCTCCTGGAACTCCTGTGCACCCGCCACACGAGCGTGGTGTGTGTTTAGTAAAGCCAACGCCCCTTTTGTGATTGGGCTCTGGTTAATGATCCACAGGTGCTTCTTATTTAGCTGATGACATTTAAGGAGGCTTGTGGATCTGTTAGACGGAGACTATTTTGATTTGAATTTGGTTTGTTTGCTTCCTATGCTCATGTTCTTTTGGTTAGCCTTAGCCTTTGCCTTAGCCTTTGCCTTAGCCTTTGCCTTTGCCTTAGCCTTTGCCTTAGCCTTAGCCTTTGCCTTAGCCTTTGCCTTTGCCTTAGCCTTTGCCTTAGCCTTTGCCTTTGCCTTAGCCTTTGCCTTAGCCTTTGCCTTAGCCTTTGCCTTTGCCTTAGCCTTTGCCTTAGCCTTTGCCTTTGCCTTAGCCTTTGCCTTAGCCTTAGCCTTTGCCTTAGCCTTAGCCTTTGCCTTAGCCTTTGCCTTAGCCTTAGCCTTAGCCTTAGCCTTAGCCTTTGCCTTAGCCTTTGCCTTAGCCTTGTTATAATTTTGTTTGCTCTTGTTTGCTCTTGTTTAAGTCCTGTTTAGTTCATGTCTTGTCTTAGTCTGATTCATGTTTAGCATTAGCTTAGGTATCATGTTTAGTATTAGGGTTTAGGTTTGTTTAGGTTCTTTTATGTATTTAGCAATTAGCATTAGCATTTAGCTTAGCATAGGTTGTGTGTTTGGTTTTGTGTACCTTTGTCTTGTCTTGTCTTTTGTTACTATTAAATATCTTTTTGTTAATCATCTCTGCGTGTGTGTCCGCCCCCTCTGGTCCGATCTAGCCCTGATATCGTTATACACTGCCTGGCCAAAAAAAAGGTCACACACACTAATATTTGGTTGGACCGCCTTTAGCTTTGATTACGGCACGCATTCGCTGTGGCGTCGTTTCCACAAGCTTCTAAACATTTATTTCTGTCCAGTTTTGCATTAATTTTCCCCCAAGATCTTGTATTGATGATGGGAGATTTGGATCACTGCGCAAAGTCTTTTCCAGCACATCCCAAAGATTCTCATAGGGGTTCAGATCCGTACTCTGTGGTGGCCAATCCATGTGTGAAAATGATGTCTCATGCTCCCTGAACCACTCCTTCACAATTTGAGCCCGATGAATCCTGGCATTATCATCTTGGAATATGCCCGTGCCATCAGGGAAGAAAAAATCCATTGATGGAATAACCTGGTCGTTCAGTATATCCAGGTAGTCAGCTGACCTCATTCTTTGGGCACATAACGTTGCTGAACCTAGACCTGACCGACTGCAGCAACCCCAGATCATAGCACTGCCCCCACAGGCTTGTACGGTAGGCACTAGGCATGATGGGTGCATCACTTCAGCCGCCTCTCTTCTTACCCTGATGCACCCATCACTCTGGAACAGGGTAAATCTGGACTCATCAGACCACATGACCTTCTTCCATTGCTCCAGAGTCCAATCTTTATGCTCCCTAGCAAATTGAAGCCGTTTTTGCCGGTTAGCCTGACTGACAAGTGGTGTTATTAAGGCTACACAGCTGTTTAGTCCCAATCCCTTGAGTTCCCTTCACATTGTGCGTGTGGAAATGCTCTTACTTTCACTATTAAACATATCCCTGAGTTCTACTGGAGTTTTTCTATGATTTGATTTCACCAAACGTTTAAGTGATCACCGATCACGATCATTCAAGATTTTTTTCCGACCACATTCCTTCCTCGAAGATAATGTTTCCCCACTGTCCTTCCACTTTTTAATAATGCGTTGAACAGTTCTTAACCCGATTTTAGTAGTTTCAGCTTCTCCTTAGATGTTTTCTCTGCTTGATGCATGCCAATAATAACCCTTCTGAAACAGATTAACATCTTTTCCACGACCACAGGATGTCTTTCGACATGGTTGTTTAACAAATGAGAAGCTACTCACTGCATCAGTCAGTGCAGTAATTATCCAAGGAGAGGCTCGTACCTATTTGCCAGGCAGTGTACATTCGCTCAGACTTTGGGGGTCAAGCTTACCTTAAATGGAATTATGCCCAGTAGCTTTTATCCGTTTTGATTATTTTCTTTTTATTTATTTATTTTTTTAAATTATCAGCTGGAATTAATGATCATAGCAGGTCTACTGGTCAATCACTACCCACCCACAGTAACAGAATGCAAATAAATGACCAGTCTTGCTCTCCGATCCTTGAACTCTCATTCCTCCTGTTACTTTTTCTCATTTCCTGAATTTTAAATCTAGCACGCACATCCCCACATTTTGACTTTAATTCGCGAGTTTGTTCTCGTGCACGCGTGGCGGTTCATCAGCCATGAAATGAGCCGGGGACTCTGGTTCCTCCCGCCATCTGCCTGAGATATGCTTAACGCCATCGCTCCCTCTGTTTGGCATGGGCTGTGAAAAGCGGGTCTGGTTTCTGCTGTAAGGTTTTACATGTTGATGAGCAGTTTTTTTTTTGGTCAACTGTGCTTGAACTTTCACCTTGTTAGCGATGTATTATTATTTATTAAAAAAAGATTCAATTATTCAATCCATAGACACCAAATAATTTTATTTCGTATGAATCGTGGAACTTATTATGTAATTCAGATTCTTGTGATACGCAGATTACACTGATCAGCCATAACATTAAAACCACCTCCTTGTTTCTACACTCACTGTCCATTTTATCAGCTCCACTTACCATATAGAAGCACTTTGTAGTTCTACAATTACTGACTGTAGTCCATCTATTTCTGTACATTCTTTTTTTAGCCTGCTTTCACCCTGTTCTTCAATGGTCAGGACCCCCACAGAGCAGGTATTATTTAGGTGGTGGATCATTCTCAGCACTGCAGTGACACTGACGTGTCCACTCACTGTCCACACTATTAGACACTCCTAGATTGGATTAAACAGCCCAACTGGCCATTTGTGGCTGTAGTTTGCCCACCACTGGTATAACCTTCTCTCATCAACAAGCTAATTTCATCAACATTCTAGATTACATAGATAATGACATTAACGAAAAGTGTCCCAATTAAAGTGGTCAGGAAATTGATATATTTCAGGTTGTGTTTCAGTGTAATTGCGCCGTTGTTGGTATATGTCAAACCCTGTATTACAATGTTTACTGTTTAATAATATGTTTGCTAAAATGTCTTGTAACGTACACCTACCAAGCACTTGTACAGCTTCGTGCATTCATAATTTTTTTAGCCTCAACTACCATACAGACTTTGTGGGTATACAGTTACTGACTGCTGCCCCTGTATCCAATTTCTGTTATTTGGTAGATGGACCATTCTCAGCACTGCACTGACACTAACATGGTAACATGGTATAACAAGTGTATCAGGTGCTGCAGTGTTGTTGGGATTTTTAAAACACCTCAGTGTGAACCCTGGGAGAAGACTAGTGCTCCATCCAAAAGTAAAAACCAAAAAGGGCCAAAAAGTGTCCAGTGATGAACTGATGGATAAAGAGCTCTAGTCTCTCTTCTGAACTGTACACTTATAGCCTAAGCTAACATATACACCGATCAGGGATAACATTATGACCACCTTCCTAATATTGTGTTGGCCCCCCTTTTGCCCTGACCCATCAAGGCACGGACTCCACTAGACCCCTGAAGGTGTGCCATGGTATCTGGCACCAAGAAGTTAGCAGCAGATCCTTTAACTCCTGTAAGTTGTGAGGTGGGGTCTCCACGGATCGGACTTGTTTGTCCAGCACATCCCACAGATGCTCGATTGGATTGAGATCTGGGGAATTTGGAGGCCAAGTCAACACCTCAAACACCATTCCTGAAGCATTTTTGCCTTGTGGCAGGGCGCATTATCCTGCTGAAAGAGGCCACAGCCATCAGGGAATATTGTTTTCATGAAAGGGTGTACATGGTCTGCAACAATGCTTAGGTAGGTGATACGTGTCAAAGTAACATCCACATGGATGGCAGGACCCAAGGTTTCCCAGCAGAACATTGCCCAAAGCATCACACTGCCTCTGCCGACTTGCCTTCTTCCTATAGTGCATCCTGGTGCCGTGTGTTCCCCAGGTAAGCGACGCACACGCACCCGGCCATCCACGTGATGTAAAGAAAACATGATTCATCACACCAGGCCACCTTCTTCCATTGCTCCGTGGTCCAGTTCCGAATCTCATGTGCCCATTGTTGGCGCTTTCGTTGGTGGACCGGGGTCAGCATGGACACCCTGACTGGTCTGCGACTCAATTTGGCCCTTGTCAAACTTGCTCAAGTCCTTGCTTGCCCATTTTTTCAACTTCTAACACATCAACTTTGAGGATAAAATGTTCACTTGCTGTCTAATATATCCCACCCACTAACAGGTGCCGTGATGAAGAGATAATCAGTGTTATTCACTTCACTCGTCATAATGTTATGCCTGGTCGGAGTATGTGTTTCTAATAAATAGTATAATAATAAGAATTGTATGTAAACATCCCAACAACACTGCTGCACCTGCTACACTCATACCAGAACAACAGTCAGTAGTCTATCATTACTATATTAGTGTTGATGCACTGCTGAGAATGGTCCACCACCTAAATAGCATCCGGTCATTGATTCATAATGGGGTACAGTAGGATGACAAGGTGTAAAGAGTGACAGATGAGCTACAGTCAGTAATTGTATATCCGTAATGTTCATCTGTATGGTTTGTGTAGCTAATAAAGTGCTTAAGTAGACATGCAACATCCAACAACAAGCAAAACAGTTGACATAGTTTCATTTCCAAGCTTTACTACTACGGTCAGGGTCCCGGTGGGTCAGGTTTCCCCAGAATTACTCGGCACAATGTAGTAACACACGCTGAAGAGGACGCCAATTCGTCACGGGGCCCTGGCCACACAGACATAGGTAATAACTTCTATGCATGATAGTACCGCCGGGGATTCGTTCTATTGATCCCAGCCGTACAGAGCAAGTGTAATTTCCAGCTGTGCCACCTGAGTGCCCACCAAAATTGTTTATATCAATAAAAATGGGTTCTGACATTAGTTAGTATCTTAGGGTGCCCAGGTATCTTAGTTGCTAAGTATTTATTAATTTATTGATCTATTTTTGTATTTTAATGATTAATAGGATGCAATTTTTACCCATCTGGCTTACCTACCCGACAGTACAAAGGAATTTAACACGATGACCTATTATCGGATAACACTGTGAAAAGTGGGCAGTAAAGCATTTTATTTTTACCCGCTCAGAGGTAAAGGGCACATACTCGCTGGCTGAACTAAAAGAGAATAGAAAACATTTTCCCTGAAGCCGATTTGACTGCACGGCCAGCGCAAAGCTGCAGTTAGCACTGAATAATGGGTTAAGTGGTCAGCACCACAGGAAGCAGCCTATATGACTCATGTTCTACTGCTGTGAGAACCATGCTGGATTCTAGCTTTACAGCAGGAAGTGGTCTCTATGAACTGGCTAGAATATGCATAACATTATGACCACTGACAGGCGAAGTGAATAACACTGATTATCTCTTCATCACGGCACCTGTTAGTGGGTGGAATATATTAGGCAGCAAGTGAACATTTTATCCTCAAAGTTTGACAAGGGCCAAATTGTGATGGCTAGACGACTGGGTCAGAGCATCTCCAAAACTGCAGCTCTTGTGGGGTGTTCCCGGTCTGCAGTGCTCAGTATCTATCAAAAATTGATGCACGTAGGGAGCGAAGGCTGGCTCAACAAACGAGCTACTGTAGCTCAGATTGCTGAAGAAGTTAATGCCGGTTCTGAATACACAGTGCATCACATTTTGTGCCCATGCTGACCCCTGTCCACCTCCGAAAGCGCCAACAATGGGCACATGAGCATCGGAACCGGACCACGGAGCAATGGAAGAAAATGGCCTGGTGTGATGAATCACGTTTTCTTTTACATCACATGGATGGCCGGGTGCGTGTGCGTCGCTTACCTGGGGAACACACGGCACCAGGATGCACTATGGGAAGAAGGCAAGCCCTGTTCTGCTGGGAAATGGGAGTCCTGCCATCCATGTGGAGTTACTTTTGACATAATATCAGGAAGGTGGTCATGATGTTATGCCTGATTGGAGTGTGTATATACATATATATATAGGGCTGGCAAGGTGGCTTAGTGGGTAGCACTGGCGCCTCACAGCAAAAGGTCCTGGGTTTGCATGTTCTCCCTATGTCTGCATAGATTTCCTCCACACAGTCCAAAGACGTGCAAGTGAGGATACAAAATTGTCCATGACTGTGTTTGGGATTAAAGACTTGACCTGATGAATCTTGTGTAACCAGAAATTTCCTGTCCTGTCCTGTCCAAAAAAACTGGACAACTAGTAATAGTACAGGCACTAACAATGGTCACAACTGCAAGTCCAGTGACAAGGAACAGACCGGACAGTAACAGAATAGAATAAGCACTTAACCTTCACAAAGCTGGAATTCACAGTAGGGCTGCCATTCAGAAACCATTTGAATCAAACACCAATATGAAATGACCGACAGGATGGATTTATGTCTGAAGGAAGACGAGCCGTTTCTTTAAAATAGGTACACTATATGGCCAAAAGTATTTGGACACCTGACCATGAGCTTGCTCGACATCCCATTAAAAAATTAATGGTATTAAAATATAGTGTCCTCTATTTTAGCTAATATTTTCAGCTATACCAACAGCCACTATTTTGAGAAGGCTTTTCACAATACCTCCCACTGAGGTATGTCTATGGGAATTTGTGCCCATTGAATTAAAAGAGCATTTGTATGGCTGGGCACTGGATTTGGACCAGAAAGCCTCCTGGGCAGTTGTAGCCTAGTGTAGGGGTTTTCAACCTTTTTAGGCATGCGCCCCCCTCGCGCCACGACCCCCTCCCCTTGGTGAGACAGCGCTCAACTGCGTATACCAACCACACTCGGCTTCCCACCCCCTCCCCTTCGTGATGCGCAGCTCAATCTCGTGTGCCCCCCCAGGAAAGGGCCTTCCCTAAACTGTTGTAACCAGTGTTTAAATCCTTTTGTCCATAAATATGAGTCCATAAACATACAAACTCAAACTTACTGAGTAATGCTTAGTCTAAACTAGGATAAAATCAAGTGTCTTCATGGTCTCCCTAGTCACCAGATTTGAAGTTCTGATATTGCTGATGCTTGCAGAGTCACTTAAAGACTATTGTACACCTCCATCACACTTCACACCATGCAAATCTAAGCAGATATTCTCACTGATCTAGTAACCAGTGTGTTTCGTCCACCTGTTGGATATTGCGTAATCACCCGATAAACAAGGACGCAAAAACAACACTTCACCACGTCTGCTAAAAACGCTTACCGACTGCCTCCCACTGCTTGCAGTTTCACACCGATCAATTAACACCCCGTCTGAGAAAGCCGCGCCGTCTTTAATATCCGGAACCAGCTTGAGCAGGCTCTGTCTGACCCACCATGCTGATGTATGACACTCCTGGGGTTCACTGCTGCGCCTTCATTTAGAGACAACTCTGATAATCACTAAATGATGATGTGATTAATTAGTTCTGCTTCCTCTCTGCCAAGTGGTGTTGGGAGGGAAATGTCAAGTTGACTGCCTGCAGGGGGGAAATAAAGGTCCCTGTTCACACCTCAAGAGGACAACCTGGCGTTTTAGTAAAAGAAAAAGGAACTGTTTGACGTTGCGTGTTAGCAAGATTTCTAAACATCAACATGAAGGACAAATAAATAGGTTAGTTTGATGATTTATTATTATTACTATTATTATTATTATTATTATAATTACTATTATTATATAATTGTTATTATTATTTTACAAGTAAATAATAATAAAAATAATAAAATAATAATGATAATAATAATAATTATTATTATTTTATAATTATTATTATTTTATGAGTAAATAATTATAATAATAATAATTATTATTATTATTATGTATAATGAGTAATATTAATAATGAGTAAATAAATAAATCTTTGTTCATAATAATAATAATAATAATAATTATTATTATTATTATTATTACTAATAATTAATATAGAATTATAATTATTATTATTATTACTAGTAGTAGTTGTAATAATAGTAGTAGTAGTGTCTATAATAATAAATTAATAAAGTAATTATAAATAATTAATAATTAATAATAAATAAATAAATGAATAAATAAACATTTGTTCATTATAATAATAATTAATATTATTATAATTAATAGTAGTAGTAGTAGTATTTATAATGATAATAATAGTTATATTATTATTTAATACAATTTTATTTTATTATTTAATATTATTATTTATTATTGTGATTATTATGATTATTAATTATACTGACAAATATAAATAATTAAATAAATATTTATAGTAATAATAGTAATAATAATAAAAATAATAATAATTATTATTATTAGTAGTAGTTGTAATAGTAGTAGTAGTATTTATAATAATAATAATAATTATTATTATTATAATTATTATTATTGTTGTTGTTTTGATGTTATTATTATTATTGTTGTTTTGTTGTTATTATTATTATTATTATTATTATTATTAGTAGTAGTAGTATTATTATTTTTATTATTATTATTATTTTATTAACTATGTATTTATTTATTTTCACGTTTGGGGGGTATATTAATTTGCAGTTTGCTATGTCTTAGAGATGGGGCGGCCGAAGCCTGCAACAGATTGGCGGCCAGTCCAGACTGTTTTTGCCTTACACTCAGTGAAATCAAAATAAAAGTAATCTAAACGTTTTGTGACTACTCTGGGCAGTCGTAGCTTAGTGGTTAATGTTCTGGACTGGTGATCAGAAAGTTGCTGATTCAAGCCCCACCACTGCCAAGTCGCCACTCTTGGGCTCCTGAGCATGGCTCTTAACGTTCAAATGCTTGCATTGTCAGTCACAATGAAAAGTAAATGTAAAGGTTTACACACTAAACAAATACATTGTTATTAAATTATACAGCATAAATACAGCAACATGACTGTAGCAGTAACATAAACCTCTTAATCTTGTGGCTTTTATTTCATTTTCTGAGCTTTATACCATGTGACATTCTTTTTTTCCATTTAAACCTGACCAGATTGTCAATCAATGCTGTTAAAAAGTATTTCCATAACATGATACTACCACCACCATATTTTACAACAGGCTTGGTATTACGTTCTGAATATGTCTTGTTAGATTTCCATCACACATAGGACTTGGTTCAGTAAAGACTTGTTCCTTGCAGCTATTCTGAAAAGCAATGTTGATGTACTGGTGTATTATTCCTGAATATGTTTGATTTTTGAACATCATGCTAAGTTGCAGCTTGTGACTTTTGGATTGGATTGAAAGGGGTAAGGTTAGGGTTAGCTTAATAAGTGTTCTTGCTTGCTAGACGACTCTCCCTAGTGCTCCAGTATAAGAGGGTGGCTTTGCAATAGTTTAAAATCATCTTTACTTCTTCATAATGGACTTTCCAGACTTGTTTTTAATTCAGTTGCTAATTGTCCAGGCTTAAAGGCTTAAATCTTTCAAATGAGCGGCCAAAAAACCCCAGGAACTGACTGAATTTGAGCCGCTTCTTTTGATTCACATTACCAGTCCAGTTCAAATTGAGACTCCCCCAATATATCCAAGTTTGGTCCTTTTGGACCTTCAAAAAAGATAGGTTAGATCTCCAGGAGAAGGCCACTGAAGGTCAGCACTCCACTAGGCAAGTCATCCAGTCTTGTTAACCAAGGTCCTCAAAGACATCAGCACATTTGAGGTTCTATTTAAAACCTTGGTAGTAGTCCAGATCAGTAAAAGCTTAAGATTGAGTTTGAAACTACACTTGGCATGAGGCTGAATGCCCGAACTAGAGTGACTCGACCTCTCTGATTTACACTTCATTTCTTAAGGCAAGGTTGAACTTAAGAATGTGAATTGTGGTGACAGAGGGCACCTTATCCGCCCCTTAATCAACACCACCAACAAGAAGTTCCTGCTCTGCTCCGGAGCTGCCCCAGGTCCTACAGGATTTAGGATACTGAGAAGTTCTAAGTTTTCAGCTGCAACTTCAAGAGGTCTTTTGATAGCTTTAACTATACTATCAGCCATAACATTAAAACCTCCTTGTTTCTACACTCACTGTCCATTTTATCAGCTCCACTTACCATATAGAAGCACCTAGTAGTTCTACAATTACTGACAGTAGTCCATCTGTTTCTCTGCATGCTTTGTTAGCCACCTTTCACCCTGTTCTTCAATGGTCAGGACCCCCACAGGACCACCACAGAGCAGGTATTATTTGGGTGGTGGGTCATTCTCAGCACTGCAGTGACACTGACATGGTGGTGGTGTGTTAGTGTGTGTTGTGCTGGTATGAGTGGATAAGACACAGCATCGCTGCTGGAGTTTTTAAACACCTCAGTGTCACTGCTGGACTGAGAATAGTCCACCAACCAAAAACATCCAGCCAACAGCGCCCCGTGGGCAGCGTCCTGTGACCACAGACGAAGGTCTAGAAGATGACCAACTCAAACAGCAGCGATAGATGAGCGATCGTCTCCAACTTTACATCTACAAGGTGGACCAACTAGGTAGGAGTGTCTAATAGAGTGGACAGTAAGTGGACACGGTATTTAAAATCTCCAGCAGCACTGCAGAGAATGATCCACCACCTAAATAATACCTGCTCTGCGGTGGTCCTGTGGGGGTCCTGATCATTGAAGAACAGCGTGAAAGCAGGTTTAAAAAGTATGTAGAGAAACAGATGGACTACAGTCAGTAATTGTAGAACTACAAAGTGCTCCTATATGGTAAGTGGAGCTGGTTTTAATGTTATGGCTGATCAGTGTATAAGCCTATATAGGCCTAAAGACAAACTTCAAGGTCTTGTTGAAAGCCAGAGTAGAGACTGTTGGAGCAGCTAAAGTGAGGGAGAAGGGGACAACTCTGTGAGTCCTAGTGAGCTGCCTTGCTGCCTACCTGGGCAGCTGCCTAAGTAGAGAGGATTCTAATAAGACATCAAACTCCTATGGCAGATTCTTTAGTCGCACTACTTAACGTCTTCACAGTTTTCGCTTACTAAGCTAACACAGTAAGCCTCAGGCCATTCAAACCAATGGGCTGATGCGGCACAACCCGCTAGCATGCCAGCTAACATCTCACACTGTGTACCGAAATGCTTGGATTGCCTTCACCGCTAAGAAAGCTATCGAATGCTTGCTCGTTATTCAGTAAGATTATCGCTTAGAATTAAGGCACCTCAGTAGGCAGCATTTTAAGGCATCTAAGAATTCAGACAGCCTTCTTCTCGGGAGTTTGTAGGATGACGTAAAATGCGTCTATGTAGAGAGATCACTAGGTTTTCAGACGGACCCTATATATGGCAGAAAAATTAGACATTGTTTACCAACACCAGAACCTCATGATGGAGCTTTTTTTGCTGCCTCGGGCCTGGACAGGTTGAAATCATAGAGCGGACAATTACTTCTGAATCAAGGTCAGAGTATCACCCGGAGCCTACCAGAACGACAGAACAAAACACTGGCCCAGAATACACAAGTACATTGTAAACAGAATGGTCTGGAACACTTCCCCTTCTGTAAAGAGAACAGGGTGCCAGGTGCCTTACCACTGAGGTGCCGGGTGGGGGGGAGATGGCGCTCAATCCAGACTGTAAGCTCTCTCAGTCTCTCAGACACGACCGATTACTACTCCTCCCACCCTGACCGTTTCCAACCAAAACCTTTTGAAGATCCCTCGTACACACCGATCAGGCATAACATTATGACCACCTTCCTAATATTGTGTTGGTCCCCCTTTTGCTGCCAAACCAGCCACTAGACCCCTGAAGGTTAGCAGCAGATCCTTTAACTCCTTCTTCCCATAGCGCATCCTGGTGCCGTGTGTTCCCCAGGTAAGCGACGCACACGCACCCGGCCATCCACGTGATGTCAAAGAAAACGTCATTCATCAGACCAGGCCACCTTCTTCCACTGCTCCGTGGTCCAGTTCCGATGCTCACGTGCCCATTGGTGGTGCTTTCGGCGGTGGACAGGGGTCAGCATGGGCACCCTGACTGGTCTGCGGCTATGCAGCCCCAAACACAACAAACTGCGATGCACTGTGTATTCTGACACCTTTCTATCAGAACCAGCATTAACTTCTTCAGCAATTTGAGCTACAGTAGCTCGTCTGTTGGATCGGACCACATGGACCAGCCTTCGCTCCCCACGTGTATCAATGAGCCTTGGCCGCCCATGACCCTGTCGCCGGTTTACCACTGTTCCTTCCTTGGATCACTTTTGATAGATACTGAGCACTGCAGACCGGGAACACCCCACAAGAGCTGCAGTTTTGGAGATGCTCTGACCCTGTCAGTGGTCATAATGTTATGCATGGTCGGTGTATATCACAACATCTTCCTCACAGATTAAATCCAGAATGCCAGACTTGGTCCACGTTAGTCTGGTTTTCTGCTGGTGCATGATGCCAGCACACTACCAGGAACCCCACATTTATGACAAGAAGTTTTTATTGCTGCACTATCCCTGTTCTGTCTACTTTCTCCATTGTGGGCTGCAGATGCTTTTGTGTCTTGTATTTATTTATTTTTTTATGCATCCCCCCCATTTCTCCCAATTTAGCATAGCCAATCCACTGCTGGGAACCCCAATGGTGTCCAAGGAGGGTGTTTATTCGCCTGACACATACTACCTTCTCATTCTCCCATACTTCGCCCTGATCTCTGCACTCCTCCACTTTCTGTACAGGTGCCCTGAGCAACCAAGGTTGATGAACCCACCGCTTAATCCGGTCTTTCCCACGCAGCAGACTGGAGGCCAATTTTTTGTCTGCTGGAGGCATTAGCCAATTGTGCCTGCTAGAGGGCGCCCAGCCGACCGGTTCTTTGTGTCTTTTATTTGATATTTTGTTTTTTATTTTGCATTTTTTATGCTTCCTCTGTACTGGTGCTGACCCCCCGCCCAGATTGAGGAGAGCGAACTGTCACACGCCCCCTCCGACACATGAACAGTACCCGACTGCATCTTTTCACCTGCATGAGGCGAGTTCATATGCGATCAGCCTTGTGCACGGAGAGACACACCCTGATCAACGCATTATCCCTCCACTCTGTGGAGGTCGTAATTGCATCAGTTATGAGGTCTCTATCCGGCTCCCTCCTTGGATGAACAACAGCCAATCGTTGTTCATGTGGCCGCCCATGTGCACGATGTATTCGAAATCTCAGCTCTGGTGTGCTAGCGTATTTTACCTCTGCGCAACCTGAGCGGCTCTTTTCGCCCATTCTTTATGTGTTTAGCCACAATGGTTAAGTATCTGTCAGTGTTTGCGGGGCTACTGTAGACCTGGCGCCTCAGTGGCGAGACGTGACCACTGACCTTTTACAGTTTGTGATTGTAAAGAAGATACAAATAAAAATATTGTAATCTAATTCATATAATTAGACCTATTACACCTTTGGTTAATTTCAGGTGTCTGGAAATGGTTATTATTAAATGGTTTCCATCGCCTCTTTGGTTTGCTTTGTAAAACTGGGTTATTAAATTCTCACGAATGAAGGAAGATTTCCGAAAGACGGCAGAAAAATCCGATCCTGATTCAATTTATAGCCAGTAAGCTGCTTCTAAGTCCTAACCGGCTCTTGTGAATACCGTAAACCGTCACACATCTGAATAGCCATGACTTGTAATAAAGTTACTTAACAGAGTGGCACAAAAATCCTCTTTTACTCTCAAAACCCAAGTAATTACTGGATTAGCTCAGCTGGGAATGTCCTGCTTTAGCATCTTTTATACATTTATGGTTTCACACATGAAACATTATGACCACCATGGACTCCACCAGACCCCTGAAGGTGTGCTGTGGTATCTGGCACCAAGATCTTAGCAGCAGATCCTTTAACTCCTCTAAGTTGTGATGTGAGGTCTCCATGGATCGGACTTGTTTGTCCAGCACATCCCACAGATGCTCGACTGGATTGAGATCTGGGGAATTTGGACGCCAAGTCAACACCTCAAACCATTCCTGAAGCATTTTTGCTTTGTACATGGTCTGCAACAATGCTTAGGTAGGTGATACGTGTCAAAGTAACATCCACATGGATGGCAGGACCCAAGGTTTCCCAGCAGAACATCGCCCAAAGCATCACACTGCCTCTGCCGGCGGCTTGCCTTCTTCCCATAGTGCATCCTGGTGCCATGTGTTCCCAAGTTAGCGACGCACACACACCCGGTCATCCACGTGATGTAAAAGAAAACGTGATTCATCAGACCAGGCCACCTTCTTCCATTGCCCCGTCGTCCAGTTCCGATGCTCACGTGCCCATTGTTGGCGCTTTCGGAGGTGGACAGGGGTCAGCATGGGCACCCTGACTGGTCTGCAGCTATGCAGCCCTTTACACAACATGTCTGATGCACTGTGTATTCTGACACCTTTCTATCAGAACCAGCATTAACTTCTTCAGCAATTTGAGCTACATTAGAGCACCAATGAGCCTTGGCCGCCCATGACCCTGTTCCTTCCTTGGACCACTTTTCATAGATACTGACCACTGCAAACCGGGAACACCCCACAAGAGCTGCAGTTTTGGAGATGCTCTGACCCAGTCGTCTAGCCATCACAATTTGGTCCTTGTCAGACTCACTCAAATCCTCACGCTTACCACATCAACTTTGAGGATAAAATGTTCACTTGCTGCCTAATCCATCCCACCTACTAACAAGTGCCGTGATGAAGAGGAGGGAAAATGCATTAAAAATCCTATCAATGGGCTTAATAATAGCAAAACACACCTAAACAGCACAAATCAGACATAATTCCCGGCAGACAAGAATCCTGGTTCTGAGCAATTGCAGCTTTTTATAAGAAGGCATTTTTTCTACAGTCTACCTATTTCAGCCATTAGAGACAATATATTACATTTATACCCAAATATCCCAAAGGCATAAAGAAAAAGTCCCCCTAGTCCCCTGGCAGGGAGCGCGTAGTAGGAGTCAACCCATCAAAATCTCTTTTGACGCCAGAGCTGACAGAAACATCATGCGAATCCGGCTGTTTCATTCTGCTCAATATTGCTTTGGGAGATTCAGGAGACGGTGTGAAACAGAGAGACCAGGTGTTGGGTTGCAAACGTGGGCTAAACTCGTATGAGCGTAAGTTTCTTTTCTTAGCACAGTGACTGCATCAGCTGGATCGCTACGAAGCCAAAGAGTTGAAAAAGAATAGACTGTGATACTGTAATATCGCAGTGATGTTTCAGTGCCGTTCTGGTGGGCGGATTGGGAATTGAATTAAAATGTAACACATACAGATTGTGAGGTATTAAATATGATCTTTTATTTCTCTTAGGAAAGAAAGATATGTTTACCACGGTGTTCCATCACCTTTCCTTTAAGTTAAAGATATTAATTGTAATTGACTTGCAGACAGGATGAACCTGAGATATTTCATGTTTTATCTGCTCAACTTCATTTCATTTATTAATATACATCCATTCCTGCATTTCAGGCCTGCAACACGTTCCTAAAACAGTTGGGACGGGGGCAAATTAGGACTAGTAATGAGGTGAAAAAACTAAATAATGATGTGATTACAAACAGGTGATTGTAATCACTTTATTGAAATGTTTAAAAACAATGAACCTCAAAGAAAGATTGGAAGGGATTTGCGTGTTTCTCCCTCTACAGTGCATAATATCATTAAACCATTCAAGAAATTGGGAGGAATTTCAGTACGTAAAGGCCAAGGGCGCAAGATTAAGCTGAACACCCGTGATCTTCCATCCCTCAGACGGCACTGCATCAAGAACCACCACTCAACAATAGCTGATATAACCACATGGGTGAGGGATTACTTTGGCAAACCTTTGTCAAGCTCTACAATACAGAGTTACATGCACAAATATCACTTAAAACGTCTTATGTTAACCATGTCTAGAAGCGGCGTCGACTTCTCTGGGCTCGTAGGCATCTAGGATGGACCATCACACAGTGGAAACGTGTATTGTGGTCAGATGAATCAGCATTCCAGGTCTTTTTTGGAAAAAATGGACGTTGTGTGCTTCGGACCAAAGACGAAAAAGGACCATCCAGACTGTTATCAGGAACAAGTCCAAAAGCCAGGGTGTGTCATGGTATGGGGCTGTGTCAGTGCCCTTGGTAAAGGTCATTTACACTTCTGTGATGGCAGCATTAATGCAGAACAATGCAGATTTTAGAGCAACATGTGCTGCCTTCAAGACGTCATCTTTTCCAGGGACGTCCATGTATTTTTTTTTTCAACAAGACGATGCAAAACCACATGCTGCACACATTACAAAGGCATGACTGTGGAAGAAGAGGGTACGGGTGCTGGACTGGCCTGCCTGCAGTCCTGACCTGTCCCCAATAGAGAATGTGTGGAGAATTTTGAAACGAAAAATGCGACAACGGCGACTCGTACTGTTGTACATCTCAAGACGTGTTTGCAGGAAGAATGGGACAAAATAAAAGCTAAAACACTAAATCACTTGGTCTCCTCGGTGCCAAAACGTCTTTTAAGTGTGGTGAAAAGGAATGGCTACATTACAAAGTGGTAAATGCTTTACTGTCCTAACTTTTTTTGGAATGTGTTGCAGGTCTGAAATGCAGGAATGGTTGTTTATTAATAAATGAAATGAAGTTGAGCAGATAAAACATGAAATATCTTGGGTTCAAACTGTCTGCAATCAAATAGAAGTCAATGGGATGTCCAAATACTTTTGGCCATTTAGTGTATTTCTGGCCACACTGTGTTGATATGAAAAAAAAAAGGATGAGAGATAAACAAGCCACTGTTTAGAAACTGTTCCACATGGACGACTCCTTTGATTGCTTAATTATTTATACTTATTTATTTATTTATTTTTCTAGTGCCCTCCCGGTCTGAGTCCGATGAAAGATGGCACGGGTTGCTATGACCACCACATTGGCATTGACTGCTCTGACGGATTTAACGGTGGCTGCGAGCAGCTGTGTCTACAGCAGCTGGCTCCCCTTGAGGAAGACCCCACCCTCTACAATATCCAGATGTTCTGCGGGTACACACTCACACACCTACTTGAATCATTTAAAATGCAATGTTACATCTATGTTCATCACACATTTACTGTGAACCACTAAAATAATTAAAAAAAGGAAAACATGTGGTTGTTATGTTGAGCGCCCCGTTACTAAGGCACCAGATGTAACCCGTACCGGAGATATTAGATGACGTACCCAATCGCACAAGAAGAAAGAAGACCTACCTGCACCACAATCACCAGAAAAAACTAAAAACACAAGAACAAAATCACAAAGCACCTGTGTGTAAGCCAGCTACTCAGTCCACCAGAGAGAAACAAAACAGAGGAACCCAGAAAACCAGAAGCCATTATGGCACCTATTGAAAAAGTCCTGAGAAATGATGCAGTGACCCCTCTGTAGACAGCTTGCATCCAGGGCACTTTTCTTGGGATGGCTATATTTACAAATGACAACAATTTTAAAATAAATAAATACATTAAAAAAATAAATAACTCTAAGAATAAATAAATAATTAAAAAATAAATAAATAAATAAACTCCACCGGGGGCAGCTTGCATTTAGGGTTGTTTTCTTGGGAAAGCTATATTTAAAAAGGACAACAATTTAAAAATAAATAAATAAAAAATAAATAAATAACTCTTAAAACAAATGAATAGATAAATAATTTAAAAAATATATAAAGAAAAGCAAATAAATACATTAAATAAATAAATAAATGAATTAAAAAAAAATTTAATAAAAAAGAAAGAAAGAAAAACAAATAAAATAAAATAAATGAGTAAATAAATAATTCTAAAAAAAAAAGTTAATAAATAAACTCCACTGGATGCAGCTTGTATCTAGGGCAGTCTTCTTGTGATGGCTATTTAAAAAAAGGACAATAATTTAAAAAATAAATAAATAAATACATATAAATAAAAACAAAAAATAAAATAAAATACATATAAATATAAACAAAAAAATAAAAATAAATGAATAAATTATGCTAAAATAAATAAATACATAAGTACATACAGTGGGGCCAAAAAGTATTTAGTCAGCAACTGATTGTGCAGGTTCTCCTACTTAGAAAGATGAGAGAGGTCTGTAATTTCAACACTTCAACTATGAGAGACAAAATGAGAAAAAAAAAATCCAGGAAATCACATTGTAGGATTTTTAAAGAATTTATTTGTAAATTATGGTGGAAAATAAGTATTTGGTCAATAACAAACAAGCAAGATTTCTGGCTCTCTGGCTCTTTAAGAAGCTCTTCTGTCCTCCACTCGTTACCTGTATTAATGGCACCTGTTTGACATCGTTATCTGTATAAAAGACACCTGTCCACAGCCTCAAACAGTCAGACTCCAAACTCAACCATGGCCAAGACCAAAGAGCTGTCGAAGGACACCAGGAAGAAAATTGTAGACCTGCACCAGGCTGGGAAGAGTGAATCTACAATAGGCAAGCAGGTTGGTGTGAATAAATCAACTGTGGGAGCAATTGTAAGAAAATGGAAGACATACAAGACCATTGATAATCTCCCTCGATCCCGTGGGGTCAAAATGATCATGAGAACGGTGAGCAAAAATCCCAGAACTACACGGAGGGACCTGATGAACGACCTGCAGAGAGCTGGGACCAAAGTAACAAAGGCTACCATCAGTAACACACTATGCCGAGAGGGACTCAAATCCTGCAGTGCCAGGCGTGTCCCCCTGCTTAAGCCAGTACATGTCCAGGCCCGTCTGAAGTTTGCCAGAGAGCATATGGATGATCCAGAAGAGGATTGGGAGAATATCATGTGGTCAGATGAAACCAAAATGGAACTTTTTGGTAAAAACTCAACTCGTCGTGTTTTGAGGAAGAAGAATGCTGAGTAAACACCATACCTACTGTGAAGCATGGGGGTGGAAACATCATGCTTTGGGGCTGTTTTTCTGCAAAGGCGACAGGACGACTGATCCGTGTTAAGGGAAGAATGAACGGGGCCATGTATCGTGAGATTTTAAGCCAAAACCTCCTTCCATCAGTGAGAGCATTGAAGATGGAACATGGCTGGGTCTTCCAGCATGACAATGATCCCAAACACACCGCTCGGGCAACGAAGGAGTGGCTCCGTAAAAAGCATTTCAAGGTCCTGGAGTGGCCTAGCCAGTCTCCAGACCTCAACCCCATAGAACATTTGTGAAGTCCGTTTTGCCCAGCAACAGCTCCAAAACATCACTGCTCTAGAGGAGATCTGCATGGAGGAATGGGCCAAAATACCAGCTATAGTGTGTGCAAACCTGGTGAAGACTTACAGGAAACGTTTGACCTCTGTCATTGCCAACAAAGGTTATGTTACAAAGTATTGAGTTGAACTTTTGTTATTGACCAAATACTTATTTTACACCATAATGTACAAATAAATTCTTTAAAAATCCTACAATGTGATTTCCTGCATTTTTTTTTCTCATTTTGTCTCTCATAGTTGAAGTGTACCTATGATGAAAATTACAGACCTCTCTCATCTTTCTAAATAGGAGAACCTGCACAATCAGTGGCTGACTAAATACTTTTTGACCCCACTGTACATCATTCCACAATTAAATAAACAATTCCAAAAATAAACAAATAAGTTCTATGTCACTGGCTGAATTCTTAAAAATAAATAAATAAATAAAAGAATGCCAGCAAATGAGTAAGCAACAAAAGCCGAGCAGGTCCCTGAATCAGACCTAATGCCTGACATATCATATAAAAGGCCCTAAACCGCCATAGCATTTAATAGTTAATGATGTACAGTGAGACTGCTTTTGAAGTGCCGATTAAAGAAACCGCCACTGTCATCTGCGCCAACCCATAATGGCACTGCAGGTAGGCATGTTGCTGTAATGCACGTCCCCTGCTGGCACAATCCCAGTCTTACAGTGACACCCTGTGTTTCAGAACCATTATATCTCAGTTCTAAAAGTGATTTGGATTTGTACTTTTTAATAAATATTGTAACAACGTTTTCAGCAATGCATTTGAAATTTTTACCAAGCTTGGCACTTTTTGTTTCTAGTTGAGACTAGCATTTAGGTGTGCCTCACAAATCCATCTATTTAAATATTGATAGCTGTATTACCCAGAATGCTTACAGTTGCAGACTTTTACACAGTATCAACAGCTTTGGATTTCTCCCAGCACAAACAACCTCCATCAAAGATTTTACACAGCAGGATAATATCTGAGCTGCTAGTTAAACCTGTTATCTATGTAAGGCGACAAATCAGCTTCTGTCTGTTTCAGACACAAAGAGACCTGGACTGTTCAGAATATGGATGATTGCATAATAATTGCAGGTCACCTTGATTCTTTCTCACATCCGTATTTAGCACCCTTTTTCTTTTAAGAGGTAGCTTTTACGTAAGTGGGTGGCACTGCGGTTAAATACGCTAGCCTACTTCCTCTGGGATTTAGGGTTTGGATCCCTAGCAGTGCCACATCCTGCTGATGGACCCCAGCTGATGGAGCGTGTGAGAGACCCCACTGGTGGCAGCTTGAATCTAGGGCAGTAAATTAATACATAACTCTGAAATAAATAAATGAATAAATAAGAAGTAAGTAAATAAATAAATAAGTACAATGTTACTGGCTGAATTCTCAAAAAAAGACTAAATATTATGTCACTGGCTAAATTCTCAAAAAATAAATAAGTAAGTAAATAAATAAATAATATGTCACTGGCTAATTTCTCAAAAATAAATAAATAAATACAATGTTACTGGCTAAATTCCCAAAAAATAAATAAGCAAGTAAGTACATAAATAAATAAATAATATGTCACTGGCTGAGTTCTCAGAAAATAAATAAGTAAGTAAATAAATAAATAAATAATATGTCACTGGCTAAATTCTCAAAATAAAATAAGTAAGTAAGTAAATAAATAATGTCACTGGCTAAATTCTCAAAAAATAAATAAGTAAATAAATACTATGTCACTGGCTGAATTTAAAGGAAGGAAGGAAGGAAGGAAGGAAGGAAGGAAGGAAGGAAGGAAGGAAGGAAGGAAGGAAGGAAGGAAGGAAGGAAGGAAGGAAGGAAGGAAGGAAGGAAGGAAGGAAGGAAGGAAGGAAGGAAGGAAGGAAGGAAGGAAGGAAGGAAGGAAGGTCACTGGCTAAATTCTCAATAATAAATAAATGAATAAATAATATGTCACTGGCTGAGTTCTCAGAAGATAAATAAGTAAGTAAATAAATAAATAAATAATGTCACTGGCTAAATTCTCAAAAAATAAATAAGTAAATAAATACTATGTCACTGGCTGAATTGAAAGGAAGGAAGGAAGGAAGGAAGGAAGGAAGGAAGGAAGGAAGGAAGGAAGGAAGGAAGGAAGGAAGGAAGGAAGGAAGGAAGGAAGGAAGGAAGGAAGGAAGGAAGGAAGGAAGGAAGGAAGGAAGGAAGGTCACTGGCTGAATTCTCAATAATAAATAAATAAATAAATAATATGTCACTGGCTAAATTCTTAATATTAAATAAATAAATAAATACTATGTTACTGGTTTAATTCATAGATATATAAATAAACAAATAATGTCATTGGCTGAATTCTTAGGGAAATTATATTTCTTTTATTAAATTCCATTAAATTAGGACCTTAGTGTTGAACCCTATACTATGAATTTGTGCTCTATGTTTATACACTTTATCGTTGATGTTAAAAATGGGCGATTTCATCAAGAACAATTTAAAACATGAAAGTTGTAAGCTCTTGTGGAAAGGATAGGGGGGGCAAAGAGGGAGCATAAGCAATTACACTTAATTCGGTATTTCGTTAAATTAGGACCTCAGTGCTGAACCCTACATGATAAATTTGTGTTCTATGTTTATATACACATAGCCTAAAACATGAAAAAGAATGCCTCTCCTGTAGGTGTAGTCTCCTGTGGGGGGTTTGAAGGCCAACAATTCCCCAAACTGTCTCATAATCACTCCGATCCACTACAGTTAAAGGCATCGCCTGCACTCACAGATGTAGTGTTATTTAAGTCAAGTCACCTTTATTTTTATAGCACATTTAAAAGACAACGTGTGTCAACCAAAGTGCTGTACATTTAAAATCAGGTATAAATACCACTTAACTATACAACATTTAACAAATAATTAACAGACATACAAAATAATATACATACGCACCAACATATAAACATGTACATCAAATAAAACCACAAATGGACTCAAATGCCAAAGAAAACAAATAACTTTTCAAATTTAACTTAAATGCATCTATTGTGTGGGACTCCTTTATGAAAAGTGGAAGACTATTCCAGAGTCTTGGGGCAGCTACAGAAAAGGCCCTGTCACCCTTGAACCTCATATGAGAGCGTGGAATAGCTAAGAGCAGCTGGTTAGAAGATCGTAGAGCTCGTCTGCGATATAGCTCGGAGCCAAGCCGCGTAAAGCTTCCAGACATGCAAATGCTGCGGCGGGATCCCCGATGGATGTAACATGGGCGTCGTGCTGTTCCCATAGCAACACAGCGTGTGTAAACATCAGTAGGCAGTCGAGTGTTTGAATTTAAGCGCAGCAGCTCCGGTCCCGAGTAATAAGGCATATCACCGTATATGTGAAAGTATACGGCAGACTTTGAATTATTACCCGAGGCAGGGTAAAGTCCATGAATAAATCCAGCAAATTCAGAGTTGGAGCAGGGCAGCAACGGCTGGTGTTAGGCAGGCGACAGTAGAGATTAAGTCCAGAAAACTCTGGGTGCAATAAAATCCAATTTAAGGATGAGTCTAGACTGAATGTTGTCCTCCCGTTCCTGAAGGAGTAGCGATAATCCACCAATAAGATCATTTACTATTTAAAATTCAAAAAATAATAAAATACAGTAACGGTAGCGGCAGCCAAATGCGCCAGCGTTCACCATCATCATCCAGTACCCAACAGACACCGAGACCATCCGATGAAAAAAGAAACAGAGCAACAGGAGCGGCAGAGACCACAAAAAAGACGAAAACAAAAGAAAAACATGACAAAAATACAACAAAACACGGCGAAACGTGACAAAATACAGCAACGGCAGCGGCAGCCAAATGCGCCAGCGTCCACCATCACCATGACAACTTAAGACTTCATTTGTGGGTGGTTATTGTTGGGTCCGGAAACACTATTTTTTTCCTTGAATAAATGATTAGTAACTGTGAGAAGTTTCATAGGAAAGTTCTACTTTTGGATAGCAAGGTATACCTGCAGTCACACACGGTATAAAATAAAAATTCTCTCCTGCAAGAAATATGACCGCCTGGTTCCTGAAGCTTCACAAGAAGTCTCTGTACAGGAGATAAAAGTGAAATATAGCCCTGCGTGTCTCCTCTGATCATATTTGAGACCATACAGTCGAGCTAAATCTATGCCAAAGGCTTGCACAGAGTCCTGACCTCAACCCTATTAAATGTATTTGGAATGAATTAGAATGCCAATCTCAAGCCAGTCGTGCTCATTCATCGTCAGAGCCTGGCTTCACAAACGCTCTTTTAACTGAACGTGTCTGAGGTCGTTTAAGTGAATTTCCACCGCTTACAGAAAGTCCAGCGCTTGTCTGGAGCCTTTCTGAAATAGTAATGGTTATTATAGGCACAAAACGGGCACATATTAATGCCTATGGTTTTGGAATGGGTCGTCCAATCAGCTAATGGTCAGGTGTCCATATGAATTCAGACACATGATGTATATGATGCGGTTCTTATTGATACCAAATAAACCTTTTGATAAGGGTTGTGTTGGTCCAATGCCGATCCATCGCCCCCTCAGACACATCCAATCACGTCTGTATGTTTATTCACCGCTTGGGATTTGAACCCTAGATCCCAGCAGTAGCGAGCTGGCGTAATTATTAAGTAATGCATTTTTTAGTGGTGCACAGTAATTAAGTATTGATTTTAAGAACATATTCAATTTTGTTAACCAATCAACTGGCACAAGTTGTTAATCGAGCACTCGAGCAATTAGCATGGGTAAAAATACATGCAGCCATGTTCATCATGCTCATCTTAAAACCCATTTTACCCTTTTTCGTCTGGCTTTTGGGTGACCCTGAAATGTGATGTGTATTTTTTTTAATGTCTGTAGATCTTATTTTTACTTGTACTTTTATTTGTACTGTAATACCTGTGTTTCAGAGCCATCGAACCTCAGTTCCAAAAGTAAATTGGAATTAGTGAATTTTTTTTATATAGTGTCTATACTTACGGCAGAGATCACAAGAGTTCACGAGTCACAAAATACGAGTCCGAATCAAGTCACGAGTCTTTAGGCTAGAGTCCGAGTCAAGTCACGAGTCAATATAATATACACAAAACATATTTTGGAAATGTAGGGTAGAAATAAACAAATAATCTGTAAGTTCAGATAAAAAACAACAACAGATTAGCGACTGTATTTTGCCGTTTTATTTAGTGCCTTTACTTTCCTAGGTACCAGTTAAAAGCTTAAACTGACATTTGTTTTCATTGCAAATCACGCCACAGTGGCCAAAATCTCAAACACAGCTAAGAAATCCATAACTAAGGCTTACCTTAGCTTATGTTCTTTCAGATGCTATTAGATTTATAGGCGTGTGTTGTACCATTAGGAATATAATCCGTTATTTTGTAAATGTGCTTACAATTAAAAACCTCCAAACTTTTCCCGGTTGTGAAGTAAAACACGAACCCATTAGAAAGCCAATCAAGCGTTTTAATTGACACATCATCCGTGTGACGCTGCAAACTGAATAAATGCAAATAACAGCATTTCTTACTAAAAATTACAATCAGAAGGTCTGATTGGTTCAGAAAGCGGTTCTTTCAATCATTAGCGCCAATTCTGTAGGAGCGTTTCATTCACATTATCTGTTACTGTAAAGTGCACTACGTAGGGTATTCCACCATTTTTTTTTTATGCATTTTCTCCTCTTTTTCTCCCTCTTTTAGCCCAACTGCGTCATGCTTCCTCTCCGGTCCCTGCTCTGACCGAGGAGATTGAAGCTAACCCACGCCCCCTCCGACACGTGGGCAGCAGCCGTATGCATCTTATCACCCACAAATTGACGAGTGTTGTGCCACCTAGCGTTGTGTACGGAGAGACACACCCTAAGAGCACTCTTTTCTCATCTCTGTGTAGGTGCCTCTAATCAGCCAGCAGAGGTCGTAATTGCACCAGAGAGACCCATATCCGGCTTGGTCCCACCCATCTGAACAACCCATCTGAACAACAGGCCAATCGTTGTTCATGTGACCGCTCAGCCTCAGCCGGCAAGGCAGAGCTGAGATTCGATACGATGTATTCGAGATCCCAGCTCTGGTTGCAGCGTGTGTTTTTACCGCTGCGCCACCTGAGTGGCTGGGTGTTCCACCATTTTAAGTAAGATTTATATCCAGAGGGAGTAGGGAGTGACGCTTCATCACCGGCGTTGCGGGTTAAGACCGCCGGAGCGTTATTACCGAGCAGAAAATGACACGATCAGAATGATGTCGGATCATATATATAAATATATATATATATATATAAATTATTGACACACGTAACTAATGTTAACACATACTGACTTCTGTTGTCCACAAGTCATTTTTTGCGAGTCACGAGTTGAGTCCGAGTCATTTGAAACGAGTCCGAGTCGAGTCTGAAGTCGCTGTGTGTGCGACTTACGTGCGACTCGAGTCCCCATCTCTGACTTACGGTGCTAAATTTTTTTTCCATTAAGCTGAGCGTAGCATTTTGCAACATATACACTTCTGTTCCTGCAGATAACACTAACCACAGAGCCGTTCTGATCTGGTTCTGTTCTTGTTTATAACATCCTTTTCTATCTCACCTCTAAATGTTAAGCCTATTCTGGAAGTATCTGTGTCTATATAAGCTCTTGTAGGACTCAGAACTCTGACCTCATCTCTTGTCTGAGTGCTTTCCCTGCCGGAATACCCAGGGTTCTTACTTTCCTGATCTATGTCTATAGAAGGGACGTCTGTGTAGTGACTTTAGGTTGCACCTAACACTACAAGCACATTCGTATGACCTTGTCAACCTCGGCGCAAATTGCCACTTTGCTCAGCGTTTGGAGTGGTCAGTAAAACGTCATCAAAGTGTGAATATGAGACGAATCTGAATTTGTGTGAAATAACCGTCAAATCCACTCTGAAAGCTCCACATGTGTCTGTGTTTATCTGGATTTTTCTCCTGTTTCACTTTTAAACTTGTGTTGTAGCTCGGGGTGCTGATAAATTGTGAGAATCAGCTTTTCCGAGAGTCTAAAACACATCATTAAAAAGGTGTGGTTTAATCTATTACAAGAACGACATAGAAACACTAAACCTCTCAATTATTACTGCTCATAAGTTCTCTCCAGTAATGTGATTCCTCACTCGTTGTTTTAATACAGTAAGATTTGTTCTTGTTAAGTGTTTTACCAAGTCATATCAAACAGTTCATCTCATTGGAGGCACTTTGAACAGGTCAGGTCAATCAGATGAACTTTTGAGTTCTGCGGCAACCGCAAAGTCACGAGCCCGATGCGGCAAAATAGCTTAGTGAATCGTCACACTCCATATGAAACAACGGTACAGCCGGTGCAAAAACGGTTTGCCGCTTTTCTAGCTTACAATTACTGACAATAAAACATATTGTCCATCTTGCAGCTAAGCTATTAGAAGTTTGTATGGATCTCAGTAGGCTATTTGCCACTTGTATTGGTTGTTTGCTTTGATGCTCTTTCTCCAAACTTGCTGTGATGAAAGAGAAAAATAAGCCCACATAAAAGTGCTTATTATTATTTTTTTTAATTGAATTTAAACTAAGTTATTCTTAGTAAAATACCTACAATGTGTCCACTAACTGCATAAGCAGTTTCTTAGGTTGCATAAATAAATTACTTTTACACATTATTCGGGATCTTATTAAATTAGGACCTCTAAATATTAATCAAGATTGTGCTCTAAGTTAGCCTAATTTTATTATAGATATAGCTGTTAGGATTATGAAAGAGTCTATAATACAAAAACTGCCTCTCCCATAGGTGCATCGAGGACTATAAGCGTGGGGCGGATGGTCGCACATGTCTACCTCTGTCTGAATCCTGCACTGAAGGAGTGGACTGTGGTGAGAAAGCCGACATTCCAGCCAATCAGACCGTCTTCGGAGACGTCTTCTATGGCTACAACAACCGCACCAAAGAGATCACAACCGGCCAGATCCTTAAACCAACCTTCAGGTAGGAAACTCATTTCTTTCCTTTTTTAACAACGGGTTTGGCCTGTTCAGGGATCAGTTCAGTGGCAACGGAAAGCCCTGATCACGAGGCAAGAAAACAGCCTGAACAGGTAGGGTAGGGTAACACGCCGTCATAGATTTACGAATTTACTTTTGCCACCAATTTACATTAAGCATGATATTTTTACTGTTTTAACACTTTAAATAGATGAAAAAATACAGTATACATATATAATAAAACATCAGGTTTACCTAACAAAAACAATACTACTGGTAATATTATTAATAATAATGGTAATAATAATAATAATAATAATTATTATTATTATTATTGTTTTTACCAGTAGTATTGTTTTGTACTAATATTAGTAATAATATTTTTATTAGTAATATTATTTTTATTAATTTTTGCCTGTCAGCACGCCTCTCAGCAGATCTATATGCGCACACACACACACACACACACACATATACATAAATACACATGTATACACACATACATAAATACACATGTATACACACACATACATAAATACACATGTATACACTCACATACATAAATACACATGTATATACACACATACATAAATACACATGTATACACACACATACATAAATACACATGTATACACACATACATAAATACACATGTATACACACATACATAAATACACATGGATACACACATACATAAATACACATGTATATACACACATACATAAATACACATGTATATACACACATACATAAATACACATGTATACACACATACATAAATACACATGTATATACACACATACATAAATACACATGTATACACACACATACATAAATACACATGTATATACACACATACATAAATACACATGTATACACACATACATAAATACACATGTATATACACATACATAAATACACATGTATACACACATACATAAATACACATGTATATACACACATACATAAATACACATGTATATACACATACATAAATACACATGTATACACACATACATAAATACACATGTATATACACACATACATAAATACACATGTATATACACATACATAAATACACATGTATACACACATACATAAATACACATGTATATACACACATACATAAATACACATGTATATACACATACATAAATACACATGTATACACACATACATAAATACACATGTATATACACACATACATAAATACACATGTATATACACACATACATAAATACACATGTATACACTCACATACATAAATACACATGTATATACACACATACATAAATACACATGTATACACACATACATAAATACACATGTATACACACATACATAAATACACATGTATACACACACATACATAAATACACATGTATACACACACATACATAAATACACATGTATACACACATACATAAATACACATGTATACACACATACATAAATACACATGTATATACACACATACATAAATACACATGTATACACACATACATAAATACACATGTATACACACATACATAAATACACATGTATATACACACATACATAAATACACATGTATACACACATACATAAATACACATGTATATACACACATACATAAATACACATGTATACACTCACATACATAAATACACATGTATATACACACATACATAAATACACATGTATACACACATACATAAATACACATGTATACACACACATACATAAATACACATGTATACACACACATACATAAATACACATGTATACACTCACATACATAAATACACATGTATACACACATACATAAATACACATGTATACACACATACATAAATACACATGTATATACACACATACATAAATACACATGTATACACACATACATAAATACACATGTATATACACACATACATAAATACACATGTATACACACATACATAAATACACATGTATATACACACATACATAAATACACATGTATACACTCACATACATAAATACACATGTATACACACATACATAAATACACATGTATACACACATACATAAATACACATGTATATACACACATACATAAATACACATGTATATACACACATACATAAATACACATGTATACACACACATACATAAATACACATGTATACACACAAATACATAAATACACATGTATACACACATACATAAATACACATGTATACACACATACATAAATACACATGTATATACACACATACATAAATACACATGTATACACACATACATAAATACACATGTATATACACACATACATAAATACACATGTATACACTCACATACATAAATACACATGTATACACACACATACATAAATACACATGTATACACACACATACATAAATACACATGTATATACACACATACATAAATACACATGTATACACACACATATACATAAATACACATGTATACACACATACATAAATACACATGTATACAGACATACATAAATACACATGTATACAGACATACATAAATACACATGTATATACACACATACATAAATACACATGTATATACACATACATAAATACACATGTATATACACATACATAAATACACATGTATATACACACATACATAAATACACATGTATACACTCACATACATAAATACACATGTATACACACACATACATAAATACACATGTATACACACACATACATAAATACACATGTATATACACACATACATAAATACACATGTATACACACACATATACATAAATACACATGTATACACACATACATAAATACACATGTATACAGACATACATAAATACACATGTATACAGACATACATAAATACACATGTATATACACACATACATAAATACACATGTATACACTCACATACATAAATACACATGTATACACACACATACATAAATACACATGTATACACACACATACATAAATACACATGTATATACACACATACATAAATACACATGTATACACACACATATACATAAATACACATGTATACACACATACATAAATACACATGTATACAGACATACATAAATACACATGTATACAGACATACATAAATACACATGTATACACACACATATACATAAATACACATGTATACACACATACATAAATACACATGTATACAGACATACATAAATACACATGTATACAGACATACATAAATACACATGTATATACACACATACATAAATACACATGTATATACACACATACATAAATACACATGTATACACACATACATAAATACACATGTATACACACACATACATAAATACACATGTATACACACATACATAAATACACATGTATACACACACATACATAAATACACATGTATACACACATACATAAATACACATGTATACACACATACATAAATACACATGTATATACACACATACATAAATACACATGTATATACACACATACATAAATACACATGTATACACACACATACATAAATACACATGTATACACACATATACATAAATACACATGTATACACTCACATACATAAATACACATGTATATACACATACATAAATACACATGTATATACACACATACATAAATACACATGTATATACACACATACATAAATACACATGTATATACACACATACATAAATACACATGTATACACACATACATAAATACACATGTATACACACATATACATAAATACACATGTATACACACATACATAAATACACATGTAAACACACATACATAAATACACATGTAAACACACATACATAAATACACATGTATACACACACATACATAAATACACATGTATACACACACATACATAAATACACATGTATACACACATACATAAATACACATGTATACACACATACATAAATACACATGTATACACACACATACATAAATACACATGTATACACACATACATAAATACACATGTAAACACACATACATAAATACACATGTATACACACACATACATAAATACACATGTATACACACACATACATAAATACACATGTATACACACACATACATAAATACACATGTATACACACATATACATAAATACACATGTATACACACATACATAAATACACATGTAAACACACACATACATAAATACACATGTATATACACACATACATAAATACACATGTATACACACACATATACATAAATACACATGTATACACACATACATAAATACACATGTATACAGACATACATAAATACACATGTATACACACACATACATAAATACACATGTATACACACATACATAAATACACATGTATATACACATACATAAATACACATGTATACACACATACATAAATACACATGTATACACACACATACATAAATACACATGTATACACACATACATAAATACACATGTATACACACATACATAAATACACATGTATACACACATACATAACTACACATGTATACACACATACATAAATACACATGTATATACACACATACATAAATACACATGTATACACACATACATAAATACACATGTATACACACATACATAAATACACATGTATATACACACATACATAAATACACATGTATACACACACATACATAAATACACATGTATACACACAAATACATAAATACACATGTATACACTCACATACATAAATACACATGTATACACACATACATAAATACACATGTATACACACATACATAAATACACATGTATATACACACATACATAAATACACATGTATACACACACATACATAAATACACATGTATACACACACATACATAAATACACATGTATATACACACATACATAAATACACATGTATACACACACATACATAAATACACATGTATACACACATACATAAATACACATGTATACACACATACATAAATACACATGTATACACACATACATAAATACACATGTATACACACACATACATAAATACACATGTATACACACACATACATAAATACACATGTATACACACATATACATAAATACACATGTATACACACATACATAAATACACATGTATACACACATACATAAATACACATGTATACACACACATACATAAATACACATGTATACACACACATACATAAATACACATGTATACACACATACATAAATACACATGTATATACACATACATAAATACACATGTATATACACACACATACATAAATACACATGTATACACACATACATAAATACACATGTATACACACATACATAAATACACATGTATATACACACATACATAAATACACATGTATATACACATACATAAATACACATGTATACACACATACATAAATACACATGTATATACACATACATAAATACACATGTATACACACATACATAAATACACATGTATATACACACATACATAAATACACATGTATATACACATACATAAATACACATGTATACACACATACATAAATACACATGTATATACACATACATAAATACACATGTATACACACATACATAAATACACATGTATACACACACATACATAAATACACATGTATACACACATACATAAATACACATGTATACACACATACATAAATACACATGTATACACACATACATAAATACACATGTATATACACATACATAAATACACATGTATATACACACACATACATAAATACACATGTATACACACATACATAAATACACATGTATACACACATACATAAATACACATGTATATACACACATACATAAATACACATGTATATACACATACATAAATACACATGTACAGTGTATCACAAAAGTGAGTACACCCCTCACATTTCTGCAGATATTTAAGTATATCTTTTCATGGGACAACACTGACAAAATGACACTTTGACACAATGAAAAGTAGTCTGTGTGCAGCTTATATAACAGTGTAAATTTATTCTTCCGTCAAAATAACTCAATATACAGCCATTAATGTCTAAACCACCGGCAACAAAAGTGAGTACACCCCTAAGAGACTACACCCCTAAATGTCCAAATTGAGCACTGCTTGTCATTTTCCCTCCAAAATGTCATGTGACTCGTTAGTGTTACTAGGTCTCAGGTGTGCATAGGGAGCAGGTGTGTTCAATTTAGTAGTACAGCTCTCACACTCTCTCATACTGGTCACTGAAAGTTCCAACATGGCACCTCATGGCAAAGAACTCTCTGAGGATCTTAAAAGACGAATTGTTGCGCTACATGAAGATGGCCAAGGCTACAAGAAGATTGCCAACACCCTGAAACTGAGCTGCAGCACAGTGGCCAAGATCATCCAGTGTTTTAAAAGAGCAGGGTCCACTCAGAACAGACCTCGCGTTGGTCGTCCAAAGAAGCTGAGTGCACGTGCTCAGCGTCACATCCAACTGCTGTCTTTGAAAGATAGGCGCAGGAGTGCTGTCAGCATTGCTGCAGAGATTGAAAAGGTGGGGGGTCAGCCTGTCAGTGCTCAGACCATACGCCGCACACTACATCAAATTGGTCTGCATGGCTGTCACCCCAGAAGGAAGCCTCTTCTGAAGTCTCTACACAAGAAAGCCCGCAAACAGTTTGCTGAAGACATGTCAACAAAAGACATGGATTACTGGAACCATGTCCTATGGTCTGATGAGACCAAGATTAATTTGTTTGGTTCAGATGGTCTCAAGCATGTGTGGCGGCAATCAGGTGAGGAGTACAAAGATAAGTGTGTCATGCCTACAGTCAAGCATGGTGGTGGGAATGCCATGGTCTGGGGCTGCATGAGTGCAGCAGGTGTTGGGGAGTTACATTTCATTGAGGGACACATGAACTCCAATATGTACTGTGAAATACTGAAGCAGAGCATGATCCCCTCCCTCCGGAAACTGGGTCGCAGGGCATTGTTCCAGCATGATAATGACCCCAAACACACCTCTAAGACGACCACTGCTTTATTGAAGAGGCTGAGGGTAAAGGTGATGGACTGGCCAAGCATGTCTCCAGACCTAAACCCAATAGAACATCTTTGGGGCATCCTCAAGCGGAAGGTGGAGGAGCGCAAAGTCTCGAATATCCGCCAGCTCCGTGATGTCGTCATGGAGGAGTGGAAAAGCATTCCAGTGGCAACCTGTGAAGCTCTGGTAAACTCCATGCCCAGGAGAGTTAAGGCAGTTCTGGGAAATAATGGTGGCCACACAAAATATTGACACTTCAGGAACTTTCACTTAGGGGTGTACTCACTTTTGTTGCCGGTGGTTTAGACATTAATGGCTGTATATTGAGTTATTTTGAGGGAAGAATAAATTTACACTGTTATATAAGCTGCACACAGACTACTTTTCATTGTGTCAAAGTGTCATTTTGTCAGTGTTGTCCCATGAAAAGATATACTTAAATATCTGCAGAAATGTGAGGGGTGTACTCACTTTTGTGATACACTGTATACACACACATACATAAATACACATGTATACACACATACATAAATACACATGTATACACACACATACATAAATACACATGTATACACACATATACATAAATACACATGTATACACACATACATAAATACACATGTATATACACATACATAAATACACATGTATATACACACATACATAAATACACATGTATATACACACATACATAAATACACATGTATACACACACATACATAAATACACATGTATACACACATATACATAAATACACATGTATACACACATACATAAATACACATGTATATACACACATACATAAATACACATGTATACACACATACATAAATACACATGTATATACACATACATAAATACACATGTATACACACATACATAAATACACATGTATACACACACATACATAAATACACATGTATACACACATACATAAATACACATGTATACACACATACATAAATACACATGTATACACACATACATAACTACACATGTATACACACATACATAAATACACATGTATATACACACATACATAAATACACATGTATACACACATACATAAATACACATGTATACACACATACATAAATACACATGTATACACTCACATACATAAATACACATGTATACACACATACATAAATACACATGTATACACACATACATAAATACACATGTATATACACACATACATAAATACACATGTATATACACACATACATAAATACACATGTATACACACATACATAAATACACATGTATATACACACATACATAAATACACATGTATACACTCACATACATAAATACACATGTATACACACATACATAAATACACATGTATACACACATACATAAATACACATGTATATACACACATACATAAATACACATGTATATACACACATACATAAATACACATGTATATACACACATACATAAATACACATGTATACACACACATACATAAATACACATGTATACACACAAATACATAAATAAACATGTATTCACACATACATAAATACACATGTATACACACACATACATAAATACACATGTATACACACATACATAAATACACATGTATACACACACATACATAAATACACATGTATACACACATACATAAATACACATGTATACACACATACATAAATACACATGTATATACACACATACATAAATACACATGTATATACACACATACATAAATACACATGTATACACACATACATAAATACACATGTATATACACACATACATAAATACACATGTATATACACACATACATAAATACACATGTATACACACATACATAAATACACATGTATATACACACATACATAAATACACATGTATACACACATACATAAATACACATGTATATACACACATACATAAATACACATGTATACACACACATACATAAATACACATGTATACACACAAATACATAAATACACATGTATTCACACATACATAAATACACATGTATACACACACATACATAAATACACATGTATACACACATACATAAATACACATGTATACACACACATACATAAATACACATGTATACACACATACATAAATACACATGTATACACACACATACATAAATACACATGTATACACACATACATAAATACACATGTATACACACATACATAAATACACATGTATATACACACATACATAAATACACATGTATACACACACATACATAAATACACATGTATATACACACATACATAAATACACATGTATACACACACATACATAAATACACATGTATACACTCACATACATAAATACACATGTATACACTCACATACATAAATACACATGTATACACACATACATAAATACACATGTATACACACACATACATAAATACACATGTATACACACATACATAAATACACATGTATACACACACATACATAAATACACATGTATACACTCACATACATAAATACACATGTATACACTCACATACATAAATACACATGTATATACACACATACATAAATACACATGTATATACACACATACATAAATACACATGTATACACTCACATACATAAATACACATGTATACACTCACATACATAAATACACATGTATACACTCACATACATAAATACACATGTATACACTCACATACATAAATACACATGTATACACACAAATACATAAATACACATGTATACACACACATACATAAATACACATGTAAACACACATACATAAATACACATGTATATACACACATACATAAATACACATGTATATACACACATACATAAATACACATGTATACACACATACATAAATACACATGTATACACTCACATACATAAATACACATGTATACACACAAATACATAAATACACATGTATACACACACATACATAAATACACATGTATACACACATACATAAATACACATGTATACACACACATACATAAATACACATGTATACACTCACATACATAAATACACATGTATACACTCACATACATAAATACACATGTATATACTCACATACATAAATACACATGTATACACACACATACATAAATACACATGTATATACACACATACATAAATACACATGTATACACTCACATACATAAATACACATGTATACACTCACATACATAAATACACATGTATACACTCACATACATAAATACACATGTATACACTCACATACATAAATACACATGTATACACACAAATACATAAATACACATGTATACACACACATACATAAATACACATGTAAACACACATACATAAATACACATGTATATACACACATACATAAATACACATGTATATACACACATACATAAATACACATGTATACACACATACATAAATA
This sequence comes from Trichomycterus rosablanca, assembly GCF_030014385.1. Classification (NCBI taxonomy): domain Eukaryota; kingdom Metazoa; phylum Chordata; class Actinopteri; order Siluriformes; family Trichomycteridae; genus Trichomycterus; species Trichomycterus rosablanca. The sequence continues at coordinate 7,835,973 of NC_085991.1, forward strand.
CACATGTATACACTCACATACATAAATACACATGTATACACACAAATACATAAATACACATGTATACACACACATACATAAATACACATGTATACACACATACATAAATACACATGTATATACACACATACATAAATACACATGTATATACACACATACATAAATACACATGTATACACATACATACATAAATACACATGTATACAAACATCTATACATCTATACATGCACACACACATATACATAAATACTCATGTATACACACACACAATCTATACATGCACACACACACATATACATTAATACTCATGCACACACACACACACAAATCTATACGTGTACACACATACATAAATACACGTGTACACACATTTATGAACATGTAAACACACACACACACATACAAACGTACATACATACAGTGTGTATGAATGTATATACAAACACATTTTTTTATTTTACATTATATTGTAGAAGCGTTAAATAGGGATGATTAACAACCCCACACATGAAGCCACAATAACACTGGTTTCTAAACAAGAATGTCAAGGTGGTTGCAAGACCTAGCCAATCTCCTGAATAGAATACTGGTGTAAAGTCAAATAGATTAGAAAATGTGGATTTATCAAAGAATTCGTAGTAACCTTATGGATTTTACCTTGGAGAATATTTCAAGAGGAACTCGAAGCACAATGCTGCAAATAGCTTATTTTTGAACCATGTCTCAAAGCTTTATCTACAAGCTATATCTTTACAGCATCTTTACTTAAATACCAGAAGTGGTCGTCTCCACTGACTAACTTATTAAGTGATTTTATGTGGAGTAGTAGCATAATGAAGCCTGAAGTTTCCAGGGCAGGCGTGCTGATTTAGCAGCATGCACACACGGAAAATAACATGTCCAAGCAGAAACATAACCGCGTGGAATAATTGTCTTCTCACTGTTGCGGAGGATTCCCTGTCCTACTTTGAAAAATACCAGAATAATTGGTTCCCAGCAGCCGTCCCGCCGCTTCACTGTCAGAAACCTTTACTGAGAACCGAGTGTAATCTAATCGAGGGTTATGAGCTCCTCGTAACCCCACTTCCACTAATCACGAGAGACCTGGATGTTAGTAAAATTAACATTAATCTGTAGTGTACCTGTTTTTTTTTTTTTGCCCCGCCTCTTATTCATGAGCTTTGGAGACAGGTTAAATTGATGTGTGGAGCATTATGGGAGTGGGAGCAACACAACACAGACTAAGACAGCCAAGAGCTTTGAATTTGAATTCAAGGTTCGGATACATCAATCGGATACACCAACGCACCACTGCGGATAGCTGGGTTTGAGTCTTAATGGTTCAGTGTCTAAGGGAGAAAAGGTAAGATGGGAATTCACCTTGTTGCTGTAGTAAGTGCGACCACTACTGAGGAACAACACAGAGTATGTAGTTTGTTTTTCAGAAATGTCATATATATATACAGTATATATACACCAATCAGCCATAATATTAAAACCACCTCCTTGTTTACAATTACTACACACTACACAGTCCAATTACTAACTGTAGTCCATCAGTTTCTCTGCATGCTTTGTTAGCTCCCTTTCATGCTGTTCTTCAATGGTCAGGACCCCCACAGGACCACTACAGAGCAGGTATTATTTAGGTGGTGGATCATTCTCAGCACTGCAGTGACACTGACATGGTGGTGGTGTGTTAGTGCGTGTTGTACTGGTATGACTGGATAAGACACAGCAGCGCTGCTGGAGTTTTTAAACACCTCACTGTGACTGCTGGACTGAGAATAGTCCACCAACCAAAAATATCCAGCCAACAGTGCCCCGTGGGCAGCGTCATGTGACCACTGATGAAGGTCTAGAAGACGACCAAGTCAAACAGCAGCAATAGATGAGCGATCGTCTCTGACTTTACATCTACAAGGTGGACCAACTAGGTAGGAGCGTCTAATAGAGTGGACAGTGAGTGGACACGGTATTTAAAAACTCCAGCAACGCTGCTGTGTCTGATCCACTCATACCAACACAACAAACACTAACACACCACCACCATGTCAGTGTCACTGCAGTGCTGTGAATGATCCACCACTCAAATAATACCTGCTCTGTGGTGGTCCTGTGGGGGTCCTGACCATTGAAGAACAGGGTGAAAGCAGGTTAAAAAAAGTATGTAGAGAAACAGATGAACTACAGTCAGTAATTGTAGAACTACAAAGTGCTTCAATATGGTAAGTGGAGCTGATAAAATGGACAATGAGTGTAGAAACAAGGAGGTGGTTTTAATGTTATGGCTGATCAGTGTATATACAGTAGATGTACAGTACAATGGAATTCCTTTTCCATATACCCCGGCTTGTTTGGAAGCTGTGGTCAGAGCGCAGGGTCAGCCATTGCACGGTGCCCCTGAAGCAGATAGGGTCAATGGCCTTGCTCAAGGGCCCAACAGTGGCTGCATAGCTGTAGCAAAAAGGCCCAGTGGGAGAAGCCAGGCAAGTTAGACAAAGAAGGGACAAACAAACAGTCCCAGGTATGCTTATAAGGTGTTGTCTCCAGGAGGTACAGATAATGCTTTGAAGTGCAGTTTAAAGAGAACTGCACTTTCTGACAATCTGAATCTCTGTTCCCTACCAGCCAGTGTACCTCTGTAAAGTCCTCTATAGTCCGCTAATTCAATTGTAGCTCCGGCTAAAGACATTTACAGAATTTGACTCCGCATCCTGTGGTCGGTGAGGGGAAGGGTTGGAAAGTCACATGGGCAGATGGTTTAACAAAAGCTGGAGAGCCAGAGCTAATGTTATCAAACAACCAAACTCTCCAATGCACTGATCTCATTTGAAAGCACCCGGAGAGACAGTGGGTGTCGACAGGCTTTGAAAAACACAACTGGCCTGCGCGCGCTCCGTCTGACGTCTCACGCCGCTCGGCTGCACCCTGCGAGACACCGACTCCGGCGAACTCTAATTATGCTCAGCGGTGAGAAAGGGATTGAAAGTGACCATGGGAAAGTTTGATTTAATGGGATCTAATTGGGCCAGATGAAGCGTCGAGTTAGCAGGAAACAAACAGAAGCTAGACAAGCGCAGCTGCCGCTGCTAGCGGCTTTATTCATCTTTAATGGAACAGCAGACCGCTGTGACAATTAATTTTGAACTTAAGGAAATAGTCCAGACGCTGACGCTCGGGTGAAAGAGGAAATGAAATCGTTTTGGTGTTCTGCTGTGAAGAAGATACATTTCTATAAAATATAAATAGAAAGTGCTTTCACAGAGGTATAAAACGCGTGGGTCTTATCTACAGTGCCAACAATAACAGTCTGGGATTTTTATTTTTCTGCTTTTCAGAGAAAATTTAAAAAGATGCAGGAATTGCCCAAGGACGATGCTTAAAAAAAAAAAAAAAAAAAAAAGAATAAATGGTGAAATAAATAAATTAATGAATAAATAAATAAATATTATATAAATAAAAATAAAATAAAAAATATATAAATGAAGAAATAAATACACAATTTTATAAATAAAAAAATAAAAAATAATAACGAAGAATAAGGACTAAGAAAAAATAATAAGAAAAAATAATAAATAAAATAATTTATAAAATAATAAATAAATAAGTAAGCACATACATTAAGAAATAAATAAATAATTACAAAATAAATAAATAAATAAAATCTGTCTATTTAACTACTTGACATAGACTAAACAAACATTACAAACATTACATTTTATACATATTAGTCATCAGCCATAACATTAAAACCACCTCCTTGTTTCTACACTCACTGTCCATTTTATCAGCTCCACTTACCATATTGAAGCACTTTGTAGTTCTACAATTACTGACTGTAGTCCATCTGTTTCTTTGCATACTTTGTTAGCCCCCTTTCATGCTGTTCTTCAATGGTCAGGACCACCACAGAGCAGGTATTATTTAGGTGGTGGATAATTCTCAGCACTGCAGTGACACTGACATGGTGGTGGTGTATAAGTGTGTGTTGTGCTGGTATGAGTGGATCAGACACAGCAGCGCTGCTGGAGTTTTTCAATACCGTGTCCACTCACTGTCCACTCTATTAGACGCTCCTACCTAGTTGGTCCACCTTGTAGATGTAATTTCAGAGACGATTGCTCATCTATCGCTGCTGTTTGAGTTGGTCGTCTTCTAGACCTTCATCAGTGGTCACAGGACGCTGCCCATGGGGCGCTGTTGGCTGGATATTTTTGGCTGGTGGACTTTTCTCAGTCCAGCAGTGACAGTGAGGTGTTTAATAAAGCAATAAGCCACGAGAGGCCGTGCATTACTGTGATTTTAGCACGGGGATGACGTTTTTGGCACGACGCGAAGCGGAGTGCCTAAAACTTCTTTCCCCGTGCTAAAATCATAACAGTAATGCACGGTCTCGAGTGGCTTATTGCTTTTATAAAACGGCGGTCAACATAAAATATAATAAATACAACAATGTTTAATTCATAAATGTATTTATTGTGTATAAACTTACAATAAAGCATTCTTCCGCGACGCAAGGTAGTTCGATTAACAGTGTTGCTAGGCAACATGGCGAAAATAACATTAACTTTTTCGATTCAGTGGCGTATTAATATGGAATGATGTGAGGTGGTCATAGGTGTGCGTTTATCGGGGATTTTACAACGGCTTCGAACGCGGCTCAGCCAATCAGATTTTAGGACAGGAACTATCCGTTTTATAAAAACTCCATCAGCACTGCTGTGTCTTATCCACTCATACCAGCACAACACACACCAACACACCACCACCATGTCAGTGTCACTGCAGTGCTGAGAATGACCCACCACCTAAATAATAGCTGTTCTGTGGAGGTCCTGTGAGAGTCCTGACCATTGAAGAACAGCATGAAAGGGGGCTAACAAACCATGCAGAGAAACAGATGGACTACAGTCAGTAATTGTAGAACTACAAAGTGCTTCTATATGGTAAGTGGAGCAGATAAAATGGACAGTGAGTGTAGAAACAAGGAGGTGGTTTTAATGTTATGGCTGATTGGTGTATATACATGTTGCAATTGCATTTATATATATATTTTTTTTCTCTCTTATTTATTGATGTATTTATTTAACTGCCTTAGGTCTATTTTTGCACTATATTTTCATGTGGGGATCAATAAAGTTAATCAATCAGCATTTAAGTTTAGAGTGAGAACGTAATGTCTCCACAGAACCTTACAGAGGTTCAAAACTGCTGGTAAATCAGTCACATAAATTGCAAAAATAATCGAATAGTCTGATGTATGTAAAGTGTATGGACAAAGATGCATAAGATGGAATAAAGTGCACAAACCTGGACCCTTGAGCTATGGAAAAGAAGTATATACAGTGGTACCTTGTAACTCGACGTCCCCTAAACTCAAATCTTCATAACTCGACACCCTTTGTCGAGAAATTTGTACTCTTAAACTCGACGTGTCTGCGACTGCTGCTTTGTTCAGTGCTTGGCTGGAGCGGTGCGGTAAAACATGATCAAAGTTCAGATATGAGACGAATCTGCATTTGTGTGGAATAACCATCAATTTTACTCTGAAAGCTCCACATGTATCTGCGTTTAGGTGAATTTCCCTCCTGTTTCAGTTTTAAACTTGTGTTATAGCTCGGGGTGCTGAGAAATTGTAAGAATCAGCTTTTCTGAGAGAGTCTTAACTTCTCTTAATTATTACTGCTCATAAGTTCTATCCACTAATGAAATTCCTTCCTTGTTGTTTTAGTACAATAAGTCACGTTAGGCTTTGTGCACCGGCACACTCCATAGGAAGTTTGTTTGTTTCTTTGTTTATTAGGATTTTAACGTCATGTTTTACACTTTTGGTTACATTCATGACAGGAACGGTAGTTCCTCTTTCCACAAGGTTTATCAGTTCACGAGGTTATATCCACACAGTCTTGGACAATTTAGCATCTCCAATTCACCTCACTTGCAGGTCTTTGGACCGTGGGAGGAAACCGGAGCACCCGGAGGAAACCCAGACGGACACGGGGAGAACATACAAACTCCACACAGAAAGGACCCGGACTGCCCCACCTGGGGATCGAACCCAGGACCTTCTTGCTGTGGGGCGACAGTGCTACCCACTTAGCCACCATGCAAGCTCCACGTACAAACCCCAACAGTAGAGTCTTAGTGACTTAGTGACCAAGGCTTTTCAAATCCACGTTTGCTTCTTTTATGATGAAATCACCAAACAGTTGAGTTGCAACATTAGCACAGAAGTATCAGTGTACCGAAATCAGCAGCTTCAGGTAGCTCCAGGCACCAACCTATAATTTCATCATTATAGGTCCACAATTTCAGAGTCTATTTTGGTACACGCCACACCGCCGGCACTGTTAGCGGTGATGGAGTGCTGTAGTGGTCTGACGCGCGTCGCCTTCGGACCCTTCGGAAACACTTTCTACTAGCTGGCAGTCTGACAAGTGAATCTAGGTCGAGCAGATGGCGGGAGAACACAGATGTTTAGCCAAGAATGAATAATTAATAACAATTTATTAATGTTACAGCACCATAACACGGCATTTAGGTATTACAGCAACAGTTTAGGGAATGCTATGTGCTGTTATAGTATAACATCACCTTAGTAAACAAAGACAATTGTTTTAGGTAGAATAACTTGAATGGCTTGAATGTAGCTGCAACGTCCAAATCAGATCTGACTGATTAGTCAAAGCTAATTGGTAACCATTTCCTGCAGTATTATTGGCGGCTGTTAAAGCTGCAAGCAAGAAGCTAATTTTAAAGCAACACCCATGTTCCTTCAGCATGTTAGGCTTGTGAGGAGCTCGCTCACACCTTCCACGCATCACCTAGTCATGAAGGTGAGGAGCAATGATGCAAGGTTGAACTTCAGGTGCTAAGAGCTAGTTCGTTTTGGGGTGTTTGATAATAGGCTGCCAGGCTGCTCTGTGACAAACACCTCTACCAGCTTTGCATACCTGGATTTAGATCAATTTGGGGCCTAGGGCTCTAATAATTCCCTCGTTAATCAAGAAAAGGCTCATTTCACGGTTCATGACGCGATAGGTAGGGCCGTAGTCATAGCCAATCCAGTGTTTTGGCTGTTACCCCTGAGGAGGTAACTCTCAGCCCTCAATTCTTCCCAGCGTTCCAACCTCATACAACGATGCTGCCACCAGCAGTTTTCACAGTAGGAATTGAATCCTTTAGTAGTCCTGTAGTAGCTGTTATGTTGCTTTTAATAAAAAAGTGGCTTCCATCTCCATCTACATGATATGTTCAAAATATGTGGACACTTCTAATTATTCAGCTCAGGTGTTTTAGTCGGTTTAGTGGTAAAACACTCTATCACACCAGAGCTGACATCTCAAACCCATAACGCCTACATGAACAATGATTGGCTTGTCCGTCGGGTCGGATGCTAGAGAGGATTCTTCATAACTGATGCAATTATGACCTCTGTTGGCTGATTGATACCGCCTGCACAGAGACGAGAGATAATGCATCGATCAGGGTGTGACTCCTTGTGCGCTAAGCTGATCTGCATATGAACTCACCTCGTGCAGGTGAAAAGATGCACTCGGCTGTCGCACACGTGTCGGAGGGGGTGTGTGTTAGTCACAGCTCTTCTCAGTCAGGTGATCTTCGATCCCTCAGACGGCACTGCATCAAGAACCGCCACTCAACAATAGCTGATATAACCACATGGGTGAGGGATTACTTTGGCAAACCTTTATCAAGCACTACAATACAGAGTTACATGCACAAATGCTACTTAAAACTTTACTGTGCAAAAAGAAGCCTTATGTTAACCATGTCCAGAAGCAGCATCGACTTTTCTTGGCTCAGAGGCATCCAGGATGGACCATCACACAGTGAAAACGTGTATTGTGGTCAGATGAATCAGCATTCAGCTCCGGACCAAAGACGTAAAAGAACCATCCAGACTGTTATCAGCAACAAGTCCAAAAGCCAGGGTGTGTCATGGTATGGGGCTGTGTCAGTGCCCTTGGCAGAGGTCATTTACACTCCTGTGATGGCAGCATTAATGCAGAAAAGTACACTGAGATCTTAGAGCAACATGTGCTGCCTTTTCCAGGGACGTCCATGCATTTTTCAACAAGACGATGCAAAACCACATGCTGCACACATTACAAAGGCATGGCTGTGGAAGAAGAGGGTACGGGTACTGGACTGGCCTGCCTGCAGTCCTGACCTGTCCCAAATAGAGAATGAGTGGAGAAACACTAAATCACTTGGTGTCCTCGGTGCCAAAACGTCTTTTAAGTGTGGTGAAAAGGAATAGCTACATTACAAAGTGATAAATGCTTTACTGTCCCAACTATTTTTGGAATGTGTTGCAGGCCTGAAATGCAGGAAAGGATGTTTATTAATAATATCTTAAGTTCATCCTGTCTGCAATTAAATAAAAGTCAAAGTAAATGTAGGAAACTCTGTGTTCTTATTTTCCATACTATCCCAACTTTTTCTGATTTGGGGTTGTAATATGTTGAAACCTGCACCAAGAGAAATTCCTTGTACACCTGGTACTTGGTGAATTAATAAAGATTCTAATTCTGATTATGATAATGACCCCAGGTACATTCTCTCCACAGCCTCTCTATCACTTTCTGTTTTTATGTTTTTACTCTCGGACGATGCGACACGATCCACTTTCAATCGCCGTCACCACAGAGACCGAACTAAAATAACGAATGTTTTTCCAACTCCTCACCTGTCGGCGTAAGGACGTTCCGCTATTATCATTTGATTGCGTTCAGCTTCCCTCATGTACTGCCTTGTTTTTGGTTCGGATCAGACCGAACTGTCCCGAGACCACCTACCTAAAACCGCAGCCGTTCCTAATTACTTCAGCTCTCCTCTGGCTTTCCTGCTCTCCCCTGCACGGTGTGTCCTGAGCCACTTTTAATGAATATTTTACCGCTCTTTGTTCTCATTAACAGAGCATTGGATCATGATTAGGAGCTGCTCGCCTTCCAGCATTCCCCCAGTTACTCTCCCGCTCCACTAAATGAATCTGTCATGTACGAGCCAGGTGGAAAGTTCCATTAGAAAAGCCAGAGCGAGCACAGTCGAGATGAAGAGCGATGATGAAGTCCTGCTGCTCTGTGTTTTGCATTCGATACAATTAATCTGTTTGTGGGAACAACCGAATCGAGATAAGTAAGTGAATTAGCTTTTAATTTGGCTCTCTGTTTGGCCAAAAGTATGTGGACAGCCATCCACAAAGTTGAATCAGTGCATAACAATGGAACCGGTGATCAGGTCCATATGCAAATCACAATGACCATTAATTACAATGGCCATGTGTGCCTTTCACACATGATTGGGGTATAGCTCCTATTACGGCGTTGTAAGTTGGTGGGAGATGGTGTTCTCCAAACACCGCGTTTCAGTTGCTTTCAAACCCCAAAACACACTACGCCAGAAATTAGTTCACCCTAAGGACCGGGTCCCTCGACACAAACAGAGTAACGTAGCGTATGCTGTTAGGTGCCGGGAGGATTGCCGGGAACTGTACATCGGGGAAACTAAACAGCCACTGGCGAAACGGATGGCCCAACATAGAAGATCGACCTCTTCTGGCCAGGACTCTGCGGTTTACACTCACCTGCAAGCCAGCGGCCACTCATTTAATGATGAAGATGTGCAGATCCTTGACAAGGAGGAACGCTGGTTTGAACGGGGAGTCAAAGAGGCCATCTATGTGAAGAGGGAACGACCATCTCTAAACCGGGGAGGGGGCCTGAGAGTACATCTCTCACCATCTTACAACGCCGTAATAGGAGCTATACCCCAATCATGTGTGAAAGACACACATGACCATTGTAATTAATGGTCATTGTGATTTGCATATGGACCTGATCACCGGTTCCATTGTTATGCAGTGGGCGGTGATCGGTCGTTATGCAAATCGGCTGCATATAAGGTTGGGGTTATTCAACCACCAGCTCAGACTGAAGAAGTCACTTGGATTAAGTGGCGAAACGTATCTCTACAACAAACTTGTGTCCAGATGAACTGATTCAACTTGCATCAAGAGATGTGGACAGCGTAGTTGGAACTTGTTAGACATCTCTTTCCAAAACCTTTGCAGCTATAACAGCCTCCACTTTTCTTGGAGTGTGTCTGGATGCATTTGTACCCATTTAGTCAGAGCATCTAGTCAAGGCCTGACTAAAAGTAAACGTTCAAGTTAATCCCAGAAATGATTAGTGTGGTTAAGTCTGGGCTCTGTGCAGGCCACTTGAATATACAATACTCCACACTAGGGTTGCCACTTATGTCTGATGATGGCCATGACCATTTTTGCGGCTTAATCAAAATTGTACTTAGCATGGTGCTCAGGTGGCACAGCGGTAAAACATTCTAGCACACCAGAGCTCGACAGTTCGAATCTCTGCTCTGCGACTGGCAGGCTGAGGACCTACACGAACAACGATTGGCTTGTTCGTAGTGTGGATGCAGGAGCAGATTCCTCATAACTGATGCAATAACGACCTCTGCTGGCTAACTGATGGCACCTGCACAGAGACAAGGGATAATGTGTGTGATCATGGTGTAGCTCTCTATACACAAAGCTGATCCGCATATGAACTCACCTCGCGCAGGTGAAAAGATGCAGCCGGCTACAGCAGCGGTCCTCAACCTTTTTGCACCATGGACCGGTTTCATATAAGATATGGTTTTACGGACGGGGGGACGGGGCATTTCAAAAAGAATAACTGTACAATGGAAAATCAGTATGAATCCTGAGCTTTTTTCGCTGCAACGAAAATGAGAACGCTGCTCCCACCTAGTGGTGATTGTGGACAATAACACCCGAAAAGTATTGGAAATTTAATTGCTCTTGTAACGATCTCTAATTATTTATTCTTTCTGTTCGGCCCGGTAATAAATGACTGTGGCCCGGTGGTTGGGGACCACTGGGCTGCAGCACGTGTCAAAGGGGTCGTGTGTTAGTCATGGCTCTCCTCAGTCAGATTGGAGGTCAACATCAGTAGAGAGGAAGCATAATGCAATCAGCTGATTGGATACGACTAGATTGAAAGACAAACTGGGGGAAATATATATAAAAATTAACTGAGCATATGGAACAGGATAAACCTGAGATATTTCATGTTTTGTCTGCTCAACTTCATTTCATTTATTAATGAACATCCATTCCTGCATCTCAGGCCTGCCACACATTCCAAAAAAAGTTGGGACAGTGAAGCATTTACCACTTTGTAATGTTGCTATTCCTTGTCACCACACAAAGACGTTTTGGCACCGAGGACACCAAGTGATTTAGTTTTCAGCTTTTATTTTGTCTCATTCTTCCTGCAAACACGTCTTAAGATGTGCAACAGTACGGGGTCGTCGTTGTCGCATTTTTCGTTTCAAAATGCTCCACACATTCTCTATTGGGGACAGGTCAGGACTGCAGGCAGGCCAGTCCAGTACCCGTACCCTCTTCTTCCGCAGCCATGCCTTTGTAACGTGTGCAGTATGTGGTTCATCGTCTTGTTGAAAAATGCATGGACGTCCCTGGAAAAGATGACGTCTTGAAGGCAGCACATGTTGCTCTAAGATCTCAATGTACTTCTCTGCATTAATGCTGCTTCACAGAAGTGTAAATAACCTTTGCCAGGGGCACTGAGACACCCCCATATGATGACACACCCTGGCTTTTGGACTTGTTGCTGATAACAGTCTGGATGGTTCTTTTTCGTCTTTGGTCCGGAGCACACGGCATCCATTTTTTCCAAAAAAAGACCTGGAATGCTGATTCATCTGACCACAATACACGTTTCCACTGTGAGATGGTCCATCCTAGATGCCTCAGAGCCCAGAGAAGTCGACGCCGCTTCTGGACATGGTTAACATAAGGCTTATTTTTTGCACAGTAAAGTTTTAAGTAGCATTTGTGCATGTAACTCTGTATTGTAGTGCTTGACAAAGGTTTGCCAAAGTAATCCCTCACCCATGTGGTTATATCAGCTATTGTTGAGTGGCGGTTCCTGATGCAGTGCCGTCTGAGGGATGGAAGATCACGGGCGTTCAGGTTAAGCTTGCGCCCTTGGTCTGTACGCACTGAAATTTAAAATTCTTTTCAGTCTGAGGATTTTCGAGTTCTTTTAAATTATTCATGCTTTTTTCTGTTCTCATGTATAAAGTCATTTTAAACAAATTCATTATTAATCGTCTTTGCAGTCCTGTGACTCACTGTTCCCTGTGACCACTGTTTGAAAATAAAAATGCATTCGGTTAAGGGCGGCACGGTGGCGCAGTGGGTTGTGCTATTGCCTCACAGCAAGAGTAATTCCTTGAGTCCTCTCTGTGTGGAGTTTGCATGTTCTCCTTGCGTCCATGTGGGCTTTCATCCAGGCGATCTGGTTTTCAAGTCCAATGACATGCAGTCAGGCCAATTTGAGCTGCTAGAAATTGCCCTACCGGGTGTGTGTCTGCTCTGTGATTAACTGCCATTCTTTCACCCAACCAATCAGACCCACTGCAACCCTGACCAGGATAAAACAGTGGTAAAACAGATGATAAATGAAAACGGTGTATCAAAAACTGTATTTCAAACAGACACTATGTGAATACACATAGGTAACTGTTTAAAATACACTATATCAAGGATGTCCAAACTACTATTAGGCACAGCTATTAAACTGTTTGAACTCTGGGTGTCGTTATAGCATAACGCTTCCGGGTTCTTCCCCTACCTCCGACACTCCGAACTACACTAACCACAATCCATCGCCTCATAATGTCAGCACCACATGTTCTCAACCAGCCAATCATGAACAGCCTTCTTGTTCCTCATCCCCGGAATACTAATCATTCAATCAGCTCCACTTACCATATAGAAACACTTTGTAGTTCTACAATTACTGACTGTAGTCCATCTGTTTCTCTGCATGCTTTGTTAGCCCCCTTTCATGCTGTTCTTCAATGGTCAGGACTCTCCCAGGACCACTACAGAGCAGGTATTATTTGGGTGGTGGATGATTCTCAGCACTGCAGTGACACTGACATGGTGCTGGTATGAGTGGATCAGACACAGCAGCGCTGCTGGACTGAGAATAGTCCACCAACCAAAAATATCCAGCCAACAGCGCCTTGTGGATAGCATTTTGTGACCACTGATGAAGGTCTAGAAGATTACCTCAAACGGCAGCAATAGATGAGCGATCGTCTGCGAAGGTGGACCAACTAGGTAGGAGTGTCTAATATAGTGGACAGTGAGTGGACACGGTATTTCAAAACTCCAGCACAACACAGTGTCACTGAAGAACAGCATGAAAGGGGGCTAACAAAGCATGCAGAGAAACATATGGACTACAGTCAGTAATTGTAGAACTACAAAGTGCTTCAGTGGGAAGTGGGTATGTTTAATTTTGAGAAGTGTAATAATCCCTCTATTGGGATTATAAGTGGTGAGTTAAATTGGCAAAGTCACTGTCAAAGATAGATCATTACTCACATAAATAAAAAGGAAGTGGAATTGTTCGTAGTAGATCAAGTAGATCTGTTACCCCTGCACTAAATGGACGAAAACCTTATGGACCCCCGAGCAGCTCAGTGCACATCCCACACCAAATCATTTCCTATGATTTTGCCCACCACCTCTATAAATCTGTAACAATTTTTAATCCCCCCGGGAAGCTTTTCACAAGATTCCGTGCCAATTTAGTATTCCGTCATCGGCCCAGTCGGCCCTTGATGGTCCAATTTATCTCAAAGGTGGTAACCACGGTTGAGGTCAGGACACGCCGAACTCGTTAAACCACGTCCTAATAAAGCTCACTTTGTGCACAGGGGCACATTAATGCAGGAACACGAAGGGGCCTTGCCCAAACGCTTTCTACAAAGTAGGAGAAATATGATGGATAGAAATTAGTGTGGCTTTGGAAAGAAGAAAAATGAACCCCTGGACGTGTCGCCAAGCCATTGCAAGGCAACACCAGATTCTTTAAGTTTAACTGGAACTCTACATCTCTTACTTGAACTTGTATATACAGTGGTACCTTGAAACTCAACGTCAGTTGGTTCTGGCAGTGGCGTTGAGTTTTAAGGTATTTTTTTCCTATAAGGATGTATGGGGAACCTGTTAATGCGTTTTGTAGAACTGCATATATTTTGGGCTGATGTAAAATAATGGGGTTGTATTTGACACTTATACACTGAAAATACAATCTTTACATTTACTTCTTTATTGTTTCTGTCACGCGGGGGTTACGGACCGAGACAAAGGGGCGGACACACATGCAGAGATGCAGACAAACTGAACAAAGGTTTTATTAATAACAAAAGCTAATCACAAAAAGCTAGTAACGAGAGCTAAACACGAGCTAGTAACATAGCTAGTAACAAGAGCTAAACACAAGAGCTAGTAACAAGGGCTAAACACAAGAGCTAGTAACATGGCTAGTAACGAGAGCTAAATACAAGAGCTAGTAACATAGCTAGAAACGAGAGCTAAACACAAGAGCTAGTAACGAGAGCTAAACACAAGAGCTAGTAGCGAGAGCTAAACACAAGAGCTAGTAGCGAGAGCTAAACACAAGAGCTAGTAACGAGAGCTAAACACAAGAGCTAGTAACGAGAGCTAGTAACGAGAGCTAAACACAAGAGCTAGTAACAGCTAGAAACGAGAGCTAAACACAAGAGCTAGTAACATAGCTAGTAACGAGAACTAAACACAAGAGCTAGTAACATAGCTAGTAACGAGAACTAAACACGAGCTAGTAACATAGCTAGTAACGAGAGCTAAACACAAGAGCTAGTAACATAGCTAGTAACGAGAGCTAAACACAAGAGCTAGTAACATAGCTAGAAACGAGAGCTAAACACAAGAGCTAGTAACGAGAGCTAAACACAAGAGCTAGTAGCGAGAGCTAAACACAAGAGCTAGTAACGAGAGCTAAACACAAGAGCTAGTAACGAGAGCTAGTAACGAGAGCTAAACACAAAAGCTAGTAACATAGCTAGTAACGAGAACTAAACACAAGAGCTAGTAACATAGCTAGTAACGAGAACTAAACACAAGAGCTAGTAACATAGCTAGTAACGAGAGCTAAACACAAGAGCTAGTAATATAGCTAGTAACGAGAACTAAACACAAGAGCTAGTAACATAGCTAGTAACGAGAACTAAACACAATAGCTAGTAACATAGCTAGTATAACATGACTTAGCATAACTTAACAAGACCTAGAAACATGACTTAGCATGACTTAACGAGACCTAGAAATATGACTTAGCATGACTTAACAAGACCTAGAAACATGACTTAGCATGACTTAACAAGACCTAGAAACATGACTTAGCATGACTTAACAAGACCTAGAAACATGACTTAGCATGACTTAACAAGACCTAGAAACAAAATCCATACCCAGCCCAAACGAACCGCGTACACAAACCAAAGTCAAACAAAAGACCAATAGTTCCCAATGAGTCCTCCAGCTTTCCTCTTTTATGGAGGGCAGCTGGAGCTAATCAGTTCAGGGGAACCAATCAGCTAGGGCGTGGCAGGAGACAGAAGCTGCGTCCGAAATCGCATACTTAGAGAGTACGTACTAGATTGGAGGAAGTATGCACTACTCTGCCGGTAAAAAAGTGCATACTTCCAGTACAGAAGTATGCAGTATGCACACAACACAGCTATGTACTACATCCGCCATCTTTCCAACGTCAAGTGATGACGTGGGACGTGATGACGTAATATCACCATGGTTACAGACTCATTACAACCCCACTCGCCAAACTTTTGGATATTTATCGTCTTTTTGTTATTTATTCGTCTTTAAAATGTTTTATTTTATTTCTCTTACTTACACTTGTAAACAGAGGGCCGCTATCTTTCTTGTTTCTTATTACGCTTCGAACGCCTACGCAGCTCCAGTTGCATTATGGGATACATTAACGGACCGCAAGTGTGCATCGCTTGCATACTCAAACATGGCTGCCCAATAAGTAGGTCATCCGGGTACTTCTCGCGTACCTCTTTGTGTATACTGTGTATTCGGACATACTAACCGCTCTCGCGTCCTCATTTCGCGTACTATCGAGTATGGAAGTGCGCGATTCCGGACGCAGCTAGAGTGTGCTCATGGAGAGGGGGGCGTGGCACATCAGGAGCACCAGAGCACACAGAGGCTGTCAGTGTTACAGTTTCCTTATGCTTCTTAATTAGTCGAGAGAACTTATAAGCAATAATAATTAAGAGAGGTCTAGTGTTTCTATGTCATTCCTTTAATACATTAAGATACATTACAGTATTTTATTTTTTTTAATGATAAGCTTTTTACACTCTCACGGAAAAGCTGATTCTTGTAATTTTTCAGCACCTCGAGCTGTAACACTAGTTTAAAAGTGAAACTGAGGAAAATCTAGCTAAACACAGATACATGTGGAGTTTTCAGAGTGATGTACGTAGATTCGTCTCATATTCGCATGATGTTTTACCGTACCGCTCAATCTGAGTGCTGAGCAATGCAGCAGTCACACAGACATCAAGTTTAAGGGAAATGTTGAGTTTAAAGGTACAAATTTCTCGATCAAGGATGTTGAGTTTCAAAGATTTTGAGTTTAGGGGACGTTGAGTTATAAGGTACAACTGTATAACAACAGTGACCTTATGTAATGCACTACATTTCTTTCTTTCTTTATTTATTAGGATTTTAACGTCATGTTTTACACTTTGGTTACATTCATGACAGGACAGGTAATTAATTACTGGTGGCACAAGATTCGTTAGTTCAAGTTCAACACTGTCATGGATTTTGTATCTCCAATTCACCGCACTTGCATGTATTTGGACTAGGGCTGGACGATATGGCTAAAATTTATATCACGATATAACTCCTAATTTCGGTCGATTCGATATAATTCCGATATCGATATGAATAATACAAATGTCAGAAAAACTGCCAAGAACACCAAAATTGGATGGCTGTACCTGCAAACCTCTTTTCTGTTTTCTGGCAAGAAATACAAGCTGAATACACGACTGAATTAGTCCTTCATCTCTTATCAGCTATTTCGTCTGCTTCTTTTTCAACTGTGGACAGTGGCGGAGCCAGACAATACATACTGATACACTGTATGATGTGGCAAGTTGCTGTGGATCTAGTAGTGTTTTGGTCACTCACTCATTTACCTATACAGGCAGTGAGTGCCATGTAGAATTACATTAAGCCTAGCATAATAAGCTTTTTATTTTTTCTCATTTTCCCTGACAAGTAAAAAACTAAAATATAGCAACCTTAACATTATGAGGAAGAATTTCAAAGATATTCCTTTGCAATACATTATCATTTGACTGCAAACTTGTGTGTACTGATGAGACTCAATTGAACCCCAGAACATGCTAGCGTGAATGCATGGAAAACTAATTTAAATTTTCTTTCAAGAATATGATACAGACTGACCAACACTATTAAGCCAAATCAGCATTGAAAATTGACTTTACTTTTAATAGCCTTCTACAATGCTGGGGCTTCTTAAAACTGAATATTTTCTTTTAAATAGAAGTGTTATTTAAATGCTATTAAATTTTTTTTTTTTTTAAACCCGCCCAATTTAGAGGAAAACCGCCCAATCTGGCAACACTGGAACGCGCAGAGCCCGTTGGTGCCTTTACTCGTAGCGCGCCACAACTACTAAGTAGTATTAGTACTCAGTAGTACTAGTACTCAGTAGTACTACTTCTGTAATTGCGTTGGTGGTTGACATTTATGTGAGTGTGTAACTGCACTGTTTTGGTGGAGAACTACTTGCTTGAGGTGCGCTGTTGAATTGCGTCCCTGTGGGAACACCTGCGAGCAAAAATGCTTCCGCAAAAAAGTAACACCGGCAAAGTGTTAAAAAACCCTGGCTCCGCCCCTGACTGTGGATGCTCGTTCACTCACAGCTGTTGAACTCATTTTGCCGCTAATATCCACCGTGTTGTAGGTAGCGCAGTGTAATCAGAGCGGTAACGCTGAGCACTGGCGTCGTGCCTGTGGCGTACGTCATCACGCACTGACGTCATGTATATCGATCGAATTTCTTTTAAAATCATATCACCGTTATTGAAACATTTTCTATATATCATATATCGATATTGAATTATTGTCCAGCACTAATTTGGACTGTGGGAGGAAACCGGAGCTTCCAGAGGAAACCCGAGCTACCCACCGAGCCACCCCACACATTAATGAATGCAGAACACATCTAGACTGTTAATACCCTCTGTTGGTACAATCATTCATTTACAAACACCTAGTGGCTATTTAGAGTTCACTTTTAGCCCTTTTCCAACAATACGGACAGCATGTTTCCACCAAAAAAAAGGTTCCTAAGAATACTAGGGTGAACCGTGACATCATCTGTGGGCGTGTCAATCTGTAGAGGTTTGAGTGCCTTCACATGCGGCTGCTGTGCCGTTGTTTCCTATGAAGCTTGACGCTGCCCTTCCTTCCTTTAAAGCTGACCTGATTGAATTTTGACCCAGTTTGCAGATGACATTTTCAAAGCGTTTCCAATTAGACAAACTGTTTGATAAGCCGTGGTAAAAGCAACCCAGGCAGTACGAACAACACTTAACATGCGAAACATGCTTCTCTCCTGGAGAAGCTGATTATCAGCACCCCGAGCTGCATAACACAAGTTTAAAAGTGAAACCAGCACACAGTGAGGACAATACAGCAAAACGCAGATATATGTGGACGCTTTCAGAGTGGATTTGATATCGATGGTTATTTTACACTGATGGATTGTGTTGTGGAACACTCGGTCGTGAAGTTTTACTGCACAGAGAGTTGCGCTGAGCGAAGCACAAAATGCTTCGCACATAAATGTACTAGAGGAAGCAACAATGGCGACAAACACGAGGAAGTGAGTCGCCTTCTACGTCTTCTTATCACCAATAGTTGAGCGATGCTTTTTGCGTAAAATTAAACATCTGTAACAACAGCACAAATGCTCTGTCACCTTGTTAGTCAAGTCAAGTCAATTTTATTTGTATAGCTCTCTTTGTAATGGACACTGT